>NW_021703765.1:67468348-67678711 GCF_005190385.1 Monodon monoceros
ATATATATATATACACACACACACACACACACACACACGTACACACACACACACAGTGTATACTACTCAGCCATAAAAAAGAATGAAATAATGCCATTTGCAGCAACATGGATGGACCTAGAGATTTTCATACTGAGTGAAGTAAGTCAGAAAGACAAATACCATATATCACTTATATGTGGAATCTAAAATATGACACAAATGAACTTATCTATGAAACAAAACCAGACTCATAGACATAGAGAACAGACTTGTGGTTGCCAAGGGCGGGGGGGATAGAGGAAGGGAAGGATTGAGAGTTTGGGATTAACAGATGCAAACTATTATATAGAGAGAATGGATAAACAACAAGGTCCTATTGTATAGCACAGGAAACTATATTCAATATCCTGTGATAAACCATAACGGAAAAGAATGTATATATGGTGGCATATACATATATATGTATATGTATATGTAACATATATGTGCATATATAAGTGTATATATACACATATACATGTACATATATACACATATATACATACATATACATGTATATGTGTATATACATATACATGTATATATGTGTATGTATATACATGTATATATGTGTATGTATATATGTATATATGACAGAATCACTTTGCTGTATGCCAGAAACTAACACAACATTGTAAATCAACTATACTTTAATAAAATAAACTTTTTAAAAATTTGAATTTAAATGATGTTAGGTGGGGATGTAGTTCCCACTTCACCACAGTTCCCCCAGCTCTACATTATCTCACACAGCCCCAATTCCCATTTTATGATACTTGCCTGACCTTGCAGGAGTCAGCGTTTGCATCCTCTCTGTTCAAGGCAACCCGTCCCTTTGCAGAGAAGGAGTGTGAAGCCCAGAGAGGCTGGGTGACAGGTCCAGGGCTGCTCAGGGATCACTGTCAGGGCACAGAGGAGGGAACCCAGGGGTCCTCCCTCCTACCCAACACTCACATCTAGAGTTGCCAAGATGATCAGAAGAAAGTGTCCCCTGCAAGGGTTCCTTTTCTGACGCTAATGCTGGTGGTGGCCTGGCTTTGGGGAAGTATTTCTGCTTAAATGCTCCAGTTTCCTGGATGGGCTACTGCATCGTGTGCTTTGTAGTGGAAATAAAACCCCATCCCATGTTGAGATGAAGGTTAATTGAATATTTGATGCCTGGAGGGGATGAAAGCAGGGTTCCCATTTTCCTGTTTCCTCTTTCAGGCCTCTGACACCAAGGGGAGACGTGGGTCAGTCTTGGTGAAGCAAAACCACCCGTAAGGGATGCATGCTGTGAGGAGAGGATGCTGAGCTGGGCAGAAGGGAGGGGACCACAGACCACATCTTGGGGCATGGAGCTGGAGGACCTTCAGCAGAAGCCAGGATATCAGGAGTTGATTTCCTCTTCTCCTGGCTGAAGACTGAGATGGTTTGCCCAGCAACTTCTGGTGGCGGGGTGCTCATCAACTGGGACCATAAATTTATATTTGTCATGAGGGCAGTGGGGAGCCATGGAAGGCTTCCTGGAGGAAGGAGCTTTAGAATGGGGTTTCCTACCACCAGAAAACTACTAGAGCTCATCAATGAATTTAGTAAAGTTGCAGGATATGAAATTAGTATGCAGAAATCTGTTGCATTTCTATACACTAACAACAGAATATCAGGAAGAGAAATTAAAGAAACAATCCCATTTACCATTGCATCAAAAAGAATAAAATACCTAGAAATCAACCTACCTAAGGAGGCAAAATATCTGTAGTTGGAAAACTATAAGCCATTGATGAAAGAAATTGAAGATGACACAAACAGATGGAAAGATATACTGTGTTCTTGGATTGGAAGAATCAATATTGTTAAAATGACTATACTACCCAAGGCAATTACATATTCAATGCAATCCCTATCAAATTACCAATGGCATTTTTCACAGAACTGAACAAAAAATTTTTAAATTTGTGTGGAAACACAAAAGACCCTGAAGAGCCAAAACAATCTTAAGAAAGAAAAATGGAGCTACAGGGATCACAATTCCTGACTTCAGACTATACTACAAAGCTACAGTAATCAAAACAGTAGGGTACTGGCACAAAATCTTGCAAATAATTTCCCTCTCGCCAGGCTCCTCTGCAAAGCCAAGCAGCACCCAAGTCATGCTTCCCACACAAGTGGGTTTCTACTTCAGGCTTGAGGGGAGAGCTGACCCCTAGGCTGCATCCAGAGAGGCTCTTCCAAACTTGGCATCCCCTCACTGTCCCAGCCACGTCTCTGGATCTGCTGGACAGCCCTTTCTTCTGCTTTTCTAGCCACCACTGTGTGTCTCTGTCCCCTTCTCCTGATTCCTGGGGAGTTAGGGAAAGTTCTGGATGGAGCATCTAATAGGTACCCCCACTGAATATTGGAAACAGCCACACAGCCAGGTAAGTCCATTCATGACAGCATTTCTTCATTCAGCAATCATTTTCTGAGCATCTACTATGTGTCAGGCTCTGTGTTAGACCCTAAAACAGAGATAAATCAGACCAGGTCCTGACTGCAAGGACCTTCTGGTCTAGTTGAGAGAGATAGATAGGAAAATAAACTACTGTGGTACAGAGTGTACATGTTATATTTCCCTCCTCCTCCTGACCATACTAGCCATTCAGTCCTCTGAAAATGCTGTGCCTGCTCTTGTCACAGGGCCTCTGCATACTCTGTTCCTTCTTGGATGAATTCACTCAAATTCATCCTTTAGTTCTGAGCTTTGTCAGGTCCTCAGGGAAGGCTTTTCTGACCTTCCTCTTTATATCAAATCCCCGTTACAGAATCTCATGGCATCAGGCACCTTTCCTTACAGTGCTTAACAAAGCTACATCGCTGCAATTCCTCACTTAGTGCCTGTTTCCTTAGACAACTGACTTTCCTGAGGATAGGAACTCCTTCTGGGTGTGTATGATGTTGTCACTTCCTCACCATAGGGACCCCAGTTCTTTGCACAGTCCCTGACACGCAGTAGAGATGCTTAATTAATATTGGTTGAAATAATAAAGCAGGAGCAATTTCTTCCCCAACTGGCTGGCCTGGGGGGTCCACCCATCATAAACACTCACAATTGGATATCTAAGAAGATCCGTTTCTCCTCCCCTACGTGGATCTTCCAGACACAATCTTCACCTTCCACGTAGGGCTCTGGCCAGTTTGGGGACAGCACCACCCCGGCCACGGCAGAGAGCTCCCCACCACACATGGCTGTAAAGACACAGACACACACACACACATTACTCATAAGGAAGCAGATATGGTGTAACAGTTAAGAGTGTGGTCTATGAAGTCAGACAGTCCATACATGTGTGTGGAATGATTAAATTAGGACTGGCCACCTGCCTCCTTTAGCTGAAATTTGGCAAAGGTGGGGCAAGGGCATTGTACTGTGGGTTCTGCATCCATGGATTCAACCGACAGGGGATCATAAATATTTGAAAAAAAATTCCAGAAAGTTTCAAAAAGCAAAACTTGAATTTGCCACTCACCGGCAACTATTCACATAGCGTTAACATTGCATTTAGGACATTCCCATAGCATTTACATTGTATTTACACGGTATTTACACTGCATTAGGAATTATAAGTAATCTAGAGATGATTTAAAGTATATGAGAGGATGTGTCCTTTTATATAACGGGCTTGAACATCCACGGATTTTGGTATTGGGGGCGTGGGGGGGTGTGCCTTGGAACCCGTGCCCTGTGGATACTGAAGGATGACTGTAGTTCTTTCAGGACGAACGACAGAGTTCAAAGTTTCAAGTGCATCCTTAATAGCCCTCCCCTTGAGTAGGGTGAACAGTGACTAGAGATGGTACATTCTAGTCAGATGGACCTGGGTTCGAGTCTTGCCTCTGCCACCAAAGGCTCTGTGACAAGGCATGTAATAAGTTCCTGGAGCCTCAGATGCCTCCCTCTGTAGAGCAGGGAGAAACACCAGTGCTGACTTCACTGGGTTATTCTGAGGCTTAAGTGAGCTCATGGATGCCAAACACAGCACAACGCCTGGCACAAGGTAAGCGTTCAGTAATTCTTAACGTTACTGTGGAACGCCCTGGCTCTGAACTGGAAGCGGAGATGTGGCCGCACCTGGCGCCTGGCCCTTTAAATTTCACTCTGTGTTTACTGCTTTGGAAAATTCTCAGTGTGGCAGAGGCCAAAGCACCAATAAATTCCACTCTGTTAAACCAGCACATTTAATACAGGGATCAATCCCTCACCACAGCAAGGCTGTGATTTCACGCCAACCACCATCTAGGTGGCGGCTGCCGGGAGCCAGGGCTCTGTTCATTACTCCACATTCCCCACATGGGTCCAGGCTCGGGGTGGCTCAGTGGCCTTGAACATGGAGAAATAGGGGAGGGCAGGGCACTGGGAGTCCCCATAGATGAGGATTCCACACAGCTGACATTGTCCAAAGGGGCTCAGGGCACAGGTCTCTGAGAACAGAGAGACTTGAGTTCCATTCCCACCTCTGCCAATTACCCTCAGTGTGTTCTGAAGCATGTCACGTCACAGCTTGTTTCCTCATCTGTACACGGGATCAATAATAATATGCACCTCACAGGGTTGTAGTGAGGATTAAATCAGATAAGGCACAGAGTGCCTGCACAAAAACACAGTTTTTTGCACTCCTATTAACAACTGTTATCATTATCATTAATTAGACTCAGGGCTGCCATGTGCTGTTGGGCGGGCTGTGCACTGCACATGTCTGCATAGCACAGGTAGGAGCTGAAACCCATGCAGCGATCTTCTCACCAAGCTGTGCATGATGGGGTCTTGTGCCTGGAGGAAGAGGCAACTTTTCAATTTTACCCATTTTGTGATTTTCTCAAGGACCAGCAGCAAACCTGACCCAAAGAGGGGTGAGCTCCAGAAAGGATTCTACTCCTAAAATCGGTATATAAGCTGGGCCTTTCATCTGAAGGGGTGGAGGGCTCTGGGGTGCCCTGGGAGGAGGGCTGTGACCCACTCACCTCTGCACAGGGGCTCCGTGTCGTTCCAGTATGGGTCCCGCACGTTGATACACTCAATGATGGCCGGGCCCTGCTCCAGGGAGTGGCCGGGGTCGCAGGTAAACTCCACTATGGTCCCGATGTTATAGGTCGGGTCAGACGTGGTGAAGTTCCCATTCTGAATGTAGGGCTCATAGCAGTGGCCTTTCTCAAAGGCTGGGGCCAGGACACAAAAGAGGTCAGCCGCTCAAATGAGTCAGGGGTGGCTCACAGGGCTGTGTCTCAGAAGCAGGGGCCCCTCCTGCTGTTCAGGGAAGCCCCAAGGGAAACGGGTACCAGACCCCACATTCCAGTTCCCACTGACCTGCTGAGGGCCCTTAGGCCATTCACTTGGCTTCTCGGGCCTCATTATTTTCATATCTAAAATGGGAACAAGAACCTCTGCTCTCCCAACCCTGCAGAGGCGGCCTTTGGAAGTCCAAGAGTCACTCTAGCTACGGCTTCTCCCCAATCCTTTGCAGGTCAGATTTCTACCTCCCATGACCCGGCCCCGCCATGCTTCCCCTGCTCCCACGCTGCCACCCTAGGAGACAGGGCAGCCTCCGGGACCCTCACCCTCGAACCGGATGTTGAAGGCTGAGGCCACCCGCCCCTGGTCAGACGTGAATTCGATGCAGATGGTGTGGCCATCACTCAGCAGGCCCTCAAAGGGGACATTCTCGGTTTGGAGGGAGTCGTAGAGAAGAGTGGACTTGTTGGTCAGCCCACTGTAGACCATCATCCTGGCAGCGGGGAAGGAGACAAGAGCCAATATGAGGTCTTCTCGGGCCTCTGATGCATAGCAGTGGGAGGTGTGTGCTGTGACCACCCACTCCGCGGCCTCAATCCCAGACTCACATCCCGATTTCACCCCATGCTCGCCCGCACACTCTGCTCCATCTATTCGAATTTGTCTCCCTTTCTGTACGATGCTTGTCCCAGACTCGTGGATAGATTCTGAGCTCTCCAAGGAAAGTGCTGGGTGTGATGTAATGACCAGATGAATTAATAGATACTGATTATTATTACTAATTGAGAAGCTGGGATGATTGGGCTAATATCATTCCTGAAACACTGATATATATATAATCAGACAGAGTTCCGACTTTAACTTCTGAGCTGAGTGACTTTGGACAAAGACACTGCACCCCACTGAGCCTCTGTTTCATCTGTAAAATGGGTACAAGCACACCTACACCAGAGTGTGGGGATTAGAGACCATGGATATAAAGTGCGCAGGACAGAGTCGGTATGCAAGTCAAATGACCAAGCATTGGACCCCTACTACACTCTGTCACTGAGTTTTATCTCCTAAGACCACCGTGCCTGCAGTCAGGAGTCCCAATTTTTAGTCCCCAGTTCCCTACCCACTGAGCTTACAGAAGTCTCAACACATCTTGTGTCTCAGTATCCACAACCATGAAAAGAGGGATCACAATGTCTTTCCTACCTATCTTACAGGGGGACTGTGAGAATACAACAGGATAAAGTGTCCTGAAAAATGAAAGGCATCAGATAAAACGCTGGTAGTCATTTTTACTGTTATTAAAACCCTTTGGGGACTTCCCTGGTGGCACAGTGGCTAAGAATCCGCCTGCCAATGCAAAGGACACGGGTTCGAGCCCTGGTCCGGGAAGATCCCACATGCCGCAGAGCAACTAAGCCCATGTGCCCCAACTACTGAGCCTGCGCTCTAGAGCCCGCGAGCCACAACTACTGAGCCCACGTGCCACGACTACTGAAGCTCGTGTGCCTAGCGCCCGTGCTCCACAACAAGAGAAGCCACCACAATGAGAAGCCTGTGCACCGCAAGAAAGAGCAGAGAAAGCCCGAGCTCACTGCAACTGGAGAAAGCCCGCATGCAGCAATGAAGACCCAACACAGCCCAAAATAAATAAATAAATAAATTTATTAAAAAAGAAAAATACAACCTTTGGCACTTGGCTCTTTGCTAGCCTTGGTATTTTTTAAAAAATTACGCAAAAATGTGGAAGAAACCAGTACACAAATTGGATCACTTATTTTTCTGGACTCATAAACAGGCATTTTTAATCCTTTGAGGGTTTTTTTTTTTTTTTTTTACTGTGACCCATAAAAAGGGTTTATCACATGAATTTCTAATGTCACCAAAATGCATAAATGTTAGAGTCACAGTCTGTTCATTGTGCCATGTGTCCACTGTGGCTGGGATGAGGAGGGGCCTGAGGTAGAGGCCCAGGGCCATTCCGAGAGTGGGGAGAGGCCACTTCACAATCTTCTGATCCCTGCTGATTTTGTTGTATCTTGGGGGCCATGCCCCAGGACTCCTCTTTCAGAGAACCAGTGCCTTTTGCTCTAGAGCAAACTCTCAGGATCTCAAAATCTCTAGTCAATTAATCTTCCCAAAATAGCAATTTTCTACTTATGTTCTCTAGAATGTCTAAAATAGGAATAAAAATCTATACATAGTCTATGGTCAAATGGGTTTGGAAAATGCCAGGTTAAATAAAAATTAAACATTTTTTCCCTTGCAGGACTTGTCAGTGCCTTTGCCAGCTAATGTGCATTAGCACCTTCCAAGACAGAGACTGTGTATACATTGTCTCCCGAACATGTTTGACCAGAGAACCCACCTTCTGTGCTGCATACTATGGGACTGGAGTTTAGAAAGACTTCATTTTGGGGGTAAACCATCTTTAAAATCTTTCTTCATTTCTCTCCTCTACTCAAAATCCTTCCATGGCTATTTATAGCTTATAGAAGCAGCCCGGTACCCAAAGCCCTTCAGAAGATGATCCCCATTTACCTCTACATCTTTGCCCACCCCCCACTCCTATTCTCTCTGCTTGGGCTACTCTACCCACTCACTGTATTTTGGGTTCCCCGATCGAATCTCTTTCCAAGGTTTAGATCAGGTCCCATTTCTTCTTTTTTTTAATTAATTAATTAAGGGTCTTCATTGCTGCTTGCAGGCTTTCTCTAGTTGTGGTGAGCAGGGGCTACTCTTCATTGTGGTGCGCGGGCTTCTCATTGCAGCGGCTTCTCTTGTTGCGGAGCACATGCTGTAGGTGTGTGGGCTTCAGTAGTTGTGGCTCGTGGGTTCTAGAGCGCAGGCTCAGTAGTTGTGGCACATGTGCTTAGTTGCTCCTCAAGGCTCTTACCATTTCTCTGCACTTGTGTTCCTTGTCCTGCAGGCTTTCTCTGGAGCACCCCAGCTACTGGCACAGGTGACAGGCCAGTGTGTCAGGGAATCAACAAACTCTGAGAGCAGCCAATTGATGGGAGATGAGGGACAATGATCTCTGCTCTCTCGCTGCTAGGAATGGAGAAGTTAGTGTGTGTGTCTACACTGGCTCCCAGAGTTCCCAGGTGGAAGAGAATTTCTTTTTTTTATAAATTTATTTATTTTTGGCTGTGTTGGGTCTTCATTGCTGCATGGGCTTTCTCTAGTTGTGATGAGCGAGGCCTACTCTTTGTTGTGGTGAGTGGGCTTCTCATTATGGTGGCTTCTCTTGTTGCAGAGCACAGTCTCTAGGTGTGCGGCCTTCAGTAGTTGCGGCGCGTGGGCTCAGCAGTTGTGGCTCGCGGGCTCTAGAGCGCAGGCTCAGCGGTTGGGGTGCACGTGCTTAGTTGCTCTGCGGCATGTGGGATCTTCCCGGACCAGGGCTTGACCCCATGTCCCCTGCACTGGCAGGCGGATTCTTAGCCACTGTGCCACCAGGGAAGCCCCACACCTTGTACTTTAAAGCAGTGATTTATTGATATGGAGTTGTTCAGGATAAAGCTGGATGACTTGGAAGGAAGTAGACTCCAGAGTTGGGTAACTTATTCAGTTTTCTGGTATTTTCTCTCAGAATCCTTTCCTAGAGGTTAATGGTCTAGATTTGAAGCTTCAAAGAAGCCAGGACACTATATAATTCTAAGATCAACATCGGACAATTCCAGAATTCTAAGGTGCTGACACTCTGTCGGTGCCCTACCCACATCCCCATAGCACTCTTTCCTTACCCATTTTCGGCTGGCTTCCAGAGTCTCTGAGAATCAGCCAGCTCCAAGGGTGGCAGGCAGTGTTGGGGAGTCAGTGTGTCCAGGAGCACGCCTCCTCCAACATGGATGGTGGGGGTGGATAAATACCCAGCTCCCTCACCCTCCGACAGGAATGCTCTGAGCCCTGCTCAATGCAGCTTCCTGGAGGCCAGCAGTAGATAGAGACCCAGTTGTCTCTGCAGTCATCTGCCTACCAATACATACTGTACCTACTCCCTTTCCTTCTCTGCTCATTTTCCTGGTGCTAAGATCAGCTCCCAAACCAACCACTTTCTCTCACATCTTTGTCACTCTGTCTGTTTCCAAGGAAACTCAACCTAAGACAGCAAGTCTAAGCAGCTAAGACCCTAATTTTCTAGAACATTCCACAATATTCTAGAATAATTCTCAGAGTTTTCAGATTCTGGATTCTGTGCATATAACTTAGCATCTACAGACATACTCTTGCTTAGATGTTGTCTTGTATCTTCTCTAGTTCCTTCTTGTACGTAAGTCTGGTTTTTCCATCTCAACTGCCAGGAACCAAGGTTTCCTACTTCTCTGCTGTTCTCCATGGAGGCTAATACATGACTGGGCACAGAGCTGATGCTCAGTAAACACTCCCTCCTTGTTCAACTGCAAAAAGGGATGAGGCAGTTCGAGGTCGGGGAACTGGATTCCCTTCTTGTCTCTCCCCCTACCCTGTTGTGTGACTAGGGTAAGTCCCTTCCCCTCTGTATGTCCTAGTTTCCTTACGTGTAAAAGGAAGAGATCGAAGATGATGGTCTCTAATAACCTTGCCACCCTCCCCAGCTCTTCCTTTCTTGACGTCCACGAGGCAGCATTTTAGTCCTTTCAAGACTCCAAATCCCATGCCGCGTTCTAACACTCTGGGAAGGAACGAGGCTGGCTGGGGGCCCTCAGAGTGTTACCTGTCCTTCTCATGCAGTGACAGCTTTTCAAAGTGCAGGTGCAGCTTCTGGCCCTCTGGAGCTTCAATTGTCCACACACAGAACTGGCTCCCATTGGTATTTCCAGAGTGACTTGGGGACAGGACGCGGCCGATGGTGGCGTTGTGCACCGCCCCTCCACAAGGGGCTGGGGTCGGAGAGTAGGGGTGGGTGGGCAGTGAGAGGATTGCAGAGAGAGACAGAGAGAGAGAGGAAGTGAGGGTTTCATCCTTCCCCACTCCCCACCCCTTCATGGGAGGAAATAGGCTGGGGAAGAGAGAAACCATGGGAAAAGTCCCATCCTCCTGAGACAGGTTCATCCTGTTTGACAGGAGGTCTAATTCCATGATTAGAACCATTGCCATGTGCGTTCCATGGTGGGGAATGAATGGCTGTGATTTAAGGATTCTTCCACGTGCTGGCTGTGCCCTGATTCCTAATTACAAAATGGTAATTAAGAAGGACATAAATAGGCAGTTCTCAAAAGAAGAAATATACTTTTATTACTTAGTAAGCACTAAAAAAATACAGCCTCACTGGTAATAAAAGAAATGCAAATCTAAACTATATTCTATCTTTATCCACCTAATTGGTCAAGATAAAAAGCAGCAATAAACTGGAAAGCTATCTCCAGTGATGGGAAATGGTCACTCTCATTCAGGAGTGGTTAGAATGCAAGTTGCTGTGGCCTTTCAGGAGGGCAATCTGATGAAAACTCTGGAAAATATGTTCAAACATTTTGACCTAGTAATTAAGGTTCTGGGAATTTACCTTAAGAAAAGATTTAGAGAGTTTCACAAAAATGTATGAATGAGGATGTTCACTGCCAGATTGCCTCTAAGAGCAAAAAACAGAAGGAACGTGAATGTCCGTGTACAGATGCTTGGTGAAATAAATGCGTGTCATTCATATAGTTTTGAAGAACCATGTTCTCAAAGAACTTGAGAATATAGAACAATATTCACTATATTTTAAGTGGGAAAAAAGAAGCTAGAAAATGGTCCGCTATATCTATTTCAATGAGCTATATGCAAGGATCAACAGAGACCAGGAATGTAAAAGTGATTTGCTACAGTCTTCAACACTTTCTTGGATTTTTTTTTTTTTTTACCAGAGCCATGTATTACTTTTATCATAAAATTTTAATAAATATTAAAAAGTGATTTGTGAACTAGAAAAAGTTATACAAATGTGGGGAGGTAGACTTATTTTTAGGAGATATTTGGTTTTCATTAAATGTTTGCTGAATGACTGCATGACTAATAAGGACGTGCACTGATGAGAAAGGCAGATAGCTCCCTTCTCTGCTCTGGACTCTGCTGTGATCTACAGCAAAGACACTACCAAGAAGTCTTGTACAGTAGTTCTTTCAGGACCACGGACAGAGCACTGGGACGCAGCCTCTTCAGCTACCTCTCCTGAATCCCCATCCAAAAGTGAAGGTTCAAATCTGGCCAGCGCCACTTATCTGCTGTGGATCTAGGACGAGCCACCGAAGATCTCTGAACCTCTAGGTCACTGTAAAATGTTAATACTAATTCCACCCTCTTTATGGGACTGTGGTGGTTAAGTCAGTGCAACACTGCATGTAGAGGGCTTGGCGCTGTCCCTGGCACAGAGTAGGTGCTCAAAATGTAGCCAGCATTACTGCCCCATAGCTCAGGAGCCGAGGAGATGGACACTGTCCCTGGTGGGGGGCGTTGGCCATCTGTCCTCCCCGAGCTGCCACTCATTTGCGGCCTCTCTGCTCCCATTCCTTGCCTTATTAAGCCAACTGATGACTGGTTTCAATTTGCCAGCCGCGGCTCCCCATCCGTCTTTCTTAGCACAAATTGAGGCTTAATTCCTCTCTGATTTCATACATAGATAAAAATTAACGTGAGGGAGGCATGGAGACCAACTGCCCTATGGTTTGAATGTTTTTTCTTTGTTAAAAAAAAAAAAGAAAAATTCTGAAGGGCCTTGGGGGAACGATACTGCAACAATTAAATCTGAGAATTTATCATCAGCTCTCATTTGCATTTTGAATTCTACTGACTATATGAATGCCTGGAGGGCAGGAGTGATGTTTTCTTATTCCCAGTATTCTCCTTGTACATGACTCATGGCCTGGCACAGAGAAGGTGCTCAGTTAATGTGGGCAGCCTACACTTTCCTGGCCATGGTCAGGACTTTTGAGAATCTAATAGAGATTTGCTCTCTTGATAACTGAGGATGGTCAAGGTTATGGCCACTGGGGCAGACAGAGTGTGGTACAGAGTGCTTCTCAATCTATAATGTGCACATGAACCACAAAAGGAGCACTTTAAATGTAGATTTTGATTCGCTTGGTTTTGTACGGGGCTTGGAATTGTGTATTTCTAGTAAACTCACTGGTCTGCAGATTGCACTTTGAACAGTGAAGGCGTAAGGAAAAGAGCTCAGGAGAGAAGGGTTCTGGACTCAGTTCAATTTCTATCTGGTGACTTTGAGGGAGAAACTTCACCTCCATGAGCCTCAGTTTCCTCATCTGTAAAATGGGGATATTGTTCCCACCATGTTGGATTGCTGTGAGGATTTATCAGAGCCCTGGCATATGGACTGGGCTCAAAATATGGCAGCTGTCATATCCAAGGCACAAGCAACAAACAAAAATTACACAAATTAGACTTTGTCAAAATTAAGGACACTATCAAGAAGTGAAAGACAACCCACAGAGTGGGAGAAAATATTTTCAGATCATATATCTGGTAAGGGTCTAGTATCCAGAATATATAAAGAACTCCTACAACTCAAGAAAAAGATGGGCAAAGGACTTGGATAGACATTTCTCCTAGAAGATACACAAATGGCCAACAAGCATATGAAAAGATACTAATGTCATTAGCCATTAGGAAAATGCAAATCAAAATCACAGTAAGATACCTTCACACCCATATTATTATATGGCTATAATAATAAAAAGAAGACATCGAAAATAAGTGCTGGTGAGGATGTGGAGAAACTGGTACTTTCATACATGGCTGGTGGGAAAGTAAAACCGTGCAGCCGTTGTGGAAAACAGTTTGATGGTTCCTTCAAAAGTTAAACGTGGTATTAGCATATAACTCAGCAATTCCACTTTGGGGTATATACCCCAGAGAAATGAAAACATAAAAACCTGCATACAGACATTTACAGCAGCATTATTCCTAATACCCCCAAAGTGGAAGCAATTCAAATGTCCACCAACGAATGAACAGATGAAATGTGGCCTATCCACATCATGGAATATTATTCAGTCATAAAAAGGAATGAAGTTCTGACAGACGTTACAACATGGATGAACCCTGAAAACACTATGCTAAGTGAAAGAAGCCGGATACAAAAGGTTACATATTGTACGATCCCATGTATTGAAACGTCCAGAATAGGCAAATCTATAGAGACAGAAAGCATACTGGTGGTTGCCAGGGGCTGGGGACAGGGACAAATGGGGAGTGACTGCTACTGGGTCCAGGGTGTCCTTCTGGGGGTGATAAAGGTAGTGGTGATGGTTGCACAAGATTGCGAATGGACTAAGTGTCACTAATGGTCAATTTTATCATATAACAAAACTTTAAATGGCAGCAGCCATCTGTATTTGGGGGAATCTCTTCCCTAAGGTCAATGTTAATACCCTGGGGGCTGGTCTCTCCCCTCTTAAGTGGACCATCCGTGTTTGGTCTGGCTGAGGCTGGCATGTACCTGAGCAGATGGGTTCCTGGCTGCTCCAGTGGGGCTTGGAGGCATTGATGCACGTCAGCGTCTTGGCACCCTGGAGCTCGTAACCCAGGTGGCAGTGGAAGTGGGCCACCCCACCTGAGTGCAGGTCCATCACCATGACATCCCCGTAGTCAGGCCGGCGGGGAAAATTGCAGCTCAGCATGAAGGCTGGGAAGAAATGCAGGGGCAGACAGTCATCTCTCAGAGGGGGAGACAAAGAACATGACCCACATCCTGGGAGTCAATTTTTGCTGAGGAGAAAAGATGAGGCCCCTGAGGCCCCTGGAGTGCTGGAGGAGGGTATTTTACTGACTCGAGTTGATCACGTGGTGCTGAGACTGCCAGATGAGAGCTTTTTTCTAGGCTCAAAGCTCCCCACCCTGCCTAAGCAGAGACAGCAGGTTTGGGGCGACAAATGTGTTCCCATCTCTCCCTGGAGACAGAACGGCCTTCTCCTTGAGGTAGGTTAGTCTCACCTGCACGAACAGCTCAGGTGTCTGATAAAAATGCAGGCTCTTGGACCAGAGTTAGAATAACCAGTACTTCAGGAAATGCCCAAGATATGAAAGCTTGGAAACAACTGTCCTGGGAGGTAAGGGCTTGGGCTCTGAGGGCGATGGATGTGAGTTTACATTCTCTTACTCCATCACTCAGAAACCGTGTGACCTTGAGAAACTGACACAGTGCCCTGAACTTCACTCTCCTCTCTGTGATCGTCCCTGTTTCACAGGTGGCGGTAAGGATTACATGTGAAATGCCAAAGAAGAGCCTCCTTAGCCCAATATCTGGTGCACAGAGCTCACTGGATGGGGTGGTAGAAGGGTGTACGTGACCACGTTGAGCTCCTGGAGTTTCATTTTCATAAGAGGGTGCTGAATCCGTCCTAGCTCCACCACTAGACTATGGTCTGACCTCTCCTGCAGCCTAGGATATCTGCATTCCCAGTTCCCATGAGGAGGCCTAAATTCAAGCTCATGGCTCAATGAGCTATTTTTTTCCATTTTTTAATTAACAAAGACAACAGACGGTAGTCTGCATATTGAGAAGGTGTGAGGAAACGGACACTCCTGTATACAGTCACCCATCTGTTTCAGAAACATCCAAGGGGAAATTTTTAAATGAATTGTTTTTCCAGACATTTAGTCAATGTGACGTAAATGTGGATGGCTTTCGACCTCCCAAGGTATGGCTAAGGGCTCCCCTTCCCCATCTTATACTTGGCAAGTATCCAGGGGGAGCTCCTGGTAAGGGAAGTAACCGGAGATCTTGGGAAACGCCCAGGAGGTGGGGAAAATGGGATGACATTGAAATGAGAGAGAGAAGGAAGAGAGAATGGGGGTGGGAATGAAGAGAGGGAGGGGAGGAAAGAAAGATATGAAGGAAGCAAGAAAAGAGGGAGGAGAAGAGAGGAGAAAGGTGAACAGAAAACAAAAGAGAGGAGACTAGAAACAGACAAAAAAGGAAAGAAAGAAACAGTGGAGAAGAAGAAAAAAGAGAGAAGGACTCCAGTAGCAAAGGCTGTTTCCCAGAAACCCACGGACTCTCATGGGATTTGTGTGTCAGATTCAGGAGACATGAACTTGAACGGGAAAAGGAGGCTTGCTCATCCTTCATTAACCTTTCACTTAACAATGGTATTTCCTTCAATCACAAATGTAGGCAACAATCTGTAACATAGTCACAGAACATGTGACTTTGTCACCAAGAGAAATCATAGATATTTTCATATCAAAATGAGTATCTTGACATATTTCTTATGCTCCTTTGAAATTACAGTAATTATCAGAGCCACTGGGAAATATTATTTAATGTGTTAATAAAGAAGCACATAGATTATGATATCATAGATGAAAACAATATTTTGACAACTGCTATTAAATACGAATGGCTTCCTTTTGAATTGTATATATTTTATGCTCTTAAAAACACAAATCTAAGAAGCGGTTCACAGTGTTACCAAACTGCCAGAGGGGGTCCCTGGCACAAGAAGGGTGAGAATCCTTGGCTCCAGAGAGAAAGGGAGACAAAAGCTACATCTCAACAGCCTCAGCCTGATCTTACCCTGGTAGTGCAGCTGGAAGGTCCCAAGGCCATCGTCCTGGAAGGTCCGGAAGTAGACGGAGATGGTGTTGGTGGGGCTTCGGATCACCTGCCCCTCTACCAGGAGGGTGTGGTTGGCCAGAATGGTCAGGGAAGGGCCATCCACCCCACGGATGGAAAGCAGCTCCCCCTCGGACAGGTTCACACTCTTCACCTGGAGACAGGTAGGGGTAGACAGAATCTGAGTCATGTTTGGGACAGGGCACCTGTTAGCCCCCTTATCTGAGTCCCATGAAAGGGGCTTCTGGATGCTGGCAGCCGAGACAGAGTCTTCTGGAGCTGGCAGGTGGGGGCAGGGGTTTGATCAGCTTGTGCCTGAGGTCCCATCTCCAGGGAGACAGAAGGCATTTCACCAGAAGGTAAGCTCCAGGGAGGCAAGAAACTTTCCGTGCTGCTCAGGGTCCCCAGGGCCTAAAATCGTGCCTGGCACATAGTATGTGCTCAATAATCTTTATGGACTGACTGAATACACTCTTGCCCTTCTGCATAAACTGGTGAGGGCGTGGGGGGGCTCATCTCTAGGGCTTTCTCAGGCCCACTTTCTTATCCTCCTCAATGGTGGCTTCAATGGCAGAGGCTCCTCAAAGCTCCATGTACTTGGTTTGCCTAGTCCACTTTCCAGGTTTGGGAGAGAAAGAAGGGAGATACTTTACTCGCAGACAAGGATGCTGAACAAATGGAGCGGGGGTGGGGTGGGGACCTTAGTCAGTCCCCAGTTCCCAATATGAATATTTCTGCTTCTCTTAGTGGGGCCTGGGACCCCAGACCCTTGCCTCTTGTGTAAGCAAGGCAGGCATTACTGACAAGTCTTTCCTCTTTCAGGCCATACACCTTACTCTCTTTCCTCTTTGATGAATGCCTACTCACTCGTCAAAGCCCCACTAAAATTACCCTTCTCCGTGAAACCTTCCCTAACTGCCGAGGAGCTTGCCTGTCTCTCCACTGTGATTCTACAACATCCACTATGAACATCTACTACAAACCATTGGGAGAAGCATCCCAATGTCTTCCACGTGTGTCTATCTCAATCACAAAACAGCAGACTCCTTTAGGGCAGGCACTGCAGCAGTTTTACACATCACCCTGTCCCCCACTGCTGTGACTGGTACAGAGTAGGTGCTAATGAAGGAATTCTACAGTGCCTGATAAAAAGCTCCGTACAGTATTAGACAGAGTGGGTTTGTTCAAGTGGAGGAAAGTGCTCATGAAGTGCCAGAATCAGCTGGACTGCAACTTTTCTCCAGGTTAAGTCCATGAATGTTTACGAAGTACCTACCACGTGCCACGTGCTGTGCTAAGCTCTGGACACAAGTTCTGCAGAGAGGCTTACCTTTCATCCTCCCTACACAATCAGAAAACCTTCTTAAAGTAAAGTTCTGCTTATGTCATACAACTGACTCTGCTTGAAATCTTCTGGTGGCTTTCTGGCTTCACTTCCACCCTTTCTTCTGTGGGACAGTGAACTGGACAGTTCACCACTTCCTGGCATGTCATCTTACTTCATACCAAAAAGTGCTTCTAAAGATGGGGAGGTCGGTTGGGGATGGCCTGGAGCTAGGGTGGGGATAATTGGTAACATGCATTGAGTGCCCGCTGTCTCTCCCTTAGGCTCTGGATGAATGCCCTCTGTGCACTGTCATATTTATTCCTCCCTGAAACTCTGTAAAGCAGCAACATTTTCATCTGTTTTACTGATGGGGAAACTGAGGCTCAGAGAGCTGGAGTCCCTTACCCAAAGTCATATAGCATTAACTGGTAGAGCCGCGACTTAAAACCCAGATGCTTGAGCACTACGCTACCCTGCTTTTCCATTCTTAGTTTGCAGCCAAAAGTTTATGAATCAAATGAGCCACATGGGGCTTCCATGACTATGTGTGTGTTTGATAAGCAGGATATCAGAGGACTTTCCTTCTGGGTGTAATGATTCACAACTTATCAACACATCCCCTTCCCTCCATGTGTGCCAAGCTATTTCAGCTGTGCCCTGAGTTAGGAACTCCTATTCATCCCCCAAAGCCCAGCTTAAATTGCCCCATTAGGGCAAAGCCAGAACCAAACTGGTTAGGATGATAAAAACAAGCCTGACTCAGACAATCCTTCAGAGACTTTCTGCTGGAAGAGGCAGCCACTGCAGGGCACCTTTCTGGGGTTACCTGGAGCTCCACCCCATAGCCAGTGTAGACTGTCACGTTGTACGTGCACTCCAGGAAGTTGTTGAGGGGCAGCGGTGGGTAATCACTGGAATCGATGTACCCTTCAGGATCGGAGAAACTCACACTGCAGAGAGCTGGAGGAAAGCACTGTCATTAGGACACGGAGAACAGCTGAGATGTCATCTCTCAGATGGGCTGCGGGCTGGAACAGGGCCTCTGGGGACACGTGTGTTCTCCTGTCCCCACTCCTCCCACTGCTGTTCATTCTCCTTCGGCTCCAGAATCAACATGATAATCAAATAGCAGCATCTGACACAGAATGATAACTTACTACAGGCTGCCAGGCACCTCATCGGTCTACAGGGGTAGACCTGTAGAATTAAGGTAGACCTTAATTCTCATCTCAGAGATTACGTAAAGCAAAGCTCAGAGGGGGTGCGCATCTGGGCCAAGCTCACACAGCAAGCAGGAGTCAAACCTAGAGCTCATACTCTTTCCTGAGCGGCCACATTGCATTTGTCCAAGATCAATGTATGATTGACAGCTGATGTCTCTCCTCTGTGTTTGAAGATGGAAAAAAAGGTAGAAGAAAGACTGGAACATAGACGTGCATTTTATCAAGTTCAAGTAATGGTAAAAGCAAAAGCACCTTGAAAGGCCAGGGCCTTCTAGGCAGACAAAAGGATTCTGTTCCAAGATGAAAGGCTTTGAATCCCGCTGTTTAGCTGTGTGGCATTGGGCAGGGTACTCGACGTCTTACGGTCTCAGGGATCTCATCTCTAAAACAGGGATATTAATTCTGGGCCACAGGGTCAAGCTCATAGCTAGGGCTCCATAGATGGTAACCAATGGTGGGACGGGGACCTCCCCGGCCCCCCTCTCCCATGCCCTGCACACAGCAGGTGCCTCATCGCAGTTCTGGGAGGGCTGGACGGGTTGGGGGCTGCACACCTGGGGCCTGCTCGGTGGTGATGACCGTGGTGGTAATGATGGTGGACGTCGTGGTCTCCTGGCTTTCCTCCGAGGCCGACCCGGTCAGCTCGTTCTCACATTTGTCCATCAGGGTCATGGGGCTGGCATCCCCTGGGGGAGCCTCGTGGGCCTCCTCAGGCACGGCGGGCGCCCCGGGGTCGGGGCTCTGGGGGAGCGTGTGGGCCACCAGCGGCTGCGAGGTGAAGGGGGCGATCTGTAGGGGCGCGGGCGTCGTGGGGACTGCACCTTCCTTCTGCTCCAGCCAGAGGGGCTCCTCCGATGACAGCGACAGTGGGTGGGTCTCCTCCCCTGTGGAGGCCACGGGGTCCTGGTCCCCAGGTGGGCGGAGCTTCTCCGTGGCAGAGGAGAGGAGGACCAGGTCCGAGGATGCTGGCTGGGACCCCGCCCTCTGCACAGCTGCTGCGGTGGTGGCCTTCGGCCTCAGCTGCCTCCTGGTCAAGTTCACCTGCTTGAGCGAAGGCGGCTTCTTCGTCGGGGGAAAGGCATGCCCGGTGCCGGGTTCCTCCGGAAGCGGAAGCAGCATGGACGCGGCCGCGGAGTCTTGAGGTGCGGAGGGGACCATCCCTTCCAACTCTGGCTTGTGCAGCTCGTCCCCTGACTGCGCTGGATTCAGAGGGGCCGTGGTCACTCTCTCTTTGGGGGTCTCGTGGCTCAGACTGCTGCTCCCCAGGGCTTCCAAGGGCAGAAAGTAAGTACCTGAAGGGCCAGCATCTCCCTCCAGTGGCGCATCTTGGAAAGAGAATGGACACCAGTTAGCTCGGGGCCAGGGGCTTTAGGTCCTCAACTGGCAGACTCTGAGGGTGGCCCCCCTGAGGTGGTACCCAAGTCTTGCTAGGATGCTGGTACAGCCCAATCAACCAATGTGGGGCTGCCTCCTTTCATTCCTTCCTTCTTCCCTTCCTTTCTTACTTCCTTTTCCCAACCAGGGAGACTGGGGTTGATCATGGCCAGCCTGAGCTAACCATTAGAGGTACAGAAACCAAGGGCACAAGAATTTCATAGTCCAGTTAAATATGCCCTGGGAGGGGGGAATAAGAAAGTAGAAATAATCATATTTGATGTGATAAACGCTTAGAAGGAGAAAAGCTTTATGTGCTAAGAGGACAGGCCCCTAACCCAGTCTGTGGGGCAGGACCACCATCCATGTACAGCTGGGCAGATTGCTCACTGCACAAGGCTATCCCACTAAGAGGATGAGTGGGGCTGTAACCAACCCACAGTCTCTTCTCTAAGCTGTGTGCCCTGACTCAGGGCTATATTATCCTGGGATTGGAGGAGTTTGATTTTTTTTTTGTTTTAACTAAATAATGTACAAGTGACCTTGTGGGAAACTCACAAAGATTTAAGGATCCAGAATCGTGAGGCAGGTTTAGAACAGAGGGGTGTGGGAAGACCCGAGGCCTGGCTGAGGTGAGCGCAAAAGAGGAATGAAAGAGAACAGGGGACAGAGGTGGAGGGTGATTAAAGAGAGAGCTGGTGAGGTAGGGAGGTGGGGGCCAGTCTCTGGTGGGCCTTGTATGTCCTGCTGACTCCTTGTGATTTATTTTTGTCTTGAAAGGAAAACCACCTAATAATTTTAAATAAGGGCTGGCCCAGGCTACTGTTTAGCAGAATCATGCCTGAAAACAGCTGCATCTACTTATTTGAGACCCAGTTCTGCCAACTGCAAGCTGGCAAATGGCTCTACCTCTCTGAGCCTCAGTTTCCTCAGCTGTAAAATGGGGCTATTGTCCCCTATTTCATAGGGTTTTCATCGTTCAAGAGGTTGATTATGGAAAGCATACGTACATGTATGCACATGTGGGTCCCTCACCCACAGAGTGCCCGGTATGTATCCACTGCTGTATCCCTCATTGTTTTTTATACTCTTGTCATTGTAATCGTGCCCTCAGCAGCGGGCTGAATGTTACCAATGATGATCTTGAGATAGAGAGGAATTATGTCCTGGGGACAAAGGACTGATAGCTGTCCTTGTCAATTTTCCGCAGAAAAAGACACTCACTCAGCCACAGTCTCAGGTCCCTTCAGCACTGTCATTTAAATTTATTTCCATAGCCGTTGGAAAGGCTCTTTTACTTTCATGGAGTCAGTACCAGCAGTGGCTTAATCTATCTAGACTGCAACAGTGTGCAACTGGCATCAACAAATATTCCTGTTGTGTAACACTGATTACCAAGCCCGTGTACATTCCAGGACGACAATGGCCCTGGGGCCAGATCCAACCTGAGGACAGATCCAGGTCATTCAGGTGCCAGGCAGGTTTCCTGGTCCAGGGTGGGAAGCGCTGAGGCTTTGGGGTTAGACCTGGGCTCAGATCCTGCCTTTGACAGTTACTAGCTGCGTGAACCTGGGCAAGTCCATTAAGCCTCTTTTGTGTAGTAGAGACACTCCATCTACCTCATAGGATCAGCTCAGTTGTGGCCCTGCTTGAAAGCTGTGACTTTTATGCTCACGGTCACTTTTATCAAATGATTGGTACTGACCATCTTTGTAGACTGTCAAGTGAGAAGGTGATAAGACAAGAACAATCGAGGATGAGGGTTCAGGACACCTGGCTCCCAAGACCCAGCTGTGGTTTGATGCACAGAGCTTGGATGCAACCAGGGGTTGGGGGACCCGGATAGTGGTCCTGTCTTGGCCACTGCTCCCCATCATTACTGGGTGGGTTTCCTCTTCTGTGTGTCAAATGGGCAGCCAGACTAGATAAAATTTAAGGGTCCTTCCAGCTCTGACTGTTGATTTTTGAAACAATCAGGTAATTGGCAATTATTCTTAGAGCTTGTTGGTAATCTTGCTAAAAAGGGCCAAGTGATAACCTCAGTCCTGACACTAGCTTGTGAGTTTTGTTGGGTCCTGTGGCCACATTAGTTTCAGCCAGTCTTTTCACAAAAATGCCCCCTTGATCACAAGGGGCTGGAGGAGAGAGAGGAAGCGGAAGAGGGAGTGAGAGATAGAAATACTTGGAAAACAAGTTGTGTCAAAGGTGATACAAGATTACAAATGACATAAAGCACATCAACGTGCCTTGGCTATAATAAGAGTGATATTTATAACATTTCATTTCTGATGACTTTATCGAGTGCTGAATATGTGCAAAGGCATGTGCTACACGCTTTGTATTCATTACCTCACCTAAATCTTTCTCACCCTTACTAATTAGAAATCATTATTCCTATTTTACGGATGGGCAAATGGAGGCTTTAGGATATTAAATAACTTTCCAAGGTCATACAACAAAGCTGGGTTTCAAACCTTGGTTTTCCTGATGGCAAAGACCACGCTGCTAGCCTTCAAGAAATACGGAGTAGTATCACCTGCAGCCTCTCCTCAGCTTGAATTGGCCTCTCCCCACAAAACCCCTCTCTCTTAAACCCCTGGTCTGTTTGCGTTTCTGCTGGGTGGGCTACAGCATCTTTCCACCCCCCAGATGGCACCCCGCAACGCCAACATGTTCCTGGTTAAAATACGAATTTTAACCAGACCGGATGGGTCTGGTCTCCTCTGCCAGACCCATCACATCTGGATCTCCTCCGAGCCCACCGAGATCCAGCAGAGCCAAGAAAAGCAGAAGGAAATACAAGAAAGAGGACCCTGTAGTCAACTTCCTCCCCACCCCCAATCACTGCTCCACCTCCGGGGTCCCCAGGGAAAAACTGGTGCCAAGCTCAGCAGCTAGAAAGCATTTTAGGAAGCGGATCCACTGGACTGCGTCAGCCCTTTCTCACTGAACACCTGACTCCCAAGAAGGGTCGCAACATGCACCATTCATCTCCCTGCCCCCGATGCCTCTTCTTACTCTTCAGAGCTCACACACGCTGGGGTCTTGCTGGCTGGCTCCAAACTGAAGGCCATGTTCAAGACAGATGAGTGTATTCTGTGATCTGCAAGGCATGCAGCCCGTGAGACCCGGCCTTTGCTCTCAGCTGGGACGCTGGCCAAATGAGTGCCATGTGAAACCACATCCCAGTGGGAATTAGCCAGAATTGGATTCCATGGCCTCAGAGGTCCAGAGACTTCACTTGCTCAAACAGGCCAGCTTTTCCTGGGGCCCCAGTGACCACCTGGTTAAATTAACTCCTCCTTCCCATAGCACTTAACTTTTTCAATCGTCGTGGTCACGTCTGGCTGGTTCTCCCTTTATCGTGCGTGTTCAGTGCCCCACTGGAATGCTGCCAATCAACTGACGAGTGAAAGCACTGGGTGCTGACTCTCTTGGCTGGTTGACCCTCAGCATGAGAGAGTCAACACTCTAGGACACGGTCCCTGCATTCAAGAAGTTAGGGAGGCATAACAACAAGGTCCTACTGTATAACACAGTGAACTATATTCAACATCCTGTGACAAACCGTAATGGAAAAGAATATGAAGAAGAATATATAGGGCTTCCCTGGTGGCGCAGTGGTTGAGAGTCCGCCTGCCGATGCAGGGGACGCGGGTTCGTGCCCCAGTCCGGGAAGATCCCACATGCCGCGGAGCAGCTGGGCCCGTGAGCCATAGCCGCTGAGCCTGCACGTCCGGAGCCTGTGCTCCGCAATGGGAGAGGCCACAACAGTGAGAGGCCCACGTACCGCAAAAAAAAAAAAAAGAATATATATAACTGAATCGCTTTGCTGTACAGCAGAAATTAACACGGCATTGTAAATCAACTATACTTCGATTAAAAAAACAATGAAGTTAGGAAGGCAGACGCACAGCGATAACCCAATACGGGTACCAAACCGAAGAGACAGAGCTTTAATTACATCCTTATGCTGCTTTTCTCTCTCAGGACAGAATGGAGCAACGCTGAAGGCAACTGAGCATTTGTTCTGCTACCCAAGTTGTGGGGGAAACACATCTCCCTCTGTCTTTTCTCTGACGTTGATGGGGAGATGGGAGGTTAGACTGGGAAGCATCCCACTGAAGTCGAAAAAGCACAAGTTCTGAGGCTCTGAAGCTGAAGATCTGTACCTTAAATGCCTGCACAATGGCCAGGAACAGCCTGGATTCTAGGCAATAGCACATCACACAGGCACGAAGGGATAGAAGGAGAAGGGGAGCAAACAGAAGCCGGATGATGCTTCTGCTATAATGTTCTGCGAAAACAGCAAGATGTAAAATTTTATGGTGTGGATGCAAACGACTGGACACAACCAACTCAAACAAATCGCAATCAGAGTCATTTTTTGACTTGGAGGAAAGGCCCCCAAGTGTGATCCTGGTTGCCTCTGGGTGGTGGGCCTTTCAGTGGTGTGTTTTCTTCCTTCTACTTTTAGACATTTTCTAAAATGTGCATAAGAAGTATTCAAAACTTTCTTAAGTGAAAAAAATTTTATGAAAAGAGCAGGGTTTAAATGCTGCCTTGTGATGGAGAGGAGGAGGGAAAGGAGACAAACATTTGTAATCACAGAATTGCTTCATTCACTAGTCACTGAACCCCTCTGGGATGCAGTCTCCCAGTGGGGATGATGAGAACTCTTCTCTCACTGGACTCGTGAATCAGTAGTCAAAGTGGCTCCTTTTAGGAAGCAGGAATGGCAGGTGGACCAATGGATATCTTTCTGATAAACGGCAGTACAAAAACGTTAGTCACTGTTCTCATCAATAATACTCATATCTAGCTCAGTGGTGCTTTCTTGTACCTTCACCTTCCACCATAAGGACTTGCTCAGCCCACGCTGGTGGGTTTGCTTGGCTCCCACAGGGACAAAACCAAAAACAAAATGTCACCTCTTATAGATGGAAAGTGTCCCAGAGTTCCTGGTTACAAAGTGCCCAGAGGAAGGACCTGAGGTCCAGAGAGGGAAAATGGGCTGCCCAGGGTCACACAGCATGTTAGCAGCCATAACAACACAAGGCTATTGGAGGCTTGAAAAACCACACCAAAGCACATCAGACAAAACCAGAAACAAAGAATGTCAGTTCATTCCGTGCCCTCTACATCTCGGCTGGATAATTCTTTGCTGTGGGGCAAGGGGCTGTCCTGCGCATTGCAGGATGTTGGGTAGCATCCCCGGTCTCCACTCGCTAGAGGCCAGTAGCAACCTCCCCCCACCCCCGTGTGACAATCAGAAATGACTCCAGACGTTGCCAAATGTCCCTTGGGCGGGGGCGGGGGGGAACAAAAGACCCTCTAATTGATGACCATTGGTACCGCCCCCAGAACTGAATAGACTTTCCCTCCCATTCCTGGGGTTTATCTGCTTTGGTTTGCTTAAATCGTTGAATTTTAGGGCGGAGAAGGTCTTAGGCTAATCCCCATTTTACAGATAAGGACACTGACATAAGTGAGGGCTGTATTTCTTTCTCCCACTCACATTTGATCATTCATTGATTCAGCGAGCACCTACCATGTGCCAGACACAGGCAGCAGGTGCGGGCATCCAGAGGTCCACCTTGGACGGCAAACAGTCAGAGCTGATGAATACGACCCATTCCCTTCAGCCAGACCCAGCTCACTCAGCCCTGCGGGAACAAGGACCCTCTGGACTTTGAGAAGACTTTCTGGGACAGAAAGGGCAGAGATGGGGGTGGGCTTCGGGTGCCGTGGGGTTTCATCTAGTGCCTCAGTCAGAGTCCTCTACCTGTGCCCGGGCTAACAATACTGACATTCAGATGGCGACTGACACTCTGCCAAGTGCATTCCCAGCTGTGATCTCATTCCAACCTCCACACAATTCTGTGAACTTGGCATTTTGTTTTTCCCATTTTATAGATGAAAATAAAAATCAAGCCTCAGAAAGAGGAAGTGACCTGTCCAAGATCATAGAGCAAATTGGGGTAGGATTAGACACGTTCTGACCTTGTTTCCTGTGTCCTTTCCTCTTTCCCACATAAAATAGTTTATTTGAAAAATGCAAGAATACCTGAAAGGTGTAAAATCAGAAGTATCTGCCCTGTACCACCCCGACCCATCCACCAGTCCTGCCTTCCAAAGGGAACCCCTGTTAATAGGATCTTGTTTAATCTCCAAATAAAATGCACTGATATAAAAATAATAAAGCATTTTCACCTTAAAAGGTGTGACAGCACATAGGCGTGTGGGGTTGAAGTCAGAACTGCTTGGGTTCCAGACTCAGCCTGCTGCTAACTACCCACAAGACCCTGGACAGTCCCTTCCCTTCTCTGGGCCTCCCTGTTCTCATCTGTAAGGTGGGATCACAGCAGCCTTAGAGTAGGCTTGTCAGAGAGCAAGATGAGACCATGAGTGTACAGCACAGCTCACAGAGCAGCTGTCAGCCCTCATAAGGCACTGTTGTCACTGTCAATCTAAACATTCACAGAGTTACGACATCGCATATATTGCTCTGGCACTTACTAAGAAGTGCGTTTTGAAATATTCCAGCCATTCAGAAAGAGTTGAAGAGTAAGGCAACTGTACCCACGTGTGTACACCTTCAGCGTAAGAAACAGCAGGCAAACCAGTACAGGCAACCTCTGTTTGTTCCTCCCTACCACCCTCTCCTTCTTCTTCTCCACCTCCTGGGAGTAACTCCCGTCCTGAATTTGGCCTTGAGCATTCTCATTTATTATGTGCATTATGTATATTTTATTATTATTATTAGTTATTGTGTGCATTTGTTTATTATGTGTCAGTATCTCTGAATATATTGTGCAGCCTGTTTTAAAACTTTATATATGAATCCTCCTGCAACCTGCTCCTTCCTTTCCTTTCCTTTCGTTCAACATTTTGTGAGATTCATCCATGTTGATAAGTGTAGTTCTGATCAATTCATTTTTCACTGCTGTATAGTATTCCATTACACTAGTGCCCCACCACCATTTTTTCACTTAAAATCCATCATGGCTATGTTTTTGTCAGCGCATATGTGGCTACTTCATGCTTTTTTAATGGCTACATTAAAATATAAACATATACATTATTGAATCAGGCTCTTAATCGATTCATATTCAGGTTGTTATTCTCCACCCTGTCTTCTCAAATAACACTGCAATAAAGACATACCTTTCGTAAACATGTCCAGGTAATTCTTCAGGAACACGTACCAGAAGTTGTATTGCTCAGCCAAAAGATTTACATATTTAACATTTTGATTGATGCTGAAAAAACACCTTCCAGAATAACCTAAACTTGTTTATTTACCCTGACACCTACTCTACACAAGAGTGTTGCTGCCCTCCAGCTCTGTCTATGCTTAACTTCTGGTGACTGTTAACTTGACCATCTAAGTTGGAATCTGGGGCAGTTGGATCCAGGCATAGTGGGTTTCTAGAATGCAGCCCCCCCCCCCCCGCCCCAGGTGATTCCGAGGTGCTCTCTCGCTTTCTCTAGTTATTGCTGCAGGTGTGCCCATGGTTGGTCGACCTTTCGCCTGCCTCACCACACTTTTACTCCAGAGCACCCAGGAAGCCCACCCCACCGTAGCCAGACTTCGTGTCACAGATCAGGCCGGGGATTTGTGGCACATGAGGGCTAGCAAGAGAGTGTGGATGCAGTGGCTTGGTAGCAAAAGAAGTTCCATCTAAACAGCTGTAGATTTCTAGGTAGATGGGCTGCTTGGTCAGGTCCCCAAACAGAAGGACAGTTATGGTCATGACACCCAGTGGGATGGTACAAAGTGTTCACAGTACCAAGTATTATTTCTATTAGCAAAAATCTGGAAACAATTTACCTGCCCATCTATAGGGGGCTAGTTAAATGATTGTAGAAACACAAGATGGAATACACGCAGGGCTCAAACGGATGAGATGAAGTCCCTGGTGAATTACATGTTGAGTAACCTGGCGAGAATGTTCAGAATTACACCTCCCCTTTGACTCAAGTCCACTTTGGGAATTTATCCTGCAGGGAGATGTCTGCCCACGTGCAAAATGACAGACATACGAGGTTAAGCAATGCAGCACTCTCCGCAAACGACCTGGACACAAACGAAGTATCCATCAATAAGGTTAAATCAATTACAGAACATCCAGACAAGGCTGTGCAGCTGCAAGAAAAGGACGGCGAAGCTATCTGTGGACCAAAGAGGAGAGATGGCCATGGTTTGTGTTAGGTTAAAACGCAAAGTGCAGAACACTACACAGAATTTGTTGCTTTTTGTGTAGAAACGGGGAAAGAAAATAAAGCTAGATATGTTGGCATTTGCTTATATGTGCATAAAGAAACTCTGAAAGGAGACACAAGAAACTAATCATGATGGTTACAGGGGAGGTGGGACACTGGAAATAGGATGGCGAGTAATGGTGGGAAGGAGAATTTTCACTACATACCTTTACATCGATACATATGTATCTATGTGTATGTATATGTATATATACATATATAGCTGTGTATCAATAAAATATTACCTATTCAACAACTGTGTAACTAATTTAAAAATAACATAAAGAACAGCAGAGCTATGTGCCAACACAATTCAGTGTGAGGTGAAAAAAATCAAGGTAGAGTAGTGGGTATAACAGCTCTCATGGGAGTGAAAGGACTACATTTGAGCAAAGTAATGGGCATTGCCTTAGCAGAGCAGGACTGAGGCTTGCAGTGGGAGAGGGAACCACTTTTTACTGTGCATCATTTTTTAATAATTTCATTGATTTGCCATGTGTGTGCTATTTTTATAGCAATACTAGTTAGTAATAGTACTTAACTCCCTGAGGTTTGCCACCCCAGTTTCAGAGGAGGGCAGAGAACAAACCCCAACCTTTCTCAGGGTTTCAGACGGCTCTCACATTTCCACAGGGGGTGGGGAAAATGTGCATCACTCCAGCAGGGAGTGGTCCACTTCTCCATCTCTCCCTCACTTCTCCTGAGAGAGGAGGGATCATCTGATTGGAGGTGTTAGGGAGGGAGGTACTTGGGATATCTGATATCCATGGCATCCCGTTCCCAGGGCAACAGCACTGGACCAAAAAGCCAGCAGTGGGGCTCCCCCTCTGTCCCCCCTCTTTTCCAGACTTCTCTCCTTGGGCCTGGGTACGCTGAATCAAAGTCACTTGCAGAGGACAGAGTGTAGGTGTCCATCTATGGTCTACAGCCCAGCTTCCTCAGTAATCAAGCTGGTCCCATCTGGCTCCCTGGGTCTTTTTCCCACTTGGTTAAAATCAGCGAAGAGGACCACTGAGGGGAGTGACGACCATCCCCACCCTCTGCGCTGACTAATTAGAGCCCAGAGACTCGGGAGAAACTTCGCATGGGCCTCACTAACTTGCTTATTAATAACATTTAGGTTAAACACAAGTCACCTGAACTTCACCTAGTACTTCACGCTCTTCAAGGAAGTCTTGACTTTGCAGTTATATCAAGGGACCCATGGTGGTCCTCTACTTTGGGCAAGACAGATGGGAATCCTCATACACAGGTAGACTGTCAGCCACTGCAGATTTCCCACCACACCTCAAAAATCGATCCCCAATCAAGATTTGTACCAGATAAGTCCTTGGAAATGATCAAATCATCTGGAGTGGATGGGTAGTACTTCTAAGATGTAAATCAGGTCATAGGATCTCTTTGGTTAGAACCCATCAGTGGCTGCCCATAACACTGAGAATAAGATCAAAACTCCTTTCAGTGGGCTTCAAAGCCTTTTGGGCCTAGCCTTGGACCACCACCTCCTCACCCCCCGACCAATATCATCTCTTACCATGCTTCCCCTCAAACTACAGTATGACCCCATGCACTTTTTTTCTCCTTAAAACTTCCAAATTAATTCTGTACCTCAGGGCCTTTGCACATGCTGTTCCCTCAGTCTGGCACTCTCTTTGATATCTTTGCTTGGCTGGCTTCCTCTGGTCATCCAGGTCTCAGCTCTCCTTCTCCAAAATCCCCTTTTTCACTTTCTGCATCATTCCTTTCAGAGTGCTTCTCACAACCTGAATTGGTCTTGGTGACTTGTTCTCATGTTCACTGTCTCCCACAAGACAGTCCACACTCATGCAATGTCACCTCTCATGAATATGTGTGTCCCAAGTGTAGAATAACTGTGACATTCAGAAGCTGTCTGGGAACCACAAGACCCCCCTACACTGTTGTCCTCTGTGTTGGGTTTGGTATTCCCTGTATTTTCTTGAAAAGCTAAGTTAATGCAGTGCTGAGCGCACAGTAAAAGTATATAAACTTTATTAATTTTACTCACATTATATCCCCTACCAACTACCATAGTGTCTTCTATGGAGAAGAAATTGTAAAAAAATTTATTGAATTCATCAAGGAAGGAAGGCGGTAGAGAGGGAAGAGTGAGGAGAATGGGGAAGGATGGGGAGAAAAAAGGGAAGCTGGGATAGGCAACGCATCTTTGGATTTCTTGCAAAGCTCTGCACATGCTAGACGTCCAATGAATGTAGTGGGTGAAGAAGAGAAAGGGTGCTTTGGAACACTTAGCAAGAGCTTAGGAGATAATGAAGTTCCCTTCAAATCCAGAAATTCTAGAATTCTGAATGTGGCCATGCCTGGGTGGTGGGTAGCAGGGTGCAGACATTACTAACGAAGGCCAAGTGCCCTGGCCTCATTGTGGTGAAAGCTACTCTGGTCCAGTTCTCAGCCTCTCATAGGTCCATTGTTCTAACTTCCTTCCTTTTCTTAATCTCTATTTTATTTAGTCCCTCTCTGATCTTTATTATTTCCTTCCTTCTGCTGGCTACAGGTTTTGTTTGTTCTTCTTTTTCCAGTTCTTTTAGGTGGTGGGTTAGATTGTTTCATTTGAGATTTTTCTTGTTTTTTGAGGTAGGCCTGTATCACTATGAACTTCCCTCTAATAACTGCTTTTACCACATCCTATAGATTTTGTATGGTTGTGTTTTCATTGTCTCAAGGCATTTTTACATTTCCCTTTTGATTTCCTCATTAACCCGTTGGTTTTTTAGTAATTTCCTTCCTTTTCCCAATTTTCTCTTCAGGACTGAAATGGACAGATTTCTATCCCATGTCCTCCCTCCACCTGGAGATGAGTTAACTGACAGGGAAATGAGTGCCAGGAAAAAGGGAGGAGGCTAGGATCATTGACTGACCATCCGTGATTCAACACCTCCATCATGGGGGCACAGGAAAGGCCCAGGACCTCCAGCAGAGGAGAGGAAGGAAAAATCCCTCAATATGGGATAGGCATAACCCAGATCATCTAGCCATCCTCTCCACCAGGCTCAGACATTCATCACTCTGAAAAAAAATCATCTAAGGAGATTATTTCCAGGAGTATTGAGTAGTCGCAGACAGAGCATGGGAAACGTCCAGGGCAGGCACCAGGGTTCCATTCCACACAGTCCAGTGGGGAGTCAGATGAGCTCGGCTTTTCATTTTCACAAGGCACCAGAGAACCTGAGGGCCGCCATGAAAGATGCAAAGAGAGCATGTTGTACCTTAAAAAGATATTTTTAGCTATCCTATTATTCCCACAACATGGTTATGAAAACCCTGCTTCTCTTCCGGACTTTGCTTCATAATTTCAGCCCATTCTACCCACAGCAGCCAGAGGGATCTTTCTAAACCACCCCCTTCTAGTGGCCGGTCGTCTCTCCTGGATTTTCTGTCCTTCCCTTAACACCTAACACTATCAAAAAGATACTCCTGCATTTTCTCAACTTAACTCCTACCAAAAAGATAAGCCACAACGTAAGTCGTACTTGTCTGGCATCTTTCCCGTTCTTCCGTACTAGAAGTAGGTTTCCCGAGGACAGCAACCACGCCTGTCCTATTCTCGTCACTGTCACCCTAGAACTTATTCCATGACCATGAGCCTGACACACAGGAGGCCCCTCATCAATAGCTATTTAATGAATCATGGTTATGCCTGCAGCACTGTGGAGAACAAGACTGGGGGTCTTAGATCAAGGCCACCTCTTTAAGTGAGGGATTACAGACCAGCAGGCAGCTAACACTGCTGGCTACCATAAAGGGAAATCCTTAGTCAACAAAGATGCTTTGGTCTAAGGTTTCGAGGCTGGAGAGCTGTTCTCGATGAACATACATACCTACTCATTCTAATTACAGAAGATAATCTCATCACGGTACAGAGAGCAGGAAGGCGGCCCATTCCCATCAATCACACAGTTGGCTTTAGCAGTGGGAGGGCAAATAGAAACCCACCTCGTGAATTTGTCTGTCTCTTCATTTCCCTGGCACAGCCCAATATGCCATAATCATAAAGATGGAGGGGAGATTTTGGCGTGATGTACGTATCACCCCAAAGAGCACACCAACTGCACCTGTGAACAGACACTCTGAACCCACCCCCCAGCCTGCAGCAGAAGCCCAGGGACACCCCGACCCCCCTGAGTCTAGAGCAGAAGCCCAGGGGGCTGCAGGGGACTTGGAGCAGGTGTTAGAAGGACAAGTTTGTACAGGCAAGAAAAGACTCTTTCAGTGTTTCGGCTGCAAGAGTAATTATCCGATAATTGTCCTCTGTGAGCTGGCTTCTCCCCCACAAATGGGCCTCCTTTGTAATTCATGTTGGGTTCAGAAAGCGTTGAACGTTCTTTTATGTCCAGTTGCGTCTCATCAGAGCGAAGGGTGGGCGGTGCATCCATCTTCCCCGTGAAAGAGCTCAGATAGCTGTTGGCACAGGGGTGCAATCCTGCCTTTGTCTTTAACAATCTGATTAACTGTGGCTGACATCAGTGCCATCTGATTAGCATTTAACCGCTCTTCTCCCTTCCCACCTCCATCCTCCTCCCTCCAACCCCAACTCTATTCACATCTCATGGTGCTGCCATGCGATTTCTTACCAGTAGCGAGGGGGAGAGGAACACACTGTGATTTATTTGTGTACATGAAATCCAGTGAGTCATTGAGAGAGGGCTGAGAGACAGACACACAAGACAGCTCCGAGAGGAAACTCATAGTGGGAAATCTGTCTAGATTCAATTACCTATATGCTCGCACAGGCAAATATAATACTTGGGAATGAATCCAGATGGTCCGTGAGTGAGTTTAAAAGACATCATGAGTAAGCTCACAATTTCCCTTCACCTGTGTGCTCAGATCTGCAGACAAGAATAAAGAATAGATTGACGGGACTTCCCTGGTGGCGCAGTGGTTAAGAATCTGCCTGCCAACGCAGAGGACACGGGTTCGAGCCCTGGTCCGGGATGATCCCACATGCCACAGAGCAAACTAAGCCTGTGCGCCACAACTGCTGAGCCTGTGCTCTAGAGCCCGCGAGCCACAACTGCTGAGCCCACGTGCCACAACTACTGAAGCCCGGGCGACTAGAGCCCATGCTCCACAACGAGAGAAGCAATAAGAAGGCGGCGCACCGCAACGAAGAGCAGCTCCTGCTAGCCGCAACTAGAGAAAGCCCGTGTGCAACAGCGAAGACCCAAAAATGAATAAATAAATAAATTTATTTAAAAAAAAAAAAAAAAGAATAGATTGGCATCCTGGGATGCTTCTAAGACATGCCTAGAGTGGAGAGGATCCAGGGAATCAGGAGACTCGGGTTCAGGCATTGGTTGTACCACTACTTTGCTATCTACCTTAGGCAAATTCCATCTCTCAAAGCCTCAGTTTCTTGCTCCGTGAAGTTAAGACAGTCATCTTTGCCTGGTCAACCTTAAGGAAACAAAATCGGGGCGATGTGGAGGTGCAGTAATGTATAGGATTGAGTTTCATAACTGTGAGGCTTAATTTGTTTCATTAAAGAGCTGAGGGCAGGGCTCTCTTCAGACAGAATATGGACAGCAGTGGCTTTATTTGTTGGGGACAAACAAAACATTTTCATGACTTTACCTGAGGCATTAAAATGCTTTCCCCCCCTTTTCCTGAAACATAGCTATTGTTATCTTCATTTTAATGATGAGGAAACATGGGTAAGTGGCAAAGAGCTAGGATTTAAACTAGGGCTGTCTGGCCCTCAAACCCATACCTATATTTGTTCTGTGTCTCTCCTCCAGCCGACCCCTGACCCTGGCCTGGCTGCTTTCCAGAGAAAATGTCAAGGGCTACCCACTACCAACAAATTAGCATAGGATCTACTCCAGCTAAGAGGTCCCCAGAGATGGAGGAGGATGCTGACTGTGCCCCATGAATAGCAGAACACTGGTTGCTCTTCCTAAGGCCTGGACTACAGAGAAAAGTGGGAGAATGGCTTCTACAAAGGCAGAACCTAAAGAGGCAGGGAAGATGCCCCAGCATTCCCATTTCACAGGTGGGCAAACTGAGGCCTGTGTTGCAAAGGAAAAAGCTCTGTATTAGGAAGGTCAGGGTGCCTTGTTAACTCACCCTATGGCCTTCGGTAAACCTACTCTCATCTCTGGGCCTCAATTTTATCCTCTGTTTAATGGAATCGTTTCTTCAAATAAAACCTTAAGAGGAATGACAATGTATAACTGTGCAGTAAAGGATTAACTCAGCCAGTCTAGGTTGTCCATACTCTGCACATTCCAAAGAAAGGTTTGGCCCTTGCCCCTGGTTCCTGGGACGTAACCTCTAAGCCCTTGGAATATCCTGCCTGATAAGAGCATGTTTGTTTAGCTGGGGGCATTGGGCCTCACCATGTACTCTATGCTACCAATGTGATTTACGGTGGGGGCCTTGGGGCTGGATACTAAGATCAGCCACAAGGATGGTCAGTCACACCTAAGTGATCAACCCCCAATAAAATGCCTGGCTACCAAGGCTCAGGTGAACTTTGGTGGTTGATAATACTCTGGGTGTTGCACAACTGTGTTTCTGGAAGTAAGCACTGTGTGCGTGACTCCACTGGTAGAGGACATCTGGGAGCTTGTGCCTGGGCTCTCTTGATCTCCACCCTCTGCGCCGTTTTCCTTTGCTGATTTTAGTCCGTATCCTTTTACTGTAATTAACCAGAACTCTGGATATGATGGCTTTTCTGAGTTCCATGAGTCCTTCTAGCAAATTATTGAACCTGAGGGTTGTCTTGGGGATGACTGAACCCCCGTAATCAGCCAGAAAAGGGACCTCATGGATTGAATCAGGAGTGGGGGTGGCAGTCTGAGAGCTGCCCCCTAAACTTTTTCCTTACGCCTTTGGTGATGATGGTGAGGAGATGACACAAGCTAAAGGTGGTAAGTGCCTAGTAGTACATGCCAGGTCCCTTACATCCATGCTGTTACCTGGATCATTTCACCTACTCTTCTCAACACCCTTGGGACGTAGGTAATATTATTACCGAAACCTAGCAGGACCCTGTGGGGCTCCTGGGCATGGAAGCCTTTCTGTGTCCCCTGTTTCTTGTTTGTAGGAAATGGGCTTCAGCCTCCATGACCTTCCCTGAGTTCCAAAGGGCAGGTTCAAACAGTTGCTAATCAGGGAAGGGAGGGGATACGGAGACAAGGGAAGAGCAGTCAAGAAACAATAGTGCAGCCTTGGGGCAGGTCCTGGTTCCACCTCAAGGGATACACAGAACAATATCTTTGAGTTCTTCTGCAGAAATAAAACCTCCAACAAATGGAAGATGTTAACCACTTGATGAAGCATTCTTCATTCCAGAGAAGTGCATCAGGAGACCACCTGAGGCCAGATTAAAGGAATATAGGCCCTGCACACACCCTGATCCTTATCAGCAACTCACCCTTGAACAATTGATATAAAACTCCACCAAATTCCCCTGGGTTGGGACACACAGTTTTGAGGGCAGGAGCCTGCTGTGTCCCCCTTTGCCTGGCAAAGCAACAAAGCTATTCTTTACTATTTCACCCAAAACTTTGTCTCCAAGATTCAATTTGGCACCAGTGCATAGAGGCCAAGTTTCTGCATCGTTACCCACCCACCCTCCTTTTACAGATGAGAAAACTGAGACTCAAAGAGGTTTGGTTTACTTGCTGAAAGCAACACAACTAGTAGCTGGTGGGGTTGAGATTTGAACATACTTTGTAAAGCACTTGGAAGGATGGTCTCTCATATCCCTTCCAGATCTGATGTCTTAGAGATAGGTGATTTTAAGGGACAATTTATCTTTTGGGGCCACGGTTGAGAATTCTGTGGCTTGGAGGAAGAAATAGTTTCTACTTATCCCCCGCTTCTCCCCTGCTCTCTTTCAGGTGGCTTTGTCCATGCCAGGTCCACACCTGCTACCTTCCAGGTCAATTTCAACAGGGACTTGGGCTGCGAATAGGAGAAGCCATTCCATTCTATTCTATCCTATCCTATCCTACCCATCCTATATCATTCCATCCCCTCCCATCTTACCCATCCCATCCCTCTCACCCTATCCCATTCCATCTCATCTCATCTCACCCATCCTATTCTACCCCACTCCAATTCAGTCCATCCCATGCCATCCCAACGCATCATCAGGTATTGAGCACACACTGTGTGTTGGGGGGATACAGGGATGCACAACACATCACCTCTACCCTCGGCCTCACACAGGTCAAGGTTCTCTCCAGGCAGATGAGCTCAGTGCATCCTGGGGAGTGGGTTGGCACCATCCAATGCCAAGATCTAGGCTCCTCCATTCTCTAACTCCTGAGCCTTGATGTCTGCCTCTTGGAGTCCAGCCAGCCTCTGCCCAGAGCCTAATGAGCTCTTGCAGCCAACAAGAACAATGCCTCGGGTGTGCATGGGCCTGAGGCCGAGGCAGTGCACAGAGCCTCCCTTCACTCCCAGGCCCACCCGCTGGGCAGGTGGTGGGCTCAGGGCTTGGGGGAAGCGCCAGAGTGGGTGGATTTGATGGTCCTCAGAGTGGCCACTGTCAGCCCCCGGGCCTGGCGGAGACTGCACAGAGAGCCTCAGTGCCCTGGCGCCCACCTGGCCCCCTTCACAGGCCCTGTGCCTGCACACACTGGCGCCGGGCCATCTCCCTGGGGTGGCGGGGGGAAGATGTCTTTTATTCACTCAGCAGCCAACTCTGCCAAGGTTGGCTCAGCACATGTGGGGCTTGTGACACAGGGAAAGAGAGATGGATGCAGAGAGATGAAGGAGGAAAGATGCCAGTCTCTCCTCTTCATGAACAATAACCTCAGCTCCATTCACAGTACCACTCCTAATTTTTACCTAATGACAGTAATGGCCGCCACTTTGGGAACCTTATGATGTGCTGTGTTTCGTATGCACTGTATCATTTAATCCTTAGAGCTACTCTGCAATAAGGGGGCTGTTAGTCTCCCCATCTTGCTGAGGAAAACTGAGGTTCAGAGAGGGAAATTCACTCACCCAAGAACACGCTGGGAGAGGGTGGTAGAGCAGGGATTCAAAACCAGGACTGTGTGACCTATGAGCCCCTTAACTTCTAGCTCTCTTCCATTTCAGGTCCTGTTTAAAGCATTCCAGGTACATTATCTTATTTAATTTTCACAGGAGCAATTTGTTCATTCATCCATACCCTCATACAGTCATTCAACAAACTCCCCAAGAACCCACTGGGTGCCAGGCACTGTGCTCAGAGATGTGGAAGGAGGTATACAATATGTTGGAAGCAGTCTCTCTTCTCAGAGCGGGTGGAAATGAAAGGGAGGAGAGCTAACTCCAGAGCCCCTGCTTTTCCTTTCAAGGCACCCACATCTGTCTGAGGCTATGGGATCAGGAGCAAAGGGTGACCTCAGGTTTGCCCCTGACCTCTGCCTGGAAATCTCCCACTTGGCATAAGATACCCGGATGGAGACTCACCAAGTGATAAGAGAATTGGGTGAGAGCTCGAGTCTCTTGTGCCCAACACTCAGAGTGAGGATGGTCATGCAGACCATATTTTGAGTCTCTTGGTCCCAAACCTATTTTTTCATCCTTTTCATAAACTTTACTTGAAGTGTAACCTATGCATAGAAAAGTCTACTCAATGAACTTTCTCAAGCTGGACACACCTGCACAGCTAGCAACCAGATCAGGGAGCAAAACACTGCCAGTACATATGGTATCTTCTGGTCACACCCCCCCTCAAGGTAAGCCCAATTTTGCCTTCTATTGTGGAAGATTAGTTTTGCCTGTTTACGAAGTCATTGGGTAATTATGCAACATGTTCTCTTTTGTAACCAACTTCTTCCACTCATTATATTTATCCACGTCGTTGCTTGTAGTGGTAGTTCATTCCTTTTTTATTGCTGCATAGTATTCCATTTTGTGACTATACCATACATTATCCATGCTACTGCCGTTGGACATTTGAGTTGCTTCCAGACCTTGGCTATTATGAGCAGTACAACCATGAACATTGTATCACATGTTTTTTTTGGTGCACATGTATACCCATTACTGCTGGGTATATTCCCAGCGGAATGCTAGTTGCACAGCATGGCATGTTCATCTTTAGTAGATACTGCCAAAGATTTAGTCCAAGTCTTTCAACTCTGATGAAAAAATTATTCAGCTGCTTTCCTATGACGCTGTAACTAGTAGACCAACAGAAACCTAATGTTGTTTATAGAAATACTACTCATAATGACTCTTTTTATTGCTGTTCTGTTGTTCCTATCCTTCCATGACTTGGGAACAAAAGCACACGCTAAGCACCAAATGAATGGTTTGGATAAAAACCTGACCCAATAGCACATCCAGAGAGGCCAACCGGACATTACTGCAATATCAATTTCCATTTTCCAAGGGTTGGCTGGCCACGCTTCCTCCTCATTTTGGTGGTCTGGGTCATTAGTGGACATTTCATTATACCCTTGAATGGGGATTGCTTCTTGCAGCTCCCTCTTTAAATAAGCATAAAATGAATCCAGGGGGCTGGGGCTCGCCTGTAATGAGGTTTCAAGACAGCTGCCCATGTAGAGGGGCAGCAAGGCAGGGGGCAGGGGTCCAGGCATGGGAGGAGTTGCAAGCGTCCGGGAGACACCAGGGAGGGCCTCTCCATGTGAGCCAGCCTTAGGCAATCAGGCTTTAAGCTGGAGGCAATGCACCCCCTATGTACCAACTCGACCTCCTCTTGAATGAAGAAGAGATGGGTACAAAGATGAAACTGGGCAATTTGCAATGGTCTGAATTTAAATCTCCAAGAGGTCTTAATCCACATCTTCCCTCTTCAGGGCACCGGAGACATCCACAGTTTCTATTCGGCACACTTGCCTCTTACTTTTTTTGCCACCTTGTCTTTGCTGGTGTCGTTCTTCCACCAGGAATTCTTAACTCCCTGACACGGAGAAGCTCACACACACATCACAACCATCAGCACCGACATGTGTTTCCAAAATCTCTGCCGCATCTGCGATTACAACTTAAGCCTCTTGCTTTTGCTACTACTGTGTTGTTTTCTTATAGAGGCAAAGGAATCCTTATTTTTTCCTTGGAGAAAGTGAGGCCGGGGAGGAAAAGTGTGATTTATCCAGTGTTACCCAGGAAGTAATGAAGATGACAACAATGACAATAACAACATCATCTCATTAATAATAATTGAACCTTTACTATGTACCAAGAACTGGGCTCAACACGCCACCATGCATTATCTTATTTAATCCTTCTGTGTCAGGTCCTGTGTTTTGTCCATTTTATAGACAAGGAAACCGAGGTTCAGAAAAATGAAATTACTATCCTGAAGCTTCTGAACACAGGCTTAGCACTGTCCATGGGTTCGTCCAACTCTAGGGCAAGTATTTTTAAGGACTTCCTGTGTTCTTGGCTCTCTGACACCTTCCCAGGGCTGTCCTTCCTGATGGCATCCTTCTCCCCCTTGGAAGGCCTCTCCCCCCTCTCTTCCTTTGTGTACTAGGCTTGTAACACAGGACTGACAACTCATTGGCCACCACTGGAACGACACTGGTGGGTGAAATAATACAATACTGATCTTCCCATGGTAGACTCTATTCCTTGAAGCCGAGTGGAAGGGAGCTTAATGCAGGACCCTGGCGGAGAGCAAACAGCACCTGTAAGGCAGCTTCTGTGACAAGCAGGACAGCATGCTTTATTAGCCTCATGATAAGACAATGTTTTACCATAATTTTTGATCAGAGACTGGGTGATGTTAGTATCAAAATAGGTTTGGGAGGCGGTCACGCTGTATAAGTAGCAAATGAAAAATGTAGTCAGTGGCAGGGGCTGGCAGGTTGGAGACGGAGGTTAAACTCTGTTTTCCAAAGGGACACAGAAAACACAATGAATACTTACATCTCCAAACTAGGAGGCTGGGGTTCCAATGCTGACTTTGGGACAGTGTCGGCCACACCTCCCCACATTTTTATGCCTTCATTAAAGTTCTCAATCCTCTGCCAGACAGCCCTGGGCGTTGCCTCCTCTGAGACCAGTGTTTCTCCAAACATCACTTGCACCAGAATCTCCTGGGCTGATTTTTTAAAATGCAGATTCCTGGGTTCATCTCAGACCCAGTAAATTAGAATTTTTTTGGGGGCGGGTGGGACCAAAAGGAGTCTGCACTTTTACCAAGTCCCCAGATGAGCCACATGCTCATTGATGTTTAAGAATCATTGCCTTTGGACATATATTCAATGGAATATTACTCAGCCATAAAAAATAATAATGCCATTTGCAGCAACATGGATGGACCTAGAGATTTTCATACTGAATGAAGTAAATCAGACAGAGAAGGACAAATACCACATGATATCGCTTATATGTGGAATCTAAAAAAATGGTGCAAATGAATTTATTTACAAAACAGAAATAGAGTTACAGATGTAGAAAACAAACTTATGGTTACCGCGGATAAGGTAGGGGGAGGGATAAGTTGGGAGATTGCGATTGACAACATACACACTACTATATATAAAATAGATAATTAATAAGGACCTACAGTGTAGCACAGGGAACTCTACTCAATACTCTGTGATGGCCTATATGAGAAAAGAATCTAAAAAAGAGTGGATAGATGTATACGTATGACTGATTCACTTTGCTGTACAGCAGAAACTAACACAACATCGTTAATCAACTATACTCCAATTAAAAAAAAAAGAATCATTGCCTTTGGGAATTCTGGGCATGGAGAAACTTACATCCCATAATATCCCCACAACCATGTCATCACACCAGTAAAACTGCATTTAACTGTGTTACAGTTAATCAGGTAACTTTTTATAGCCCTTTATCATGTACACTGCAAATTCACATCCATTGTCCTCTTTGGCCCTAGAACAATCTTGCGCAAAGAAATTGTCCTTCCCATTTTACAGAGGAGGAAACTGAGGCTCAGATGTGTAAAGGGCTGTGCCAAAGGCCTTAATACCAGTACGCAAAGCAGCCAGCGTTGATTCCCTTACTTTCCTTCCAACACACCATGCTCTCTGGGATTTGCCCTAGGCTGGTGGTTCTCAGCTGGGGGTGATTATGCCCCCTAGGGGACAGTTAGTAAAGTCTGGAGACATTTTTGATTGTCACAACTGGGGTGGGGAGAGCCACTGGCATCTAGTGAGTAAGGGCCCGGATGCTGCTCAGCATCCTGCAGTGCACAGGACAGCCCCACCTCCAAGAAACATCCAGCCTAAACGTCAGTAATGCCGACGTGGAGAACCTGGACCTACGTCCCCTACTTTGTCCCACCCAGATGTGAAGTTCACTGAGATGCTTCTGGAGAATTTTGGCTCTGGATCCCTCTAGTTGCTGCAGGGAACATGGACTGTAATGAAGAAAAAGGAAATTCTGGGAGACCAGGTTAGGCAGCTTATTTAATCGTTGCATGACCTTGGCCGCGCTACCCGCCCCCTCCCCGCTGAGCCTCAGTTTCCACTTAGGTAGGACAGGCGTAGAGTGATCAGGCTAGATGAGACCCTTCGTATCACTTTAAACGTGTCCTGTGATCTAATTATGCCTAATTTTCTGTTAATGCTGGGTGACCTCTTTTGGAAGGCGAGACAAGATCTGAGTCTGGCTTTATGAAAGGCAAAACTGTTGTGCATTTTGGCCAATCCCTCTTCCCACCTCATCAGCCAGATTTGCTCCACATTAAAAAGGAACTCCCAAGGCAGAGAAATGTTTTGGAAGGAAATTGGATTGGAATTTAATTGATGGCCCAGGCGATATGCCACAGCCATTAAATTACCCTGAAAAGCCAGCCCATTGTTCTATACAGAAGCAACATGGCTTTGTTTGGATAATGCCATGGGTGTGAATTCAGATTCTTCCCCCCTGGACCCACTGTGAGTAAAAGCCTCTCTCTGATGCCAGTAGGCCAGATGCAAGCCAGCGGCCCTGATGGTCTTCACTCACGTCCTGGCTGGAAGGGTCTTGAATTCAGCAGAGCCTCCAAATCTAATTCCTGCCCCTTCCGTTCTCCAGGCACCTTCCCTGCAGTCCTGGTGATCCTCTTTGATCTGACCACACCTTCCCCTCCCTGAAACCCCCCTCCATGGATCTCTGTCATCTATGTCAGCCATCCCCAAATTCTGGTGGCTACAGAGAGGTGTGCCACAAAAGTATGTTCGGAGATGCTTCTCCTCCTCTTGGACAATGCCCACTTTCCTGGTAAAGGCTCTAGCAAATCCTGTGGCAAACAGAAAATGTGTCCAGCTTGATTTAAATCACGTTTCCCAAACCATCTGCATATGAATCCCCCTCCCACTCTTGCCTTTATCCACATCTCACTATTTATGTCTCGTAAAATAGGCTTCCACAGAATTCCAGGCTGGGAAACAGTAATCTATAGAGAAGTACAAAAGGCTTTTCCTGGAAGGGTTCTTGGTTACCTGGCCAGCCTCATGTCCTATCCTCCAAGCACTCACCCTACAGCCATTTCCAACTCCTTGATATTTCCCCAAACCCATGTTTTGGAAGGGCAGGCAGTAAAATACAGTGTTTACAACTAAGCCTGGAGTCAATGAATCACTGAGTCGTATTTTTGACATTTCCTAGCAGTGTGAGCTGAGAGAGTTAACCTCCGTGACCTCAGTCTCTTTACCTATGAAATGGGTATAAGAGCACCACCTCACAGGGTAGTTGTGAGAGTTAAATGAGCAGATTATGTAAAAAGCTTAGAAAATAGTAGACCCTCAATAAATGTTAGCTCTTGATTTCATTACAGACGGTCCTCAACTTACAATGGTTCGACTTAAGATTTCTGTACTTTACGATGGTGTAAAAGCAATACATATTCAGTAGGAACTATACTTTGAATGTGGATCTTTTCCCAGGCTAGCAATACGTGGTCCAATCCTCTCTCATGATGCTGGGCAGCGGCATCAAGCCACAGCTCCCAGTCAGCCACACGATCACAAGGATAAACAACCAATACACTTAGTACCCATACAGCCATCTCGTTTTCACTTTCAGTAGAGTATTCAATAACTTACGTGAAATATTCAACAATTATAAAATAGGCTTTGTGTTAGATGATTTTGCCCAACTCTAGGCAAATGTAAGTGTTCTGAGCACATTTAAGGTAGGCTGAACTACGATGTTTGGTAGGCTGGGGCATTAAATGCATTTAAACTTATGATATTTTCAACCTACAATGGGTATATTGGGATATGACCCCAACCTAAGTCGAGAAAGATCTGTATATTGTTATAACTTCTTACACATTATCCCCTCTGTTGGAAATACCTTCCCACTTCTTGGCCATCTGGTAAACCTCTACTCCATCTTAAATGTCTTGGCTCTGATATCATCTCTCTGTAGAGCCCTCTTTACATTTGTTTGGAAGACACAGGTGCTCCTTGCCCTGTTCTCCTGCATCAGCTGGCCTGCCTGTTTGCCTTCCTTCCTTCCTTTATTCATTTAATTTAACTGAGTCCCTGCTCTGTGCCTGCCATTCTCCGCACTGGGGACACAGTGGAAACAGAACTGATTTGGTCTCTGACCTCCTGGAGCTGAAAGTCTAGAAGGAAAGACAGATGTGAAACAAAGAATGACACAGAAAATTAACTGCCACCAGGATGAGAGCTATGGGAACACTTACCAGGGCTCTGGTTTCTATTCCTGCTCTTAGAATGCTGCATTTTAATGATTTGTTTTCAGGCACATCTCCCCCACCAGACAGGGAGCTACTTCAGGGAGCCTGACTGAAAGCCTGGAACCTAGAAGATGCACCTGAAATGTTTACTGAATAGGGGGAGGGCCTGGGAGCAGCCGAGGTTGGGAATGACCCTCATCCCTCTGTCCCCTTTGACCAAACATACCTGCCAGCTACTGGGACATCTACCACTTAGAATATCATAAACCCAATTCCTTAAGGAGGAGAAGGAAGAATGACCTGGTTTATTCTATTTGAAGAACACAGAGTTCCCAGAGCCCTGGGTGCCTCTCAGAGCTCCATTTTTATTTCTAAAAGAAAAATAATAAACCAGGTTAGTGCTAAAGGAGATGAATAGGAACAGAAACAGGCTAACCTGCAGTCTGCCACTCTCCGAGGTGCTATCCTTGTCAGTTCCAGGGAGAGGGAGAGAGAAAAGACACAATTCTTCAAATAGCTCTTCTCTTTTTTTGGGGAATATGTAATCGTCTCAGTTAAAACACAGACCAGAATACTTAATGGCACGGAAATTGATTTTGATGCTATTTAAATAATTTCCCACTAGAGAAAACAGGTATTACTTGGCCTAATTTGGTGGAAGCATTCATTTCCTTCCCAGCTCAGAGCTTGCATGCACGAGGCTCTGCTCGCACAAAGCAGATGTGAATCTGTGTCCGGCTCAGAGGACTTTTCCAGGGGACTGGAAGGGTAAGGAGCCTAAGGCTCAGGTCAACCAGAGACGTGCACACGATGCAAATTTAAGGAAACTTGCCCCAACTACACCTTCCTCACCTCCTCTAGTGTGTTTCCACGGGAAGGATCTTCCGGAGAGTGGGACTTGTGGTCCTGCAGCACTGCCTATGATGTCATTGAGAGTAGGGGCTAAGTGGAGGAGGGGGTCAGTGATGCATGGTCCTATATGATTCCTCCAACCCTAAAAACACATCTAGTGCAATACGAGTGCACATGGCAGTTCTTTCTAAATTGCCTTTCTTGGCAAGATGGTACAAGGAAGGAAATGAACCTACATAAGCTGCTCACCAAACACTCTGCTAGGCACTCACCGCTCCTCTGTGCAAATTCCACATTAGAAACTATCACTGGCAAAGGGAAACCCACGCAGAGGTAGGCAAACCACAGCCCATGAGCCAAATGTGGCGCACCATCTGTTATGGTAAATAGCTTTATTGGAACACGGCAATGTCTTCTCTTTCACATACAGTCTATGGTTGCTTTTACGCTGCTATGGCAGAGTTGAATAATTGTCTCAGAGACTAAACGGCCAGCAAAGCCTAAAATATTTACTATCTGGCTCTTTACAGGAAAAGTTTGCCAGCCTCTGGTTTGAAGTATGAATATGTGAAATCACCATTTTAGTCGTGAAAAGAAGAAAAAGGTAAAATATTGGCAATTTCATGTGGTTCAGTCTAATGCTCTGTTTTACTGTTAAAACTCCACAGATTGCAGAGCTTGCCTCATTCATCTTCCCCATTTGTATTTGTGTAGTAAACAGAACTAAAGCTCAGAGAAGTGACATGACGTACCCAAGGTCACACAGCTGGAAAGTGACAAGATTAGGACACAAACTCAGGAGCCCAACTCCAAGGTAACTACCCTTCCTGCTCCCTGTGGCTCCTCCCAGGGAGCCCTGACAAAGTCTATGCTCTGTTGTCAACCTCTGTGCCCTCGAAGTCACCGAATATTAACATCCTCCCCCTCAGTGCTGTTCTAGCAAATGCAGCCTCAGAGTCTGCCAAGAATCCAGAAATGAGATGCCCCTGAGTTTATTCTTTGTGCTACTAGCAGTGAACTTTGTGATGGGAATCCTTGATCTGAGAGATGGCCAAAGGTCATCTCAGCTGTCTATGTTGAAGGGTTTGGTGTTACCTCAAGAGCAATGGGGTGTTTTAAACATGTGGCGTAGAGGCGACATAACTAGATTTACAAAGACCACTCTACTTTCTGGCTGGAGCTTGGAGATGGGGCAGGGGTAAAAGCAAAGAGACCAATCCAGGTGAAAGATGATGAGGTCTGGCTAGCAGTGGAGGCTGAAAGGCGAATTAAATTTAAGATAGGTCTTCTTAGAGTCAAGAGGTCTTGGGATTGGATTGGATGTAGAGAGGGGAAGGACTGAAAGAGGGAAAGGTGACAAGGATGATGCCCAGGCTGGTGGATCACCAAGAAGGAAGATGCTGAAGGAGGACTAGTGCTGGGAGGAAGATCGGGTTTGTTATGTAGGTCACTGCAGAAAGGGGAAATTGTTATCTCAGTTGGCTGTTGGAAGAACACGGGAGATAATGTTTGTGCGGAGCTGAGCACGCAGTGTTCCTTACATGCAGTTTAAGAAAGTGAAAGGATTTCAACAAAGGCACGTGGCAGGATGGAGAGAAAGGATCTTCTGGAGTCAGAGACACTGGTGCTCAAATCCAGAGGCTGCCACTTACTCACCAAGTGACTTTGGATACTTTATTTCATTTATCTGAGCCTTGGTTCCTCCTCTGATGACATGGACACATGGATGGGTAGACACTGTGCTAAGTGAGTCACGTGCCTGTCTCCACTGACCCTCACACCTGCCCTGGCAGGTAGAGGCTACTACTGCCAGCCTTTTGTTATAGATGAAGCCCATGAGGCTCAGAGAGGAGAAGGCACCAGCCCCAGGTTCCACCACAAGCAGTGGAGCTGGACTTTGAATCCAGGCCTGAGGGCTCTACAGTGATCATGGTATCCAGGTAATAATATCCACCCCCTTGTGGTTGTGAGAATGAGATCAAGGGAAGGGCTAATGTGGTGTCTGGCACCCAGTATAGACCACAGGGGGCACGGAAGTGCTGAGTGGTATCAAGTCGTTCCCATAAGAGTTTAGGGGAACAAGGGGCAGGTGCCCTGGGAGGCTTCTTGGAGGAGGTGGCGTTAGATCTGAGTCAGAATCATAGTCAATCTAGCAGGGGACGTCTATGGGAAGAGGGGAAGATGCCTGTGGAAGCTCTACAATACAAAATTAGTCATTTTGTAGGTTGAAAAGGAACCAAAGTTCTTTGTCTTGTGCTCAAACCATCCCCTCTTCTTTCTGATTGCTTTGGAATTCTAGTGACCTCAAGTTGGTCTCTCTTTAGGGACTGAGCATTGTCATGATAAATAATTTGGGCTTCACATTTTGGGGTCTTGGCAACCCCCACCTCCCCTCAAACTCTGAAAACGTTGGTTCTCTCTGTCTCCATGGGCTACCTTTCTCACTCAGATTTCAGGCTATTTGCTTAAACATCACCTCTGCAGCTTTTTAGACTAGGTCAGTCCCCATTTCATGCTCCCTGAGCTCCTGTGCTTCTCATTGCTTGCTTAACATCTGTCTCTCCCCTTGGAAAGAAGCCTGAGAGTGGAAACAATATCTATTTTTACAAAACTAGCACTAGCAGCAGCTCTGAGGCGGGCACACACAAGAGACTAAATAAATACTTGAATAAACAAATGAATGGACGCATCTGTATACCTCATCCTGGCTCCCTGCCACATCTGGATTAGTATCTCTCCCTTCCTTCCCCCCAGGGCTTTCTACAGATTGCCATGAGATGACATGTGGCTGAGGCTCACATCTAGTACAATGATCCAGAAGCCTCATATTTACCTTCTAATTCAGAAGGGTCATGGATTCCTTTCTAAAAAATGTCCATCATTCTAGCCCTGGCCACCAGATGACTATTCCTGGAATTCCTCTTTCATCCTAGTACAACCCAGCTCCCTCCCCCTGGAGATAAGAATTCAAATACTCTCCCTAGGCTTTTCAGACCCTCCAGTCCTGGACCAAACAAACCTCTGCGCTATTATCTCCTTCTGACTCCTGACCACTTGGGCTCACACTTCCCCACCCCTGGCACACTCACATGATTGAAATCTTGGGGTCCCCTTTGCTGCTTTCCTTGATCAACCCTACCTCCTCAAAGCCATCCCCAATCACCCCAGTCCAAACTGACTTCTCTGAAATACCTGTATCCATTCTGTCTGAACCATCGTTTTTGTTGTTTTGTCTGTGTCTACCCTACCACCTCAACTATATTCTTTGAAAGAAGAGGAGGCCTCGTCTTGGCCAGCTCTGTATTCTTACAGCAAGCAGTGCCGTATGCTTAGTGGGCACATGGTTCTAACCTCCTGTACGTAACACCCATTCCACCTGTAGCTACTTGTTCAATGTCTGTCTTCCCCCTTAGACTGTAAACTTCATGAGGGCAGAGACCTGATTCAACTTCACACCCCCTGCTCCCTGACCCCTTGCAGAATCAACAAGTGTTTATTATGACTACACCAGATACTTGACCCACACTGATGTTTATCTTTGCACTGTATATCTCTTATTCACTACTTAGATCCCTAAGGATGACAAGTCAGCATATGGGCGGGGGCCGGGGGGATGAGATCCCTACCCAAGTTCCCAGGGTTGGGGGAAATCACCTTGTAATTGTTCAAAGCATAATCAAACCTTCATAAAATTAAATACCTGCATGGTCACGCATAAGCCGTGGCTCAGTTTTTTTCCTTCAATAGCACAGAGATCAAAAACCTTTTTTTTTTTTTTTTTCAAGAAGTTGAGAGAAACTATGAGCTCTGGGAGAGAGATGAGAGACATGATCTGTACTCTAGGATTAGAAGGTACTTTGGTATCCCGAGCACACTGATATTTCAGGACAATGGACAGCAGCTCCCCCCACCCCCACCCCCAACAACAGGCGCCTCCTCTAAACAGTGGGCAGAGAGTGACTTGAAGGCCTTGTGCCCTTAAGACCTCCTACCTGTGTTAAGACACTTCAGGGTGTCTCTCCAAGTCCACTCTCCCCTTTACCCTCCCGACCCCTTTTCCTGCCACGCTCTCTCCTGCTGTCCCATTCTTTGAACTCAGTTTTTGCCTCTTCCCTAACGATCTGTGCTTTTGCTCTTCCGTGGTAGGCTTTGCCAGCTGAGTTAAGAAGGAAAGCCAGAGAGAGCAGAGAAGTCTTGCAGCTGTGATTCCCTGGGTTCCTCACCTTTACCTGCACCTCAGGTTGCCTTTCAAGGCTAAACTCTATTTTGAACCTCATTACTGTAGACATAGGAGGTTTTTCCCCAACTCTCCAAGTTTGTCAAGGATAGAGGGAAATAGTAGTCATTATCCTGCCTCTCTTGGTGCCAGCCAATTTCATCTTCATATTCTAACGCTAATCCTAACCCAGTGCTCTTTTATTACTCTCATTTCGGATGAAAATATAATTTTCTTCTCACTTCAGCGATTGGGGTAGTCCTAACAGAAGCCAGGATTCTGGAAGTCTTCCATTTCTGCTCCCTCCATATTCAGTCAACCACAAAGTCTTGTGGTTGTTCATTCTTTCAACGTTACCACTTCCTCTATCCCCATCCGGCCATGCCCACTGGCTCAAGCTACCATCACCTCGTGCCTGGGTGATTATTATGGCCTCCTCGCTGGCAGCCCTCACCCCAGTCTTTCCCTCCAAAAGAGCCTCCTTCCATGGTGATTTTTCTAAAATTCAAATACAACCATAGTACTCCTCTGCCTAAAATCCTTCAGATTTTACCCTCAAATTATGGTTTGACTCTTTCGAACACTGTGTATAAGGTCCTTCAATTCCAGTCGAAGCCTGCATTTACAGCCTCAACTCCCCCTGGGTCCCTACCCCAGATCCTTTATGATTCAACTATTCAATGATACAGAATTAAATATACATTTCTAGATACATGTAGTGTAAGAATAGTGGTTAGGAAGATAGGTCCAACAGTCAGACTGCCTGGGCTTGGATCCAGTCCTGCAATTTGCTAGCTGTATGTCATGTCCTTGTACACGTTTCCTCATTTAAAAATAGATATAAAGCAGAAACTAACACACCACTGTAAAGCAATTATACTCCAATAAAGATGTTAAAAAAATAGAAAAAAAATGTAGTAGCACCTACATCAGAAGGCTGTTGTAGCATAAATGAGGTAATTCACGCAAAGGTCACAACACAGTACACACCTTTTTAAAAATATTATCACCCATGCTGTGTTACGTGCCTTGCTTCATTCTGGCGCTTTTGCCCTCTCTTCACCTGGTTAACTGCTAACTCCTCCTCTTGAACTCTCAATCCAGGAAGCCTTTCTGGATTCTTGGGCTGCCTTAATGACTCCCCCATCCCTATTCACTTCTCACAATGTCCTGTAACCATCTGTGCATCTGACACATGCCGTGTGAGTTAAGAGACTGCATCTTCCCCTTCTCCATCCTCAGTGCCTGGCCTACACTTGGGTAGGGTCTGTCAGATGAATGCACATGTAAGAATCTAACTCTCCTATGAGGCTGTGTGTATCTCAAAGGTAGAGGCTGCTGCTTCTCTCCCAGTCCCGCTCCCGCAGCTCTCCACCCAGACCTGGGCAGAGTGGATGCTCACAAAAGACTTTTTAGCTCAGCTGAATTGGAAACGACAGACTCATTCCAGGAGTCCTTGTGCTGCGGCCATCCTGATGGAGGGAGGGGCTGCCAGTTCGCAGGAGCCCGCCGATAAAGCCGGCTAGAGTTGGTATAAGCTACTTATTCTGAAAGAACTAAAGCTAACCTTTCATAAGCAGTCTGGTCAGACTCTCGTTTCTAATACAGATGCTATCAGGGTCCTAGATGTGATAAACTCTCCGGGGTTTCTCTAAGTCTTTGTAGGCTGGCTGGAGTTAAATGCCTGTTCTCCGAGTTCCGGCAACTCCCTCCACTCCCTCCAGATCAGTGAGCTGCAGACACAGCTTCACTGCAGGGGAAAAACCGGATTCTCCTTGCGGCCTGGAGTCACGGAAATGGTGGGTCCTCGGCACCCCCTGCTCCCGTTTCCCATGGCTGCCCCTCCGCCGTCTTCAAATCTCAGCAGAAACATCACCTCCTCAGAAGGGCCTTCTCTGGCCATCTTAAGAAGTCTTTATAATTTTACTGATGCCCCGTTTACTGTGAGTTCCACAAGGGTGGGAATCATCTCCGTCTGGTCTTCCATTATATCCTTTGTGCCAACACAGTACTTTGCACATAGTAAATCCTCAATAAATATTTATGGAATGGATTAATGGATAGGAACTGGGAGTGCTGGGAGACCCTGGGGAATCGTTTTGGTTCTCTGACTTCTTTGCTCTCCTGTAAAGGGAGAGAGTTGAATGGGATTTTCTGGGGTTCCTTTTGAGTCCACTGTCTATGAGCTTACAGGAATGAGATCGGGAAGAGAGCAACTCACACTGGACATCTCTCTTCTAAAGCTAGAGCCTTGCTAGACGTATTCACCTAGATTGGGATTTCTCAACCTCAGCACTCCTGACATTTGGGCAGGAAAATTCCTTGTGGGGGTGGGGATGGGGGCAGGGGGCTGTCCAGTGCATTATAGGACAATTAGCAAGATCCCTGGCCTCAACCCATGAGATGCCAGCAGTAGCCCCCAAACAAGCTGTAACAACCAGAAATCTCACCAGACATTGCCATATGTCCTTTGGGGAGCAAAGCTGCTCTCCACCCCCCTGGAGAACTCCTGGCGTAGACGGTGGAGGCCTGAGAATCATGCTGAGGAGTCTGGACTCTTTCCTTCACCAGGAGCATGTCTGCCCTTGAAGGACTCTCAGCAGGTGACAAGCTCCCTCCTTAGCAGTGGACCTCAGACTTGAGCAGGTATCAGGATTCCCTGAGAGGACCTGTTAAGAGCCAGACTACTGGGTCCCACTCCCAGAGTTTCTGACGCAGCAGGTCTGGGAGGGGTTGGAGATTCTGCATTTCTAATAAGGTCCCAGGTGATGCTAATGCTGCTGGTCCAGGAACCAGACTCTGAGAACCGGTGCCCTAGGGCAGTGGCCCCCTACCCTGGCAGTACCCGAGAGCCGCCTGGGGAGGTTTTACCAACTCCTATGACTCGGCCACACCCAAGCCCACTACATCAGCATCTTTAGGGTGGCACCAAGGCATGTGTGTTTCTTAAAGCTCCCAGTGTTACAGACAAGCCCAAGACCTTCTGCCCTACGGCACAGGGAGAGCCGTGAGCACCTCCTCCATGTTTTCTACATTCTGTTCATTCAAAAGGAGGCTTTGGGCCATGCTGGCCGTGGGGAAATGCTGGGATGGAAGAAACCTGTTTTCTATTCGTGTGTTGGTCCCCTCCTCACTCAACTGGCCTCTTATCCACTTCGCTGGTTCACTTGTTAGCTCATCTCCTTGTCCCCATGTGTCTTTGTTAGTTTCTTCTTTCCTGCACACGCCCCTTTCATCCCTTAGTACCCCACTGCCTATCTGCGTCTCACTCTTCACCTAGTCTCATTCATTTCCTTCCTGCCCACCTACCTGTTCATTCTCCTCCCCATTCTTCTCTTCGCCCCTTTATTTTCCTGTCTTGATCTCGAGCAGGGAGGCAGGAGCTGGACGACTAGGATGGCAGACCTCTGCACATGGAACTCTCTCTCCTGCCCCCCTTCCCTCCCTCCCCCCCTCCTAATCCTCCTTGAGGTTTCAGAGTCATCATCCCTTCCTTAATCTCCCAGACCAGCTTGAACCCCTCTCATGTGCACTTATACCCCTACAGCTACCACAGATGTTGTTTTACAATGATTTTTAAATTATGTGATCACTGTTTGTCACGTGACGCCGTGAGGGCAGGGGGCCTGTCTGTTTTTGCTCTCACTGGACTGCAGCGTCTAGCCCGGCGCCTGCCCTTGTGCTGAATGAACGCCGCGAGTGTGCTTGGACACCTGCCACAGGGCACCCTCCCCTGTCTGCATCTGGCAAGGTCCTTTGTGCAGACAATTGGTGGGCATGGAAGTCACAGCCCCAGGACTCTTTTCCCAGCAACTGTGGGCCCAGATTGACTGTGAAATTACCTGGAAAAGACAGAGACAAGGCTAACCCCCACTGTCTTGGCAAAAGTTATCCTTGGTAGTCAAGAGCGATTTCTCAAGCTGGTCTCAACTGCTGTATTTCAACCCAGGATGTTGAAATGTCAAGCTGTCTGACATTTACCCATCAGGGTGATTTCAGGTCTCTCTCCAGGCCTTCCAGGCCTCCCCACGTGGGAAAGCTGTAGGGGATTAGCACAGACTTCCTAAAGCATTAACCAGACTCTTAGGAGGAGCAAAGGGCAAGTTTGTAAAATGCAGATGCCTGGGCTTTAGATGGACAATGCCTTACGATACCTTCATATCCCTAGGCCAGAGGAAAATGGGCCGTGGGAGAGAATTCTCAAGTGTGGTCTGCACAGCACACCCCACGCTGGCTCCTTAACCCAAGTTAACCAATGCAAGTTAACTGTAGAAACTGGAAGCTCCGACTTTCTCACTAGCAACGAGCTCGGGGGACCAGGTAGTAGAATTCTGAGGGCAGGACTCGACAGACGAATGGATAAAGAAGACGTGGTATACATATACAACGGAACACTACTCAGCCATAAAAAAGAACGAAATAACGCCATTTGCAGCAACATGGATGCAACTAGAGATTATCATACTAAGTGAAGTCAGAAAGACAAATACCATATGATATCACTTATAGGTGGAATCTAAAGTATGACACAAATGAACCTATCTATGAAACAGAAACAGACTGCTGAGGGGGAGGGTGTTGGGGGGGATGGAGTGGGAGGTTGGGGTTAGCAGATACAAGCTTTGATATATAGAATGGATAAACACCAAGGTCCTACTGTATAGCATAGAGAACTATATTCGATATCCTATGATAAACCATAATGGCAAAGAATATCAAAATAGAATGTGTATATATATGTGTGTATAACTGAATCACTTTGCTGTACAGCAGAAATTAACACAACCTTGTAAATCAACTAGACTTTTGTGTGTGTGTGTGTTATGTTTTACTTTTGATGCTTCTGTAAGCATGCTTTTTTTTTGGCTGCGTTAGGTCTTCGTCGCCGCACGCGGGCTTTCTCTAGTTGCAGAGAGCAGGGGCTACTCTTCGTTGCGGTGCACAGGCTTCTCATTGCTGTGGCTTCTCTTGTTGCGGAGCACGGGCTCTAGAGCGCGCGGGTTTCAGTAGTTGTGGCACGTGGGCTCAGTAGTTGTGGCTTGTAGGCTCTAGAGCGCAGGCTCAGTAGTTGTGGCGCACGGGCTTAGTTGCTCCGCGGCATGTGGGATGTTCCCAGATGAGGGATTGAACCCGTGTCCCCTGCATTTGCAGGCGGATTCTTAACCACTGCACTACCAGGGAAGTCCTCAACTATACTTTAATTGAAAAAAAGAATTCTGAGGTCAGGAAACAGCCCTCACATTCATGCCTGGAGACACCCACCCACTGACAAAGAGCCATGTAGGATGTCCCCCTGCCTCGGCAGCTGTCCAAGGTTCTAGCTTTGCTGGGGTTGTCTTCCAGACCTTCCTCCCTATGACCCTTGACATTGTACTTCTTTCCCAAAGCCCCGCAGATGGGACAGATACTCAATTCTTCCTAACTGACTGCTAGCTGGGAGGCGAGGTCCAGGGGAAGCCACTGCCTTTGGAGCATTTACCACGTGCCCAGCTCAGTACTCTGCTAGATGCTTCATCACGTGTTGCTTTTGGGGGGACATATCTCCCTCCTTCCCTCTCTTCCTTTTCCAGCGCTAGCTTTAGCTAATGAGCATCTTCACGCATACAACTTCTGCTACCATCAAATCCACTGCCAAGCACAAACCCAGAATGAAATTCTTTGGTCAAAGGGCATGAAGATTTTTACAGCTCTAGCTGAACGAAACTGCCACACTGCCTTCCTAAGGGGTCTTTCAAATTACAAACATCCTTGCTTACCAATGTTACAGTAACCTTGCCAGCACCCAGTCTTACTGGTTTAAACATTTTAAGCTAATTTATTCAGCATAATGTGGTCCCTCAAGGACACTGTCAGGTGCATTTACTTGACCTCTACGAAGGATGAACGTCTCCCATGAGTTTTCTACTCGTGGTTCATGTTGGTGAATTATGTAATTATGCACTCTATTTGTGTTTTGTGGTCTAGATTTTTAAAAGGATAACTCTGAATAAATTATAAACCTGTGTTTATCAAATCTTTTCTTTTTCATTATCACCCATCCCAGCAGGGTTTTAAGATCATTTTTTCTATGAAAATTGAATCCTGCAGCCAGACTATATGTCTCTTTATGTACTCTATATAGATCTGTGCTTTATACACACACAGGACCCCAAGAACTAATCTTTGTCCCACTGGGTTCAATACTGCCCTCATTAAGAATGTATGCAACAAACTAAATTCAACTAAATGGTTTAGTGAAGTAATGATGAACTAATGATCCCAAACTAAATAATAATTCACCTAAAGACATTAACTAAATTCAACAAACATTTCCTGGGTGCCTATTGTGTACCAGCAACAACTTAGTCACTGTGGATTCAAAAACAAAGAAAGCAAGCGCTCTAATAGCTTTTCATCTGCCATTTTTTAATGCAGACGAGGACGCTGAGAAAGGGCATGGTGGGAGGCAGGATGGACAGCCTGAAGAAAGGTCTGGGGACAATCAAAACAAACAAACAAACAAACAACAAACAACAATAGTAGCAGCAATGACAATAAAGCAGGTGAAAGGTTTGTGAGCAGATGCATTTCACGCAGGAGCAGAAGCTAGACCAAGGATTACACTGGAGACATCCTCCCAGTAAATAAGGACGGTCAGCCAGGTTGGGGGGGGGGGGACCTAGCAGCAGGAGGACCTGGTTCCAAGCCCAGCTTGTAAGTGACATGCTGTGTGACTCTGAACCAGCCACGTCACTTTGGATTCCAACTCTGTAAAATGAGGGAGACTAATAAGACCCACCCCTCCAGGTAGGTATGAGGATTAAATGATATAATGCTCCCAAAACTCTTAGCACAGTGCCTGGCCCAGAGTTAGGGCTTGAAGACTGTTTGCTATCATTATTAATATCACTGTGTTAATTTCAAGAAACTTGCAGGCTGTCAGACACTTGGTGAGGAATGGCTCTGCCAAACTGTTTTTCAAGGGTCTCAGGTAGAGTGTGACCTTCAGATGTGAAACCACAATAAGCACCAAATAAGTACATAAATCACTAAAAAACTCAATTCCACAGTTCTTTTCTCCCTAACCCTTTCCTCTTCTCTTGTTCTCTAGCCCAGTGCTTCTTAAACTTCAATGTGTATACATGAGTCACTGCGGATCACGTTAAAGTGCAGACTCTGATTCAGTAAGTCTGGGATGAGGTCCAAGATTTTGCATTTCTAACTACTTCCCAGGGGATGTGCTGCAGACCACCCTTAGAGTAAGGCTGCCCCCGTGGGTTTCCATGGGGGTGGGTGATCTCAGGTCATCGCCTTACATGGGGGTGCTTCAGATGATGGCAGTGAGTTCAGGACTCTGCAAGCCTCCAGGGGATGAAGCGGGGGAGTGGAGAGCAGACCCCAACTGTGGCAGTGCACAAGTGGTTGCATACAGACCTACCCCTTTGCTCCAACAGACAAGATCTGAACATGTGTTTGGAGACAGAGGCCCTCTCTGGCTCAGGGAGTGTGAGTCTTCCTGGCCCTGGGGTGAGGCTTTCCAACTCCACAAACACCACTGCGTCCCGATAATGACAGCCCCTCTGCAGGGGCCACCGACTAAGGGCACTTTTCTGTCTTACCACGCATTTATCCTGAGATAGGCCAGCACTTGCCATATTCCCATTTTGCAGAGGAGGCAACAGGCTCAGGAAGGTGAAGCGTACGGACCCAAACTCTGTTGGAGGGGCAGAGATGGGATTTGAATGCAGAGCTGACTCCGAATGCGCTCCAACCCCCTGACCTCAAATATTCACACAGCACAGTGCCTGACTCCCTCCCAGTCTTTGCAGGCCCTGGGGTAGCCTCTGGGGACGCAGTGCTGAATTAGAAATGCATGGGCATCAGCGGGGTTCATATCCAGTAGCCAGGCAGCCTTGCAGGGCAACTTCTGCCACTGAGTGGTTTGCACCAAGCTTGTAGTAGGAAGCACCACGTGGGGTTCTTGGCCTCAAAACCAGATTTCCTTTCCATCAACACCCCGAAAAACAGGGTTGGCATTTCATGCACCATCAGCTGAACCTTTGATTTTCAACTGAAAACCCCACCCTCAACCCCAAACATCCCATCTCCTTGCTACAAGCAGGAGAAAAGGCGCTTCTCCAGAGATGGCCTGAGATGCAAGAGGCCAGAGTCAGAATCCTATGCCCAGGTCCCAGGTCCAGTGCCTGATGGCTGTGCAGCTTGGGGTGAGTTACTCTGCCTCTCTGCACCTTACTTTCTCAACTGTGAAAAAGAGATAATTATAATAATCTAAATACCAACAGTAATTCCCACTTATTAAATACTTATGTGCAAGGCATTGTGTTTCCTCAGTTAACCCGAATCGTGACTCTATGAGGTAGTAATGTCATTATTTCCATTTTACAGATTAGGAAGGTAGTGTAATGACGTTGCGACTGAAGGGCTTTCTGGGTATTCGGTGTGACAATGTGTACAAAGTGCCTGGGGCACAGTAGGTCCTGTTGCTGGGTGGTCGTCAGGGCCTCTGTCCAGCTATTGCACTGTCACTTCGCCCATCCCCTGCAATCCTGTGGACACGTAGTGTCTTCTGCGTCCAGGCTGGCGGCCTGTGACTGAGGCACAGCGGAGTTCTGGTCGTCTTGCTCAGAGTCGGGTGTCCAGGCATGATCACTGGGAGACCATGTATGTGCCCAGCATCATTCTAAGAGCTTTACATGGATCATCTCACAGCACCCACCTAGCCACATGCAAGCCTGTATTATCTTGTCCCCATTTTATAGGAACCCAAGGCCTAGAGAGGGCGTATTCATTTCCTGTTGCTGCCGGAACAAATTACCACCAACTGGGTGCTTTAAAATAACAGAAACTTGTTCTCTTGCAGATCTGGAGGCCAGAAGACCCAAATCAAGGTGTCTGCAGGGCCAGTCACCCTCTGAAGGCTCTAGAAGAGATTCCTTCCTGGCCTCCGCCAGCTTCTGGGAGCTCCCAGTCATTCTTAGCATTCCTTGTCTGGAGGCTAGAAGTCTGAAATCGAGGTGTTTGCAGGGCCAAGCACCCTCTGAAGGTTCTAGAAGAGTTTCCTTGCTTGGCTCCGCCAGCTTCTGGGAGCTCCCGGCCATCCTTGGCACTCCTTGGCTTGTAGCTGCATCGCTCCAGTCTCTGCTTCCTTCTTCCCTGAGTGTTCCTGTCTCCTCTGCATCTGCACACGGCCTTCTTAGGAGGACACATGTCTTTAGGGCCCACCCTAGTCCAGTATGACCTCATCTCAACCAATTACATCTCCAAAGACCCAACTATCCAAGTCATATCCAAGTAAGGTCACATTCCGAGATTCCAGGTCGACATGAATTTGGAGGGGGCATGATTAACCCAGGAGAGAGGGTGATGTGTCTGAGGAAGTGGCAGAGCTCAGGCTTAAACCCAGATTCTGTAAAGCCCAACTCTGTGCTTTCAGCTATTCCACTAATGACAGAGTTGGGACCTCTCCGCTCTACCGATGCCCCTCGTCTACTTGGGTCTCGTGTGCGCCTGAGTCAAAAAAAGGTCTGGGCAAAAAGAGGAAAGCCAGGCAGTCATTTCACACCATGGGATGAGACTCTGGGCTCTTCCTACAGCTATGACAGAGCTACCTCTGCCTCTCCACTCAGACAGCAAAAAGCAACACAGTCTCGATGCTTGTAAATCCCTCCAGAGTTTGCAATGCACTCACACACGTAGCCCTGTGTGAATGGCCTCCTGACACCTTCACGTGGTTTGCACTGTCAACCCCACTTGTCTGACGGGAAAACTGAGACCCAGATGGTGTCATCAGGAAATGCGTTGGAAAATGGAGGAAGTCCCAAAGTGCTGTGCTAAGGAAGGGGGTTATTAATAACTAATTAAGAACAGCAACAACGACGCTAAGAGTTGCTGCCCGTTACTGATGCAATTCTGTGCAATAAACATTTCCAGGCGCAGTGCTAAGTACTCAACCAATATTATCTCATTTAATTCAATTAACGACAACAACCCAGGAGAAATGTCCTCAGTTAACTGACTGTTGTGAGGAGGAGTGCTAGAAGGTCTGCAGCTCTGATGCTCTCGCATCTTAGACATATTTATTTTCTTCCTTTGGGCATCGTTGAGTAAAAGGAAAGAAAGACTGGGGCCAGGGGAAAATAATTGGCTTTTCCACTGAGACACATATGAGAGGGTCTGCTTCTACTTTCCTCTCCAGATTAATGGCTCAGAAAGCAACATGCCCCCCCCTTCCCTCTCTCTGTCCCTTCCAACCAATGTGTCACCTATTGCCACCGGGTGAGGGTTAAGAATACAGCAGTGAACTAAACCTGTTCTATGAATGTGCTTTTCTTCTACAGGAGGTGGAGGGCATGTCTCATAAGTGTCTGAACTCGGGATTCTCAATCGAATTTAGCATCATCTAGTTTGGAAATGGACATACAACCCAGACCTGGTGTGGGAACTCAGGGACAGGAGATTTGGATCAATTATTAAGACTCAGACAAATGAACATTTAAGGATTAACCTGCCTAATTACTCTCAATACCCACAAGCAATCCTGTCTTGATGTATATATGATATAGTATTAAATTTCCATGAGCTCTTTCCTATAATTATGTCTCAAAAAGGGAAGATGAAAGGGTGCTGCATTGTCTGCTTTGGTATAATTTCACATCCTCCACTAAGGGGACTGCTTATAGGACTCATGATCTTTGCCCTTTGCAGAAGGGACCAACAGGATAGGGGTTATAATAATAGTACTAATACTAGCGATAATACAATAATAACAGTAACAACAACAATAATCAGCCTAAGAGCCTGCAGCGCACGGGAAAGTGTAACATCTCCAGATGGCATAAGGACAGCGGAAAGAAGGGAAGTGACTCTCTCAAGGTCACACTCCAGGCAGTGGCCGGCCTGAGAGGAGGACCTGGTATCCTGATACCCAGGCCAGCATTCTTTCATAACAATGCCAAAGAAAGCAATAACCACCAGCATTTGGTGCTAATTCCCCTGGGCCAGGCATTGTGTAGGGAGATGGCAAACAGTATTGCAAGTCATCACAAGAACCCTGAAAGGAGGCACCGTCAGCCCATTTTCCAAATACCCTAAGCCCCCATGGGGTAGGATGTAAGCCCAGGGGCAAGGGCAGGCTTGGGAGAATCCCTGCCTGGAGAAGGGAGGAAGAAGTGGTACGGGGGCATTTCAAGGGCTGCCTGGGAGCCCGTACCCCAATTCCAGCAGAACAGCTTTGCCCGACTCTCTCTACACCTCTCCTCTTCCAATCCTACTGCATTCCAGTCTATCTAAAGTCAAGCTTTCAGCTGCCAGGGATGCTGGCTTCAAGGTCCACAGGAATGATGCCTGGGGAATTGCAGAGCTACCTTAGCTACGGGTAAGCAAAAGTTGCCATGGAAACCCTTCATCCCTTCCCAGACCTGCAGCCCATTGTCCCTCCCCTGATGCTCTGTCCCTCGCTTCCTTTCCACACAGGGGCTGGGTTGACCAGAAAGCCCAGATAAAGGCAGGGCACAACTGCAGGCCTTCCTTTGATGCACACTTGTCTCCCAGCCTTTGGCCTCCTTCCAATCCATCCTATACGTGCTGCCCTAATGATTATCTCTTCTCCAGTTCAAATCATGTCATTCCCCTGCTTAAAACCTGCCATGGAGCCCCAGTGCCTGACAAAGCAAGCACAAACTCTTTGTTCTGATATTAAAAATGCCCCCCTTCTTCATAATATAGAAACACATAAGCATTAAAACCCCATCAGTCCATGGGCTCCAAGATGGACCAGGTCTCTCTTGTTCATTGTTGCTTCCCTGGTGCCTAGCACAGCTCCAGGCTCACCGTAGACACTCAGCAAGGACAATAAAGGAAGAGAGGGGAATGAAAAGTGAAAAACGCCGATTTCTCCTACCCTTAGCAGACCCTCTGCTTCAGACATCCATGAGACAAAGTCAAGTTCAACATCCTTCCTCAAAGTTCCTCCTCCAAGACCAGGCAGGTCTCCATCCCAACTCTTTCTGCCAGAATCCTACTCATCCTTAAAAGGCTCAGCTAAGCCACCACCTCCTCCAGTAAGACTTCCTAGATTCCCCTTTTAGAACCAATGTCTCTCTATTCTGGAAGCTCACTGGGGCGAGCTGTGTGTGTACAAAGCACCTTTGCCTCTTCTCTGTAAGTCCTTTGAGTTTAGGGAGCCTGCATTCTTCATTTACCTCCTGAGCACCTCGTGGTGGTAAGTTCTAGTCACTGGTGCTCAGGAAGCAAATATATTTTGGATTTATTTGCATCAAAGGCCATTGTGACTTTCCCTCATCCCAGGGCTTCTCAGCTTCCACCCACACGCCACTTGGGCGATGGGCCACTCTGCTGATTTTTCTTCTCTGGGGGCCTTAATGCGTTAAACAGAATCACCAGACCAAGTCCTCTGATGAACTTCAGTGCTCTCTCTCCTCTTCATTTAGTTGCCCTGCAACAGATCCCTGATCCCTTTGCGATCTGTTTTCCATGCGTCGGCTAGAGTGATGCTTATAAAACCTCAGCCACAACAAAGTCAGTCCACGGCTCAAAACCCTGCAATGGTTTCCCTCTCGTTCTGAATAACAGCTGAAGCCGCTGGTCTCTAAGATGATAGCTTGCCCCACATGGCTGATCTTATCTGCCCCCTCACTCTCAGCTCCAGCGCCCTGGCCTCCTTGCACATCCTGAGCACAATGCTACCTCAGGGCCTTTGCACTTGCTCTTCTCTCAATCTGAATGCTGTTCCCTCAGGTATCTGCATGGCTCATGCCCTCATTCATTCACTCTCTCTGCTCAATGTCACCTCCTCCCAGAGGCTTTCTCTGCTCATTCATCACTTGAAATCCTCTTTACCCTTCTTAATTGTCTTCAAGTAAGGTGGAACCTCCCACTCTCTGACATAGTCTCTGTATGTTTGTTTACTTTCTGTCTCCTCACAGTGGGTCAAATTGTCTCCACCAAAAAGATATGCTCAAGCCCTAACCCCCGGTACTCGTGAATGTGGCCTTATTTGGAAATGGGGTCTTTGAGGATGTCATCAAGTTAATACGAGGTCATACTGGATTGGGGTAGACCCTAATTCAATAACTGGTGCCCCTACAAGATGAGAGGAATTTGGACACAGACAGAGAGATAAGCATGCCGTGGGATGGCAGAGAGGCAGAGACTGGAATGATGCATCTACAAGCCAGGGATGCCAAGAGTTGCTGGCGACCACCAGAAACCTGGAGAGAGGCACAGAAGAGATTGTCCCTCAGGGCCTCCAGAAGGAATCAACCTTCCCGATACCTTGATTTCAGACATCTGGCCTCCAGACCCATGAGAAAAGACATTTCTGTTGTTGTAAGCCCCCCAGTTTGTGGTACTTTATGACAGCAGCTCTGGGCACAGACACACTTCTTCACTAGAATATCAACTCCATGAGGACAGGACCATATGTTTGTTCCCTGCGTCCCCAGCTCCTAGTGCCTGTGCCTGGCAAGAGTAGGTGCTCTATCTGTACTTTTTCAGATGAACGAATGAATTCCTTTGGCAAGTCTTCACTGAGAACCAAGTCCTGTGCTAAGCTCTAAAGAAGTTTCTCGTTAACCCAAGACTGAGCCCCAGCACGTTCTCCAAGGAGTGATCAACTCCAGAGTAATAGCATGACTCCTAAACTTTGCCAGGTTCTCAAGCACTTTCGGCCCCATCACTGCACACGGCTCTCACCAATCAGCCAACAAACTCAAGATGTATTTATCATCAATATCTCGATTTTCCAAATAAGGAAGAAAAGACTCAGAGAGGTAGAGAGATTTGCCCAAGATCACCCAGCCAAAGAGGGGCTTCAACCCAAGGCAACCTGCCTCCTACAGAATGAGATGGACCTGCGACTTCCCTGGCGGTCCAGTGGTTAAGAATCCATGCTTCCAATGCAGAGGGCATGGGTTTGATCCCTGGTCAGGGAACTAAGATCCCGCGTGCCACGCGGTGCAGCCAAAAAAACAAAAACAGAATGAGACAGACCCGAGGCCTGGAGGGTATCGGCAAAGGAGAGCCTCGGGGGGCACTGTTAGGATGTTTATTGAGTGCCTACTCTGTGCAGTGAGCCTCTGTGCTGGGCATGGCACATGGCCCTGTGGACTGAGACAGAGGTAGGAAATGTAGCACTGTGGTCCTAGCAGCCAGTCTGGGCAGCAAGTCTGAATGCCAGCTTCAGGGAGAGCTGTGTGATTTGGGCAACTGACTCCCCCTCTCTGAGCCCTGGGGACACCAGTGAAGGCATCTGCATCCCCCCATAAACCCCCCAAAAGTCAGTTTTCCACAAGCCTCTTAGGTATGATGGTTGTCATTGATGTGTACACCAATCCTGTAACACCTGACTAATCACAGCATCTCACTTTTTTTTTTTTCTTCTTTTTGCGGTACGCAGGCCTCTCACTGTCGTGGTCTCTCCCGTTGCGGAGCACAGGCTCCGGACGCACAGGCTCAGCGGCCATGGCTCACGGGCCCAGCCGCTCCACAGCATGTGGGATCCTCCCAGACCGGGGCACGAACCCGTGTCCCCTGCATCGGCAGACGGACTCTCAGCCACTGCGCCACCAGGGGAGCCCAGCATCTCACTTTTAATAGCCTCGAGGAAGCCAGGCTCGGACCCCGGGGCTCCCTTGTTCCTTGTGCCTGGGTACATATGACTTTTGAGCCCATGACGTTGACAGACAGTAACGCCAGCCTGTGGCATGAGGCAAAGGGCCTCCTCTTAAAATAAAACAGGAGCCTGAAAGCCCCAAAAGCTATTTTTAAGGGAGTCTGGAAGTGTTTGTTTTTAAAATATCATGAAATGGTTATTACCAACTTTTTTTTTTTCTTCTCCTCCCGCCTTCTTCCCAAATAGGTGCAGTAAGATTAGTGGTAATTTCAAAAGCAGGATTGCGTCTGTGTCAATTTCTCGCTAATGAGCAAAACATGCCATGTAATTGCTATGTATTGAAGGAGGTAACAATACATTTTCGGCGGCTGTTTAATATGCCGGGGCTTGGTTGAGCAGATGTTCTGAGACTCGCTTTCGAAGATGGAGGAGGCAAGCCCAGAGCAAGAAGGTGATGTTTCCCTTTCTTTCTGCTCCATCCAGTGCCGGGCCCCTTGGAGGGCATAAGACAAAGCCACGGGCGTGTGACACAACCTGTGCTTGATTCCCGGAAGCAGAGCTGATAGGAGCTGGAAACCAGCTGGGGCAGCACAGGAGGGGCGCAAGAGTGCCCTGGGGCACTAACCTCTGGATCATAACAAGGTCTTATATTTTGACTTTGGAGCTACCAGGATGTCCCCTGCTAGCTCTGTGATCTTCAGCCTCTCTGAGTGTCAGCCTCATCAACTCTCGAATGGGGATCATAATAACCTGGCATAGCTCGTGGGGATGAAATGAATGAACAGCCGGGGATGCCCATCTCTAAAGTGTCCACGTGACTCACTCCCTCAACGGTCTGCTGCAACAGTCACCCTCCTCTGTCTGCACGTGGCAAGGTCCTTGGTGCTGGGGAACTGGTGGACATGGACAGCAAATATCACACCTTCGTGAGACCTTCCCTGACCATCTCCCTGCCCCCAGTGAGGGCGAGGCTTTATCATCTGTATTTTTCTTGCACTGATGAATTCCAAGTGCCTGAAACAGTGCCCGGCGCATAGTAAGTGCCTGATTCCTCTTGACTAAATGATGCCTCTGGAATATCTACCCTAGGGCCCATGACACAGCAGTAGCTCTGTAAATGGCAGCATGAAAGTTAGTATTTAAATTGCTCAAAGTGTTACATTAAGTGCCTGCCGGCTGCCAGGCACAGGACCAGATGCTTTTACATGAATCACCTTCCCACTCCTCCCAACAACCAAGTAAGGCAGGTACCGTTATCACCCCATTTGATGGAGCTCAGGGAAGAGAGACAACGTGCCCACATTCACACAACTGTCAAGAGGCAGGGGCTGATTCCACATCACTCTGTCCTGAGTTCCAAGTCCCCTTTTCAGGGCCAGCCCTGTCTACCAGTTGCCCAAACAGAGAAGGCCCCTGATGAATGGGACTTCCCTTCCACCAAGGAGGAGGGGTGAGTTGTTGCAGCCTTTGCAAGGAGGAGTCAAACATGCGAGAAGGGGAGAGGGCACATGAGACACAGTGAACAGCGTGAGCAAAGGCATGGGCGTCAAGCCAGACGCATTTCTCATGCGTCTACTCTGGGCCCCGCCCTGCGGAAGGTACAGTGAGGGCTCCCCAAGGAGACCCACCCCTGCCAGGGGGAGAAACAGAGCCTGAGAGACACCAGTGAATGATAAGGAAGGAACAAAATAAATCCCATGATTCAATGGTATTTGTAGCTCAAGAAGCCCCAGCCCCTGGCTGGTGGAGGGAAGCCGCCCTCCCTGAGTTAAGCTGAGGCTGAGCTGCAGGTGGGGGCCCGAGGGGGTGCTGTGGGAGGTCGGAGAGGGAAGAGGATGACATTGAAATGAATGGCTTCCTGCTTGGGTCTGCATGCAGCAGCCCAAGGTCAAGCCGGCAGGGTTCAGGTGCGTTTCTCCAACGTGCAAAGTGACACGAGAGAATGTTTTATGACCTCCGTGGCTCAGGCATCAGAACACCACAGTGGTTTCATGTTGATAAGACACCCAAGTGGGATAAACTGCCCCTTGGGTCTGAGGAAGAGGCAGCACGTGGAACTGGAAGGATTTGGAGGCTGGGGGCTGGTCTCGTCTTGAATCCATCCCTCTAGTGGATGCAAAGTCAAAGAACTTGGGCTCCGGAGTCCTGGGGGCTTGGGTTCACAAGCCTCTGTTTCCTCCTCTACAAAGTGAGGGTTAGCACGGTCCCTCCTCGTGGACTGGATGGACAAAATGATGCTTTGTGAACATTAAAGAAACAGGGGGCAGACGCCTGCTTGATGGTGCTCAGAAAGGCTTTGAATGAACGTGTCAGTCAATGTGCAAGACACTAGGGTGTGTGCTGGGGATGGGGTGCTAAAGCCACTGCCAAGGGCTCACCCCACCCCACCCCCAAACTGGGTGCATACTTTCTGTAGTTCCTACTCAGCAGTTAAAACGACGTGTTCTAAAAACAAGAACAGAATGACATGCTCTAGTTATCTTGAGAGGCAGGCTAACCTAGTGGTTTGGGGTCAGATGGGGCTGGTTTGACTCGTGATTCCTTCCTGGCTGCCTGGGCCTCCATGGAGGCACACACCCCCCTCGGAGCTCCAGGCTCACCATTCGCACACCGAGGGTGAAAACAGGACCTATCTCACGCAGCTGTTGTGAGAATTAAATGAAGTAAGTGCGCGGAGCCTGGCTTACTGTCAGCACCCGATCAACGGCCACTACTTTTGCTCTGATTGTATTCGTCGTCGTTGTTGTGTGCACTTTCTCGATCTCGCTTCTTACGCAGCTGCCTCCCGGGGAAGCAAGGCCTGAGTTTTACTCCCCTCTACAATCTGCAACTCATCAGAACCGTGCCCGCCTCTTCGTAAGGTGCCAAGTTTCGAAGTAAACGAAGGAGTGATTGAATGAAAGCCATCTTGTCGTGGGACCATCTTTATAAACACAGTTCCCCGACTTCTCCATTCTTCCAGATGGAACTCGTATTTTTAGCTCTGACGCTTGCGTCTGTGTTTCCTCTCTTGGGTGCTTTGCCCAGGGGAAACTCACAGTAGGTGCCTATGAAATACCAGCCTACACGCCTGGGCTTTACCTTGGGCTACACTGTGTCAAGGATATAACCTTGACATCAACAGCACAGGGCTCCAAGCCACACCTAAGCCACCTTAGTTAGCCCTCCTGCCCCTTTGACTGGTGCCTGCCCCTTAATTAATAACGGGGACATGGTTTGCTCAAGCCCCCGCCTCTGTCCATCTACCTACCGTCCTGTGTTATCGGGAAGACCCCACAGCCCTTGAACCTCCTCCCAAGACCTTGGGTCGAACAGCTCCTCCATCAAGAATAATCCCAGGCTGCCGGCCTGATGGTGGAAAATGAATATTCTGGCCGCTTTTCAGTTTCCAGATTGACTGGGGACAAACAGGAACTCGGCCCCCTCAACCAATGATCCAATGTAGTCAGCTGTAACTAGGTACACACTTAAACAGGCGGCGTGTGAAACAGCACACCCGCACTCCGCTGATTAAAAACAAATCCCAAATCCTTATTCCCCGCAGTCACTGGCTTGGCTTGGAGGCCGGGGAGTGGGAGGGATAGGTTAGGGGAGAGATGGGACCACCTTAATAGCCACAAACATTTTAACATTAATGGCCCCCTCACCCCACTGTATACTATGAAATACGTTTTGTCTTCCACAGTGCTTTGGTGAAGTAATAAATCATTCAGTTCCCTGGTTTTATTACTCAAATAATAAGAGTAACACTTAAATAGTGTTTGCTTTGTGCCAAGCATTTTACATGTATTAACTCATTTCATCCTCCCAGCAACCCTACAAGGTAGGTACTATTATCGTGATACCCACTTTACAGATGAGGAAACTGAAGCACAGAGAGAGAAAATAACCTGCCTGGGTTCACCCAGCTGGTAAGTGGTTCCGGCTCCCTCCTTGATGTCTTTGGACATCTTCATGCAAACATGTACTGGGAGTCTCCTATTTGTGAGGTGTTGCACCAGAATCTGAGGACAAGGGATCCAAGACCTGGTCCCTGTCCCCTTGAGGATGCTGTGGGGAAAGCAGACTTGTAAACAAAGACAGGAAGCCACAGCTGACATGAAGAGTACTATCTCAGAGGCAAGTCAGTGCTGAGAGCCTTCACAATTCCATTAGATCCCCGTGACAACCCTATGAGGTAGAAACATGATTATCCTTGTTTGACATGTGGGGAAATGGAGGCCCAGAGAGCTGCGTTCATGCTTCAGGGAAGTGGCTGAACTGGGATTTGAAGCCAGGTCTGTGTAACTCAAGATCCCACTCCCTAGAGGGTCCCCGGGACACTGGTCTAGAAGGTCAGTAGAAGCTTCTGGAAGGCAGGATGGTGAGCTGAGAACTGGGTGAGGCAGTTGATGAACGGGGAGCAGGGAAGGGTCTCCAGCAGAATCTGGATGTGAGAGAGGCTGGTGTGTATGGGGGGCTGGCATGTAGGAGGGAGTGTTTATGAGGGGGGCTGGTGAGTGTGGGGATCTGGTGTGTATGGGCTTCTGTGTGGCAGAGAAGAGAGCACTTGATCTTAGCCAAAAGGCCAAGAAGCGATGAGGAGAGAGCAGAGTGAGGCTGGAAGGGACATGGTGGCAGTGAGGTCCTAGCGTCTGGCAGTGCCCATGCCAAGCTGAGCCTCAGAGGTCAAAGTTAGGGTGTCATCCTGCAGACAGTACTGACAAATTTTAAACTCGAATAACCTGATTCAGTCTTAGTTTTGCTAAGCATGGAATCCCCAGCAGGGTTTTCAAAACCCTTACCCTTTTTCTCAGACCCTCCCCCATCACTCTTTTCAAAGACCATTAGGATCTGGGGACCCCAGACCGGAAACTGGCGGTTTAGTTGATACCTTTTTGAGTGGCCCGTTTGAAATGTCACAACTGGAATTAATCAAGTCCACAAGCTCAAAAGGTTTGACCCCCCCATCCCAATTCCATTCCTAATATTTAATGTTTCCCTTCCTAGGCATATCATAATATATATGTATATATATCAAATATATAAATAAATGTTTTTTTAAGTCATCTATAATTATTAGAGAAAGGCAAATCCAAACTACAATGAGGTACCACCTCACACAGGTCAGAATGGCTGTCATTAAAAAGTCTACAAATAACAAATGCTGGAGAGGGTGTGGAGAAAAGGGAACCCTCCTACACTGCTGGTGGGAATGTAAGTTGGTGCAGCCACTATGGAGAACAGTGTGGAGGTTCCTCAGAAAACTAAAAATCGAACTACCATATGATCCAGCAATCCCACTCCTGGGCATACACCCAGACAAAACTATAACTCAAAAAGATAAATGCACCCCTGTGTTCATAGCGGCAGTATTCACAATAGCCAAGACATGGAAACAACCTAAATGTCCATCGACAGATGAATGAATAAAGAAGATGTGGTACATATATACAATGGAATACTTCTCAGCCATAAAAAAGAACAAAATAATGCCATTTGCAGCAACATGGACTCAACTAGAGATTATCATAGTAAATGAAGTAAGTCAGGAAGAAAAGACAGGGACTTCCCTGGTGGCACAGTCGTTAAGAATCTGCCTGCCAATGCCGGGGACACAGGTTCAAGCCCTGATCTGGGAAGATCCCACATGCCACGGAGCAACTAGGCCCGTGCACCACAACTACTGAGCCTGCGCTCTAGAGCCCTTGAGCCACAACAACTGAGTCCGTGCGCCTAGAGCCCGTGCTCCACAACAAGAGAAGCCACCGCAATGAGAAGCCCGTGCACCGCAACGAAGAGCAGCCGCTGCTTGCCGCCAACTAGAGAAAGCCCGCGCGCAGCAACGAAGACCCAACGCAGCCAAAAATAAACTAAACTAAAAAATATATATATATACCATATGCTATCACCTATATGTGGAATCTAAGATAGGGCACAAATGAACCTATATACAAAACAGAAACAGAAGGGCGGAGTCAAGATGGAGTACTAGGAGGACACGGAATTCACGTCTCCTCACAACTGGGGCACCTACCAGGCACCGGTAGCGAACCACTGACACCTAAGGGGACGGGAGGAACTCCCAGTGACCGGGTAGGACATGAGGTGTGGGGGGAGTGAAGGGGGAGGATAAGTGGAGGCGGGACGGGACTGGCGCCCCTGAGGGGTGGCTGGGGGAGGGAAGGAGTTCCTACACCCAGCGGTACCCACCCACGGTTAGGGGGTTCAGTGGCGGCAAAGGAGACCCTGGGGGAGGGGCGCGAAGGAACAGAAGGGAACGGGGCCAGTGCTTTCCCTGACCGCTTAGGCACCAGGGAGCCTGTTGGGCTCCCAGGCCTAATCCTCTGCCCTCGGAGCCTCCCTCCTGCCGCATATGTCCCAAGTCCCACCCCTACACCCCCACCCAGGGCCCCACCTCTACAATCAGAGACCCCCTCCAACCCCTGGGCCTAAACCCCACCCACACACCCTCACTCAGGGCCCTACCTCCAAACTCCGGAACTCCACACTCCGGACTCCCTCCTTCCCATGTGCTGCCTCTCCCCTTCTGCGCAGGTCCTAAGCAGAGGCCCCGCCCATGCTTGAACGTTGCCCCACCTAGGCCCCGCCCCATGCTAAAACATCACCCCAACCTGCCTAGGTCCCGCCCCCCTAAACCCCGCCCCTGCCTAAGTTCTACCCCCGCCCCGGCCTAAACTCCACCCCCACAGCCAAGGCTTTTTTTTTCTTTTCTTTTTTCCTCTTTTTTTTAAAATTTTTTTTTTTTTCAGTACACGGGCCTCTCACTGTTGTGGCCTCTCCCGTTGCGGAGCACAGGCTCCGGACGCACAGGCTCAGCAGCCATGGCTCACGGGCCTAACCACTCCGCGGCATGTGGGATCTTCCCGGATCGGGGCACGAACCCGTGTCCCCTGCATCGGCAGGCAGACTCTCAACCACTGCGCCACCAGGGAAGCCCTAAAATTTTTTTTAAATTTAATTTATTTTTTTATACAGCAGGTTCCTATTAGTTAGCCATTTTATACATATTAGTGTATATATGTCAATGCCAATCTCCCAATTCATCACACCACCACCCCACCCCAACCCCTCCAATTAAGATGGACTTAACTGATATTTATAGGACATTCCATCCAAAACAACAGAATACACTTTCTTCTCACGTGCTCATGGAACATTCTCCAGGATAGATCATACCTTCGGTCACAAATAAAGCCTTGGTAAATTTAAGAAAACTGAAATTGTATCAAGTATCTTTTCCAACCACAACGTTATGAGACTAGATATCAATTATAGGGAAAAAATGTAAAAAATACAAACACATGGAGGCTAAACAATATGCTACTAAATAACCAGTGATCACTGAAGAAATCAAAGAGGAAATAAAAAAATACCTAGAAACAAATGGCAATCAAAACACGACGACGCATAACCTATGGGATGCAGCAAAAGCAATTCTAAGAGGGAAGTTTATAGCAATACAATCCTACCTCAAGAAACAAGAAAAATCTCAAATAAACAACCTAACCTTACACCTAAAGCAATTAGAGAAAAGAACAAAAAAACACCAAAGTGGGACTGCCTGGTGGCACAGTGGTTAAGAATCCGCCTGCCAATGCAGGGGATACGGGTTCCATCCCTGGTCTGGGGAGATCCCACATGCTGCAGAGCAACTAAGCCCGCGCGCCACAACTACTAAGCCTGTGCTCTACAGCCCGCGAGCCACAACTACTGAGCCCACATGCCACTGAAACTCAAGTGCCTAGAGCCCATGCTCCTCAACAAGAGAAGCCAACGCAATGAGAAGTCCGAGCACCGCAATGAAGTGTAGCCCCTGCTTGTGGCACTAGAGAAAGCCTGCATGCAGCAACGAAGACCCAACGCAGCCAAAAATAAAATTAATTAATTAATTAATTTTAAAAAACCAAAGTTAGCAGAAGGAAAGAAATCATACAGATCTGATCAGAAATAAATGAAAAAGAAATGAAGGAAACAATAGCAAAGATCAATTAAACTAAAAGCTGGTTCTTTAAAAAGATAAACAAAATTGATAAACCATTAGCCAGACTCATCAAGAAAAAAAGGGAGAAAACTCAAGTCAAAGAATTAGAAATGAAAAAGCAGAAGTAACAACGACACTGCAGAAATACAAAGGATCATGAGAGACTACTACAAGCAACTATATGCCAATAAATGGATAACCTGAAAGAAATGGACAAATTCTTAGAAATGCACAACCTTCGAGACTGAACCAGGAAGAAATAGAAAATATAAACAGACCAATCACAAGCACTGAAATTGAAACTGTGATTAAAAATCTTCCAACAAACAAAAGCCCAGGACCAGATGGCTTCACAGGCAAATTCTATCAAACATGTAGAGAAGAGCTAACACCCATCCTTCTCAAACTCTTCCAAAATACAGCAGAGGAAGCAACACTCCCAAACTCATTCTACAAGGCCACCATCACCCTGAGATCAAAACCAGACACAGATGTCACAAAAAAAGAAAACTACAGGCCAATATCACTGATCAACATAGATCAAAAATCTTCAACAAAATACTAGCACACAGAATCCAGCAGCGCATTAAAAGGATCATATACCATGATCAAGTGGGGTTTATCCTAGGAATGCAAGGATTCTTCAATATACGCAAATCAATCAATGTGATACACCACATTAACAATCTGAAGGGTAAAAGCCATATGACAATCTCAATAGATGCAGAAAAAGCTTTTGACAAAATTCAACACCCATTTATGATAGACTCTCCAGAAAGTAGGCATAGAGGGAAACTACCTCAACATAATAAAGGCCATATATGACAAACCCACAGCCAACATCGTTCTCAATGGTGAAAAACTGAAACCATTTCCTCTAAGATCAGGAAGAAGACATGGTTGCCTACTCTCACCACTATTATTCAACATAGTTTTGGAAGTTTTAGCCACAGCAATCAGAGATGAAAAAGAAATAAAAGGCATCCAAATTGGAAAAGAAGTAAAACTGTCACTGTTTGCAGATGACATGATACTATACATAGAAAATCCTAAAGATGCTACCAGAAAACTACTAGAGCTAATCAGTGAATATGGTAGAGTAGCAGGATACAAAATTAATGCACAGAAATCTCTTGCATTCCTATACACTAATGATGAAAAATCTGAAAGAGAAATTAAGGAAACACTCCCATTTACCATTGCAACAAAAAGAAAATACCTAGGAATAAACCTACCTAAGGGTAAGAAGACCTGTATGCAGAAAACTAAAAGACACTGATGAAAGAAATTAAAGATGATACAAACAGATAGAAGATATACTATGTTCTTGGATTGGAAGATTCAACACTGTGAAAGTGACTATACTACCTAAAGCAATCTACAGATTCAATGCAATTCCTATCAAACTACCAATGGCATTTTTTTTTTTTTTTTTTTTTTTTGCTGTACGCGGGCCTCTCACCGTTGTGGCCTCTCCTGTTGCGGAGCACAGGCTCCGGACGTGCAGGCTCAGCAGCCATGGCTCACGGGCCAAGCCACTCCGCGGCATGTGGGATCTTCCCGAACTGGGGCATGAACCCGTGTCCCCTGTATCGGCAGGTGGACTCTCAACCACTGCGCCACTAGGGAAGCCTCCCAATGGCATTTTTCACAGAAATAGAACAAAAAATTTCACAATTTGTATGGAAACACAGAAGACCCCGAATTGCGAAAACAATCTGGAGAAAGAAAAATGGAGCTGGAGGAATCAGGCTCCTGGACATCAGACTATACTATAAAGCTACAGTAATCAAGACAATATGGTACTGGCACAAAAACAGAAATATAGATCAATGGAACAGGATAGAAAGCCCAGAGATAAACCCATGCACCTATGGTCACCTTATCTTTGATAAAGGAGGCAAGAATATACAATGGAGAAAAGATAGCATCTTCAATAAGTGGTGCTGGGAAAACTGGACAGGTACATGTAAAAGAATGAAATTAGAACACTCCCTAAAACAGTACGCAAAAATAAACTCAAAATGGATTAAAGACCTAAATGTAAGGCCAGACACTATCAAACTCTCATAGGAAAACATAGGCAGAACACTCTATGACATAAATCACAGCAAGATCCTTTTTGACCCACCTCCTAGGGAAATGGAAATAAAAACAAAAATAAACAAATGGGAGCTAATGAAACTTAAAAGCTTTTGCACAGCAAAGGAAACCATAAACAAGACAAAAAGCCAACCCTCAGAATGGGAGAAAATATTTGCAAACGAAGCAACTGACAAATTAATCTCCAAAATACACAAGCAACTCATGCAGTTCAATATCAATAAAACAAGCAACCCAATCCGAAAATGGGCAGAAGACCTAAATAGACATTTCTCCAAAGAAGATATACAGATTGACAACAAACACATGAAAGAATGCTCAGCATCATTAATCATTAGAGAAATGCAAATCAAAACTACAATGAGGTATCACCTCACACCAGTTAGAATGGCCATCATCAAAAAAATCTAGAAACAATAAATGCTGGAGAGGGTGTGGAGAAAAGGGAACCCTCTTGCACTGTTGGTGGGAATGTAAATTGATACAGCCACTATGGAGAACAGTGTGGAGGTTCCTTAAAAAACTAAAAATGGAACTACCATACAACCCAGCAATCCCACTACTGGGCATATACCCTGAGAAAACCATAATTCAAAAAGAATCATGGGGCTTTCCTGGTGGCGCAGTGGTTGAGAGTCCGCCTGCCAATGCAGGGGACACGGGTTCGTACCCCGGTCCGGGAAGATCCCACATGCCGCAGAGCAGCTGGGCCCGTGAGCCATGGCCGCTGAGCCTGTGCGTCCAGAGACTGTGCTCTGCAACGGGAGAGGCCACAACAGTGAGAGGCCCGCGTACCGCAAAAAAAAAAAAAAAAAAGAAATAGTCATGTACCACAATGTTCATTGCAGCACTATTTACAATAGCCAGGACATGGAAGCAACCTAAATGTCCATCAACAGATGAATGGATAAAGAAGATGTGGCATATCTATACAATGGAATATTACTCAGCCATAAAAAGAAATGAAATTGAGTTATTTGTAGTGAGGTGGATGGACCTAGAGTCTGTCATACAGAGTGAAGTAAGTCAGAAAGAGAAAAACAAATACTGTATGCTAACACATATATATGGAATCTTAAAAAAAAAAAAGGTTCTGATGAACCTAGGGGCAGGACAGGAATAAAGACACAGATGTAGAGAATGGACTTGATGACTTGAGGAGGGGGAAGGGTAAGCTGGGACGAAGTGAGAGAGTAGCATTGACATATATACACTACCAAACGTAAAATAGCTAGCTAGTGGGAAGCAGCCGCATGGCACAGGGAGATGAGCTTGGTGCTTTGCGACCACCTAGAGGGGTGGGATAAGGAGGGTAGGAGGGAGATGCAAGAGGGAGGGGATATGGGGATATATGTATGCATATAGCTGATTCACTTTGTTATACAGCAGAAACTAACACAACACTGTAAAGCAATTATACTCCAATAAAGATGTTAAAAAAAAAAACAGAAACAGACTCACAGACATAGAGAACAGACTTGTGGTTGCCAAGGGGGAGGGGGGGTGGGGGAGGGATGGATTGGGCGTTTGGGATTAGTAGATCCAAACTGTTATGTATAGGATGGATAAACAACAAGGTCCTACTGTATGGCATAGGGAACTATATTCAATATCCTGTGATATACCATATGGAAAACAATATGAAAAAAAAGAATGTCTCTATGTATATAATTGAGTCACTCTGCTGTACAAAGCATTGTAAATCAACTATACTTCAAAAAAAAAAAGGTCGTCTCTTTTGGAGAGCTGCTAGAAACGCCGGGGCCACACTGGGAAGATCATACATCATTCAGGCATGAGGAAGTTTCAATAACACCAAAGTTCTCAAGCAATTAGAGGGTCGGCCTCTCTGTTCAGCTCCGGAGACCTATGGGGCTGGCAGCTGTGACTCTCTGGAGATGAGCCTCGTACCATATCCCAGTCTGTCTTCAAACTCCAAACACAGTCAGGGGCTGGATGACAGGTCTAAAAGCAGAGGTAGCTTAAAACTTTTCCCTATGTCAACCCGGAGGGACTGTCATAACGGAGAAACTGCTGGACCAGAAGGTGATCTTTGCAGAGGGTGGCGAGGATGACATGGAGACAGAGCCATTGAGAGGTAGGGGGAGACCCAAACGTCTCCTCTGCGAAGGGAACCTGGAGGGCAGGGCAAGATCTATGCCCCACATATGCAGAATTGCTGTACTCCCCCAAAGGGGCCAGGTTTCCCCATCCTCGAGGGCTTTGCTTAACCCATGTTCTTGGTTTAGAATGCCTTCTCTCCCTTTCACCTGGCTAATTTCTATTTATCTTTAAAATTCAGTACAGGTGTCATCTCTTCCAGGGAGCCTTCCTTGAATACACCCCCCCCCATGCTCCCATAGCCTCTGTGCTCTCCCATCATAACTCCCCGAGGACAGTGGCCATGGCTGTGTCTTACACGTTCTTGTGTTCCTAATGCCTACCGTGGTAAGTATTCAGTAAAGGTCTGTTGAATGCATGAATGAAAAATTAAATGAATGAATGACTACATGGAGTTTCCATGACAGTGATTCTCCAGTGTGTTTGCCTCCAGGGGACATTTGGCAATGTCTGGAGACTTCTTTTTTTGTCTGTCATGACTGTGGGGAGCAGGGGGAGAGGGACCAGGGATGCTATTAAATATCTTACAATGCACAGGACATGCCCCCAGCCCCCTTCTTGCCCCATGTAAAGAATTATCCAACCCAAAATGCCAATAGCTCTGAGGTTGAGAAATTCTGCTGTGTGTCAGGTCCTGCATCCACTGCTGTAGGAAATGGGAAAGAAGGCAAAAGCACAATCCCTGCCCCTAGTAAGTTTATAATCTGGCAAAGCACATAAGAGCAACATCTGAGCAACCACTAGAAAAAAGAATAGGACAGAAACATTTATTGAACACCCCCTAGCATCAGGCACTGTGGGTAGCTCTACCCTGTCAAACTCCTACTTATCCTTCAAAATCCAGCTTAAATATCACCACCTCCAAGTAGCCTTCCCTGACGTCCCAACCCAGGCTCAGTCTGCCCCTTCTCTCTGCTGCTGCAGTTTCCATTGTACCATCCTGTAATTATTTGTATACATGACTGTCTCCCCTCCAGCCTGAGGACAGGGTCTGTGTCCTAATTGCCTTTATTTTTCTGGTTCCTGGAGAATAATGAGTGGTTTACTAAATGTTTGGGGAAATGAATATCAGAACAGAACTATTGCAGCCTTCAAGCCAACAGTGGGGTTTCCCTGCCTTCTGGAACCTGGGAGAGGCCTGTGTAAGGACGACCACCACTGAGATGTCCAAGGGTACAGGTGAGATCCACCCCCAGTCATGACTGGCCACGGAAGAGGAAGGCTGTTCTGGGCTGTCACTACTTTGTCATTGACTTGGCTGCCAAGCCATAGACCAAGACGTTCTCCCAATGAGCCCGTCAACTAACAAACTATAAATTAAAAAGGAGAAAAAAAAAAGGTCTTCTAATTCCGACCCACTCTATTTTTTACTCACAGCTGCTTGGGAGGGAATGTACTGTGACTTTCAGATGGAACATTTCTTTGGCTGAAGTTCCCCTCTCTCTGCCTGCCCCATCATTTCCCATTTCACCAGGGTCCAGCCTGGTGGGAGCCGAGGGAGCATGGGCTTTGGGGTTTGAATTCTGGCTCTGCCACTTCTTAACCATGTCTCTCTGCACCTTCCTTTCCTCACCTATAGAATCCTAATATCTTAGCAGTTCCGGAAAGCACTGAGGCCTTTGGGGTGAAAGGTTCTCCATTGCCCTCCACGCCAGCATCTCCCAAGTAGCCACAGAGGATCTGAAACCACCTACGGGATGCTTTTAGCTCAAAAGGGAGGCAGGACTTCTGATCCCTGGAAAGGAGCCTCCCCATCCTAGCTCCCAATCCCCAATCCTTCTCCCTCAATATTCCCTTCCAACCTTTAGAGAATATTAACACTCTGATCTGTCCAAGATAAAGGGCTCTCAAACATCACTGAGCCATGCAACTCCCCCACTGTACACAAGAGGAAACTGAGGCTCAGAGAGGGGAAGAGAGCTTAGCTGGGCCACACAGAGAGGGGTGAGAGGTGCTGGGCCCCTGGGCCTCACTCGGTATCCTGCATTTTCCCTTTCATAGTTATAACAATGGCATCTAACATTTGTTAAGTGCTTGCTAATGTGCCAGGCACTGAATTATCTTAACACCTTGTGAGGAAAAAAACACCCATAAAAGGGAAAATGGATAAACTGAACCTCATTAAAATCAAGAACTTCTGCTCTCTGATAGACACCGTTAAGAAAATGAAGACAAGCCACAGAGGGGGAGAAACTATCTGCAGATCTCATATCTGATAAAGAATTATAACCAGAATATAAAAATGATTCTCAAAACTCAACAGTAATAAAATAAGTAATCCCCCAAAGGGGGAAAAATATTTGAACAGGCACTGTGGCACCCAAAAGATACATGGATGGCAAATAAACTCATGAAATGATGCTCAACACATTAGTCATTCGGGAAATGCAAATTAAAATCACAGTGGACACCCTGACGCACCTACCAGAATGGCTAAAAATAAAGACAGATAGTAGCAAGTGTTGGCAAGGAAAAGAAGCACCTGGAACTCTCACATGTATGTGGTGGGATGTAAAACGGTACCACTCTGGAAAACAGAAAGTTTTTAAAAAAGATAAATGTATACCTGCCATGTGATTAAGAAGTTCTACTCTTAGGTGTTTATCTAAGAAAAATGAAAACCTATGTCCATATAAAGACCTATACACTTGTCCACAGCAGCTCTATTCATAATAGCCCCAAACTAGAAATGACCCAACTATCCATCCACGTGTGAATGGATAAACAAACTGTGGGTCATTCATATGACGGAATGCTGCCTGGCAAGAAAAAGGGATGATCTCTTGATACCCACAAAAACATGGATGAATCTCAAAAAACATGATACCGAGTGAAAGAAGACAGATTAAAAAATCAGAGTACATATTACATGATTCCATCTATAGAAAACTCTAGAAAATGCAAACTAATATATAGTGACAGTGGCAGCCTGGAGAAGATGAGGGGAAGGATGAGAGGGATGAATTTTTTACAAAAGATATGAAAACTTTTTAGGGGGATTGATGTGCTCATTATCTTGATTGTGGGGATGGTTTTATGGGTGTATGTGTATCTTGAAACTTATCAAAGTATACATTTTAAACATGTGCAGTTTATTGAATGCCAGTTATACTTCAATAAATCTAGCAAAAAAAAAAAAAAACCTATGAGGAGTAAAGCAATGGTGTTTTACTCCTATTTTATAGGATAAACCAAGACTCAGAGAGGTTAGGTCACTTGCACAGGATCACCCAGCTAGTAAGTGGTGGAGCTGGGACTCAAAGCCAGGAGGTGGTGACTAAGAAGTCCCACTTCTCAATCGCCAGGCCAGTCTGCCCTCAGCTCCCAGTGGGTCATGTTATCTGTCATATCGTCCATAAGGTGAGAGAGAGACAGAGATAGCGAGAACAAGAGAGGGAGAAACACACACACACACACACACAGAGAGAGAGAGAGTGAGAGAGAGAGAGAGAGAGAGAGAGAGAGCGCGCATGTCTTTTGGAATTCCTTCCTCCCATCACTCTCCACCCCACCAGCTTCCCCAGACTATCATGGATCTGCTTCCTGTTACTATGCATTAGTTTGCATTTTCTACCATTTTATATAAATGGAATCATGTAGTCTGTAGTCTATTTTTTTTGCTCTGGCTTCTTTCACTCGGTATAATGGTTTTTGAGATTCATCCACATTGTTGACAGAGGTGGGGGCAGGGAAAGGGAGGAAGGGACAGGGAGAGACAGAGAGAGACACCTGAGGAGAACAGGGGAGTCGGTTTCCCTAAACTCACCACTCTCCCACACAGCTCCTGACCCTATATAACACTGTACAAGGCACCCACCCATCCCACAATTCCCTCCTGCGTGAGGTGCCACCACCCCTCTCCTGTTTGATTAGTAACTGGGGGCTGTACTCCCCAGAGTCTGGACTGACCAGCGTCAAAGCCCATCCCCCACCCCCGAGCTTCTTCCCAGGGCACCGAGCGTACTGGGGTGCTTGCCCCTGGATGACTGGGCTCCCTTCCGGTCCTGCCTCCTTTCTTTCCACCTCCCCTCCCCCGCTAGCCAGCCTGTCTTCGCTTGGTGCCTCCCAGGCTGGGGAGGCTTCCCTGCTCCTGGGTCCTGACACCCAGGCTCCCCAAGGTGGTTGGAGGGGGTCCTTAAAATGTCAAACGGTGGCCCTGTGCCCCCCTCGTGGCCTCTGGTTGCACTGAGAATAAGATCAAACTCCTTCACTGGCCTCAGAGCCCCATGTGGATGGCTCCTCCCAGCTTCTCAGCCCTGCCTCCTGCATTCCTATCCTCATTCCCAAGCCTGGTCGTCCTTCCTGGAACCCTCTTCTCCCAGATCCCTGTGCAGCCGGCTGCCCCTCATTGCCCAGGTCTCAGCTCAAAGAGCACCTTCTAAGAGGGGCTCCAGACCACCTTTGTTAGATATCACACATACATGCCCCCGACGCTCATGATTACAACCCACTTGTTTTGTAGTGGTCACAGTCTGAAATCACCCTGCTTATTTGTGGCTTTACTCGTTTGTCATCTGCATCCTGTGTTTAGATCAGAGACTTGTATGTACTAAGCACTCAGGAAATACAGGTGCAATGAGGAAGGGGTGTCTGATCTGGCACATTCACCCCAATCTTGGAGAAAAGCTGTGTGACATTGGTCCAAGTACTTAACGTCTCTGAGCCTCAGGTTGCTCATCTATAAAATGGGCATAATAAACTTCCCTTCCCCATGGTGTTGGAAGGCATGGGGCTGAGCATAAGGAGTGCTATTAATACATGATAGCCCCCTTTATTAGTAGTAGTATTTCTTCTTTGGTTGTGAGCGGTTGGTAGATGGACCTGGGAAGTTACTACAGGACCCTCTGAGCTCCCAATCCTAGACAAGCATCCACCTTCCATCTGCAAGGATGTTCTGGGGAGAATCGCTCCACACGACAGGATGAGGCAGCTCCCAGAAGAGTCTGCATCTGAAGAGAGTGAGCGAGACGGCCCTGATGAAGAAACCCCGTGAGAGACAAGGGGAGATTTCAGACAATCTCTAATTTGTATTCTCCACTCGGCGCAAAAGGACACTGCATCTCTAAAAAGGGAACAATCGGAGATTAGGGAAGATTGCTGTGAGAGAAAACCTTGTTTAAATCTATTACTGAACAAAAATGGTCTGTGGGTTTGGAATGGAAAATTTGTGTTTCTGTTCCCATCTTAGATTAACCCGTGGCAGAGCGCCACTGAGTCCATGAGGGGGGAGCGTGGGGGAGGACAGAGTCTAATGGCTGATATTTAGACACCGTTTCTAAAACCCCTGTGCTGAGAACAAACTGCTGTATCCCTCTGAAGTGCCAGACCACTACCTGACATGGCCATCCCCATTTTACAGATGGGGAGACTAAGGCTTACAGGGATGCAGTAGTTTGGGCAAGGTGATACATTCAGGGCAGAGCAGGCTGAGATGTGAACTCATGTCTCTCTCTTTCTAGAGTCTGAGCTCCTGGCATATGCACAGATGTGTGTGTTGGGGGGGGCACATGCATGTGACTTAATGTCTTTTAGGGCAGGAGGGATCTCAGAGGTCAGCTCACAGGGCCACTTCCTTTCATAGATGGGGAAACTGAGGCTTGACTGAGGGAAGGAATTTTCCTGGGAACTTGCCCAATTGATGCTAGAAGGATTTCAGGAATTCTGATTGAACGAGTGCCTACTAGGTGCCAGGCACCTTGCTAAGGCTTCCCATTGATCTCCTCATCCATGCCATTAGGAGGAAGGCACCATGAGCCCATTTGACAGTTGAGGAAACTGAGGCTCAGAGAGGCTAAGTCATTGCTTAAGGTGACAGAGTAAGGAGGTGGCAGAGTTGGGACTCAACCCCAGGTCTGTCCGAGTGCTTCGTGGAGTGCTGTCTGGGGACCTTCTGGCAGGCAGCCCTCCTCCCCATACATGTGTCCCCCAGGGCACAGGACAGCAAGCTGGCTCCCAGGGTCTTCCATCTCCCCCACACCTGCTCAGGTGAGGGCTAAGGGCCAAAGCTGGGCTTGGAATTGACCTTGACCGGCGGCCACTTGCTTAGCCACAGGGGCTGGAGCTTCTGCCCCATGAGAGCAGGGGAGCCTAGAATGGTTTCTGTCTCCACCAAGATGCAGAGATGGGAGGGTGTGTGTGTGTGTGTGTGTGTGTGTGTGTGTGTGTGATGGATGACCTGCTCTGGAGCCATTAGCTTTAAGGCAACACTGAGGGGTGAAGAGAACCAATTTGGGCAACGAATCTACCTCTAGGGCCATTCTTTAGTGGAGTAGAAACTGCATCCGTAGTGCAAACTCACGCTAGACAATGACTGCTGGTCAGACAGAGGGGCCCCTTAAAACAGAAAACCCTGCATAGCTTTCCCAGCGCACTGGAGATAGAACTAACTCCTGTGGAATCTAAAAAAAAAAAAAAGACACAAATGAACTTATTTACAAAACAGAAATAGACCCACAGACATAGGAAACAAACATAGTTACCAAAGGGGAAAGGGATAAATTAGGAATTTGGGATTAAAATATACATACTCTGATATATAAAACAGATAATCAACGAGGACCCACTGTATAGCACAGGAAACTATACTCAATATTTTGTAATAACCTATAAGGAGAAGAATCTGAAAAATAATATGTATATGTATAACTGAATCACTTTGCTGTACACCTGAAACTAACACAACATTGTAAATCAGCTATACTCCAATCAATCAATACTAACTCCTAGCCTGGCCTGGGGGTGACTGGTCCCTCCAGGTTCCTCGAACACCCCAAACTTGTCCCTTTCTTAAGACCTTTGTTTTCACGGCTCCCTTCCCTAGAATATCCTCCCCAGTTCTTTCTGGGGCTCCCTCCCTCTCTTTACTCAGGCCTCTGCTTTAATGTCTCTCTGGAGCCTCTCCTGGCCACTCTGGTCACTGGTCACTCCGATCAGTTTCCATTTCACTTTTACTGAAGGATTTTCTTCAAAGTCCTCATTCCAGTTGCATTTTCTATTCCTCTAGCGGTATGTTTCATGTTTCTTATCTGACTTATTCCATTAGAATAGAAGGGACACAAAGACCAATATCTTGCCCATCTTCCTCACCCCTGTCATCCCAGCCCTCAGCCCCAGGCCTGGCACAGAGCTGGTGTTCGATAAATATCTGTTGAATGAATGCATGACCTACCCAAGCTGCCACAGCACATGAGAGGTGGTATAATCAGGGCCAGCTGCATGGGGGAGAAACCCTTTTCTGTCTCTTCTACCTTTATGATCAAGGAAAACCCTCAAGTGGTTACCTTCCTCCTCACTCAGTTTCCCCAGTCGCAAGCAGGGGCTTGGTGACACTATTCTCATGGGCCACCAGCTCTGATTCTGGAATCTTTGAAACAGCAGGTTCTTGCCTTAGTCATCCTTGGCGCTGTAGCCTGTGGGCTGAAGTGGAGGACTGCCTGCTCTGGGGATGCCAATGCCAGGGCCACAGCTCAGCCTGGCTATGTGGCACACATCTTCACGGCAGCCGAGGGCTTTGTACATGGCTTGTCAGGGACTGCGCCTGGCCGCTTATGGCCAAAAGCGATACTGTGTGCATTAAGAACAAGTGCAGGGCTTCCCTGGTGGTGCAGCGGATAAGAATCTGCCTGCCAATGCAGGGGACACGGGTTTGAGCCCTGGTCCAGGAAGATCCCACATGCTGTGGAGCAACTAAGCCCGTGCGCCACAATGACTGAGCCTGCGCTCTAGAGCCTGCGAGCCACAACCACTGAGCCCGTGTGCCACAACCACTGAGCCCGTGTGCCACAACCCCTGAAGCCCACGCGCCTAGAGCCCGTGCTCCGCAACAAGAGAAGCCACCGCAATGAGAAGCCCGTGCACCGCAACGAAGAGTAGCCCCCGCTTGCCGCAACTAGAGAAAGCCCGCGCGTAGCAACGAAGGCCCAATGCAGCCAAAAATTAGTAAAATAAATAAATTTATAAAAAAAAAAAAAAAGAAGTCCAGGGCAGAGAAGGAGGGCTTAATTTAGTGAGGTTTGTTTGGGCTTCTGTCATCTCCTGGAGCATCTGCAGGCCTGACTTGCCTATCCTGTGGAGCAGTGGGCGTTGATAAGCACCTGCACCTGGCTTTGTACAGCCCCAGTCTGGTGGCGATGAAAGGGCTTCTTACGTTCTCTGTCCTGGCAGCACATTTGAATGACCTGCAGAACCTCGCCATCCCTCATTCCCCATTGCCAGAGAGTCTGTCTCAACTAATCTGGGGTGGGAACCAGACCTTAATGTTTTGTAAGAGCTCCCCAGGTGATGCTGAGGCATGGTTGCAGTTTAGGACCACTGGTTACCTACATTGAGGCAGCTGAGTCAGGATCACCTGGAGGATGCTTGTTAAATCACAGATTACTGGGCATCACCCCAGGCCTGCTGAATCAAAATCTCTGTGGGCAGCGGGTGGGGTCCAAGAGTCTACATTTTCTAACAAGCAGGGTGATGGTTATGCACATTCATTGTTTTGATTGCTTTTTTAAAACAGTTTTATTGTGGTGTAAATGACATACAATAAACTACATATTTAAAGAGTACAGTTTGATACGTTTTGATACACCTACATCTGTGAAACCATCACTGCAGTCAAGACAGTGGACCTATACATTTTCCCCAGAGGTTTCTGCATATGCACCTTAAACTTTGAATTTTACTGGCTCAGAAGAAAAACTCAAGCAGGCGAGCACAGTAATTAAGAGGGCAGAGTTTGGCTTCTGAGAGAGTTGGGTTCCTGTTCTGGTGCTGCCATGTACCAGCTGTGGGACTCCAGGGCACTTGCCTCCCCTCTCTGAAGCTCAATTTCTTCATTGTGATGGTCCCCAATTCACAATGTTATTGGGAGCACTGAAGGAGATGTTTGGAGAGCACCTTGCTGAAAGTAAGCCCCCCATCAGCACTGCCATTAATGGTGACCCACCATCACCTCCACTCTTATGGCGGGCTGAGAGGAGGGGGCAGAACTGGGAAGGAGAGAGATACTTGGGAAGGATGAGGGGTGCAAATGGCTGAGTGGTCTTGTCTTCTTCATTGGGTGCCCAGGGCCCGGTACCATGCTGGCGCGTACTTGGCTTTCAATAAAAATGGGTGAAGTGACAAATGGCATGCTGCCCAGCACTTACGAGACATTGGGGTGGGGGTGGGGTGTTGTAAAGCTTTATCTTTCCTCCCTGACTCTGCCCACACCTTCATTCACCTTCTCTCCAGACCACATTCCCCACCTCTGGTTTGGGTCACAAGCCTGCAAGCCTGGCCCTCCATCTACCCAGACTCTCATTTTTTTCGGAACATGGTTACTTCCTCGGGAACACCTACATCTATTTTCTAGCTCATTCGTTTCTCTTCAGAAGTTCATTTGTTTGTGCTTTTGCTCATTTAGTCCATCGTTCAGGCAGGCAAGAATCTGCATGTAATCACGTCTGCACCTCTGCGGGAGCGTGCCTGTGTTATCCTAGCGCTTAGCCCCACGGTGGGAGCACCAATACGAGCTTGTTAACCAAGTGAGCAGAGAGGAAGCCAGCTCCCCGCCCCCGTGCTGTACCCAGGAACGACTTTACCAGTGCATCTGATTCTTCCCTGTTCTCTGCTCCCAGTAAGTCTGGGGTCTCTGCCCCTCCCCTGGTCACTGGCACTTCAACTTCACCACGTGTTCGTTTGAATCTTTTCTCACCAACCGAGCTGTCAAATCCTGGAGGGCAGAAGCCACCCTGCAGACCTTGGCCCCTGAGTGCCTATCACAGAGTCTTGTATATAGTCAGCACTCAGAGTGGCAGGTGGAGGTGACAGAGGCAATCACTCATAATCATAATACCATCAACTCCCATTTATTGAGCTTCTGGTACTGTCTACACATCACCTCATTAGACCCACAGATGAGGATGATGTTATTTCCCTGGTTTTCCACCTGAGGAAACTGGGGCTCAGAGAGGTTAAGTGGCCACACAGCCATCAACAATGGAGCAGCAATCAGAGCCTGGATCTATTGGACTCCAAGGATAGCGCTCTCTCCATCCACTCATTCAGTATACATTGCTGAGTGTATGTGCCAGGCTCCATGCTAGGGATGTGTGCAGAGCAAAAATATTCACAGTTCATGTTTTATGGAGCTTGTATCAGTTGGAATCTTATGGAATAAGGTGCAAGTCCTATGGAATTAACTCAGCTACTGCTAGTCGCACGAAGCCACAGCCCATGGCAATAAGAGGTCAGTGGTAAGTGGACCAGGGCTGATCCAGCCACCTCACAGTGGCAACAAGGAACCCCAGCTCCTTCTCTTTCTGCTCTCCCGTCTTTGTGTGACTCCACCCTTCATGGCTGAAAGATGACTGCTGCAGCAGTCCTCACTGGGTTTGTACTCTAGCCAGGGACAACAGGAAGAGGCAAAAGGGCAAAGGGCATCCAAGTTGAATCTGTCCTCTTTGGAGAATCTTTTCTGGAAGTCTCAACAGCACCTTCTGCTTGCATCTCATTGGCCAGACAGTGTCACATGGCCATTTCTACCTGCAAGGAATTCTGGGAATTCAACCATAGCAGAGAATGGCTAGAGAGGACAGGAGTGGGCTCGGTGTTGGGTAAATCCGTCGATAGTTTCAGCCACAGAGTTCAGGCTGATTTTAACAGAATAATCACAGAAAAAAATGATGGTGCAATTACTAGCTGAGATAAGGGCTCTGAAAGAATGAAATATGATGCTCTGAGTATATTTAAGCTTCTGATTTCAAAGGCAAAGGGCACACAGTTGCTTTGCAGAATTGATGCTTGAGCTGGAATTTGAAGGATGACTGGGTAAACTTGGTGAAGGTAGGAGGGAAGTATGTTCCAGGCTGACGGAACAGCTTTTGCAGCAGTGAGAGGTGGGCAGGGACCCAGACCCTACTGGGAACAGTAGATTATATTCATAATTTTAGCCTTTATTCTGAAAGCAATGGGGAGCCACAGAAGGGTTTTAAAACAGGCAGGTGGCGTTGGCAGATCTGTGTTTTGCAAAGATGGCTGTGGCAGCAGTGTGGAGAATGGATTGAAAGTTGGAAACCAGAAGACCAGCAAGGGGAGTGTTGCCATTGGCTGTGTGAGAGCTGATGGTGGCTACAACTCAGAGGATGGCAGCAGGGATGGAGAAAAAGTGAGCAGCTTGGAGAAATATTTAGGAGGCAAAAAGGACAGGACTTGGAAATGGATTGGATAAGGGGAATGAGGGAGAGCAAGGAGTAATAGATGACTTCCAAGTTTTTGTCTCGCTCAAGCGCACATATGGCAGCACCATTCACTAAGCCAGCAAACACTAGAGAGAGAGGACCAGGTCTGTGGCATGGAGGGGGGTGGGGGGAAACAGTGGCTTGAGGAGTGTGGGCCGAGTGAAGGGTTGGTACTGCGTTAGAATTAGAAGCCATCCTTTCTTTGCAAATCTTTCATCTTTCAGGCAGCCACACTTAGCCCCGTTTGTTCCTAAAGGCAGCTGCTTCAGGGTTCTTGTTGAGTCCCATTTACTTACTTTCTGTCCAGATTGCAAATTGCCATTTAGGATGGCAACAATTTTCCTCAAGGGCATCCCTAATCCCTCTTTCTCCTGATGCATTACCCCAACATGGCTAAAAGCATCACTTTGTTGGTTCTCTTCCTTCCTGGAGTCACTTAATACCTTAGCCATGGATGCTGGACCAGGGTCACTGTCTATTTCTCCTTTTATATGTTCAGCTTGTCCTTGAAAAGACCCCTCACCCTCCTTCTCAAAATCAGCCAACCCTGGAGTCTAATGGCTTCTGACAGGCTGAGTGATCCCACTGTTCGAAACCAGTAATGTAGGAGCACGCACTGGCTTGGCAGTGGTTGTGATTCTTATTGTTATGTGGATGGCATTGATTAGGGGAAGCAAGCTAATCTCTCTGACTGAGTCAGCTTCCTGACCAGTGACAGGCTTGTCCTGTGTTTGGCGTGAAAAGCTATCTATCCCACAAAGTTACTGCTAGCCATGCAAAGTTCCTGCTAACCAGAAAACTGAAATTGCTTGAGTGTGGGATAAATTGGAGCATCCTCTGAAGCCCTGAATTGTAGGATGGCTGGGACAAATCTTTTCAAGCAGCTTTAGAGTCATTCCACCACAAACTCTTCAAAGCATTGATTTGTCCCCTTTGTTTAGAGCAGCGTATTTGTTTTAGTAAGTCCTTTTCAGATCTCAAAGTGAAACGTGTTCATTGTAGAACTTTTGCAGTAATAGCTAATGGCATATCTAAAACAGATTTTTTTTAAATTTATTTATTAATTTATTTATTTTTTGGCTGCGTTGGGTCTTCGTTGCTGAGCGTGGGCTTTCTCTAGTTGTGAGCAGGGGCTACTCTATGGTGCGGTGCGTGGGCTTCTCATTGTGGTGGCTTCTCTTGTTGCAGAGCACGGGCTCTAGGTGCACATGCTTCAGTAGTTGTGGCACGTGGGCTCAGTAGTTGTGGTGCATGGGCTTAGTTACTCCACAGCATGTGGGATCTTCCTGGACCAGGGCTTGAACCTGTGTCCCCTGCATTGGCAGGTGGATTCTTAACCACTGTGCCACCAGGGAAGTCCCCTAAAACAGATTTCTTAGAGCCTAGCTGATTTTCAGATGACCGCAGACCCACCTGAGTTGGGGGGGGGGTGATTTGTTATGCAGCATTATCAAGGCAATAGCTGACTGATACAGGTACTGACATCCATCTAGCTACTTAATCCCTAATCTAGGGGAGGCAAACATACCTTGCATCTGTGTGCTTTCTCCATCACCACTGCCACCACCTTAATCCTATGTCAAACATCTCTAAACTCTTATCCAGATGATAGTGATAACTTCCTACTTCTCCCACTTTACCCTTCTTCAGTCTATTCTCCAGCCAGTGGCCAAAGTGAGTTTTAAACAATCATATTAAATCACCCGCTGCTCTAAACCCAACAGAGACTTACCACTGCACTTAGAAAAAAACTCAATCTCTTTGCCATGGCTTTGAAGGCACGAGGTGATCTGTCCCTGCCTGCCTCTCCAATACTGCCTGTTTCTCTTTCTCTGTCACCCCTAGTTACAGAGAACAGAGATGGGGCAGGGCCCGCCATCCCGACTCCCAGTTCAGTTCTCCTTCTGCTCCAGAAAGTAACTGCTCATCAGGGTAACAAGTGTCCTCAAACCTCCCTAACTCCTCCTTGGTTGCAGAATTGCCAATTTAGAAACATCCAAGACAGTGAGGATAAGTCGACTTCTTCCTCATTTCCCTCCCACCTCAGTTTCTGCCTCCAAAAGCTCTCTCACGATTTACAGCCTCCTTAGATTGTCAGCAGCAGCCTGTGTTGTTAGGGATTTTCCAGTTGGATTCAGGATGGTGCATTAAGTCAGCTTTTTTTTTTTTCTTTTTCCTTGAGATGTTTTTCTCAATGATGATAACCCACTGGGTTTGCCACTGATCCCTCAGTGCCTAATAACAAGGCCACTTTAATAGTAATTAATTCTGACATTGAATATATTTTCATTAAAAGCAGAAATGACAGGTCAGATTTAATGAGCTACGAATTATCAGACCCAGACAGTACCAGCTTTGCTTTACAAATGCCGACTATGCCCCAGACTCTCAATTTCCCACCTTCTCTCTATCCTGGGGACTTAATTATGGCAACAATGAGGACAACGATAATAATTATTACTGTCAACATTGATTATTTTCCATGTACCAAACACTATATTAAGCACTTTACCTGAATTATCTGAATTAAATCTCACAATAATCTTTTCATGTGGATTCTATTATTAGCCCCAGAGAAATGAAGGGATTTTCCCAAGGTCACATAGCTAAGAATCATCAGGGCCACGACTCAGACTCGGGCTGAGCATAAAATCTGCATTCTCCGTCCCTAAGCAACACTTCCTCCCCCTGAAGGAGAGGCTGAGAAGCAGACATTCTGTGTCATAAATGATGCTTGAAATTCAACTTGAGAAACTCAAGTTACTCTACAATGTAATTAAAAATACAGAGTGAAGTAAGTCAGAAAGAGAAAGACAAATAGCACATGCTAACACATAAATATGGAATCTAAGAAAAAAAAAATGTCATGAAGAACCTAGGGGTAAGACAGGAATAAAGACACAGACCTACTAGAGAATGGACTTGAGGATACGGGGAGGGGGAAGGGTAAGCTGGGACAAAGCGAGAGAGTGGCATGGACATACATACACTACCAAACGTAAAATAGATAGCTAGTGGGAAGCAGCCGCATAGCGCAGGAAGATCAGCTCGGTGCTTTGTGACCACGTAGGGGGGCGGATAGGGAGGGTGGGATGGAGGGAGATGCAAGAGGGAAGAGATATGGGAACATATGTATAACTGATTCACTTTGTTATAAAGCAGAAACTAACACACCATTGTAAAGCAATTATACTCCAATAAAGATGTAAAAAATATATATATACATATTATGAAAAAAATAGATTGTGTTTGATACAAAGGAATTACTGTGGCTTATGTTGCAACATCTCGCTTTGTGAGAATTTCATCTATACGGCAAAAGACAGTACTTGAAATATCATTACCTTTGGATTTAGACAGACCTGGGGTTGACATCTAACTTCTTAGCAGTTGCATAATCTCTGCCAGGGGACTTCATTCACATATAACCTATTTTCTCTCTTTTTCCACACACCTCATCTCACACCACCCTAACAGACTCATTTTGTGGATAGAAGATGAAACATCCAAGGGAAGAGTTGAAAGCCTATCACGTCTGGGGTGAGCCGCCAGGACCAGAGGTTGTACTGCCTCCTAATGGTAGAGACAACTACAAATGACATCACAACCAAAGGAAGAGCTTCACATCTTACAGATCAGGGTTTCTCAGCCTTGGCACTACTGGCATTTTGGACTGGCAGCTCTTAGTTTGGGAGACAATCCTAGGCACCACAGGAAGTTTAGCGGCATCCCTGGCCTCTACCCACTAGATGCCAGTGGTCGCTGCCCAGTTGTGACAACCAAAAATGTCTCTAGACATTGCTGCATGTTTCCTGGGGGGCAAAATTGCCCCCAGCTGAGAACCACTGCTACGAATAAAATTATAATGGCAACAGCATGTCATGTGCTAGTGTTATTAGGGATTCCTACTGGGTTTCAATATGTAGTATATTCTGTTTCCATGAATGAAAAAATATTTTTTTCCTATTAAGCCATTTTAAAATCATTTTCACCACATGTATGATGAGAAGGTTCCCCTCAATTTCCCCTGTAATATTGGAATTGTTCTTATACACCAGCAGGTTTTGTTTCTCAGCAAATATGATGGTTTCTCTCTCCAGTTCACAGCTTCCTTCTCTAGAATGACAGGCATAATACCTAGCCCTAAGGACTGCTGGAAAGTCCTATGTCAAGTGCCTGGTATACAGTAAAGGTTCAATAAATGCTAATTTCCTTCTTCCCCTTGAGCTAGCAAGGACTCCTTCCAGAGGAAGAGGTAAGTGGTGCAATGGAGGAAAGCTAGTGGGGCAGTGAAACTGGAGCCCTTGATCTGTGTCCTGGCCCTGTCACAGTCTTGCTGTGTGACCTTGCATAGGTCGCTTACCCTCTCTGGGCCTCACTTTCCCCAATCTGTAAAGTGAAGAAGTTAGACTAGAAACTCTCAAAGGGCCCCAAGCTCTGAACTGTAGGTTTCTACAAAGCTGTGCATGGCAGTAGTTCCCTAAGTAAGCATGCACTAGAATCACCTAAGCAACTGATTAAAATGCAGGTTCCCAGGCCCAGAGCTTAAGTGTTTCTGATTTAGGGAGTTCTGATGGAAGGGGTTCTGGGCCCACGCTCTGGGAAATCCTATCATCACTTACTGATAACCCAAGAGCATCAGAGGCTCCACAAGCTTGTTGAGAACATGCACTGATTTTTCATTCTTTTCTGCAATACACTCGTTTCTGAAAAGTTGGCCTGGATAAAATTCTTGGCAAATCGAATCTCACCTAACATAGATCTTTAGAAACGAAACTTCCTGGACTTGGGTCCAAGCAGACATCAACCAACGAGCATTGTGGATTCTTAGCCCTATGCTAGGGGTGTGTGTGTGTGTGTGTGTCCTGTGGAGGAGAGATGGTAGTTGTCATTTAAAACCTCACAATGTTGTTGGGTTGAAGAGATGTTCACAGATCACAACAATAATACCGGTGGCCATTAACCTGAGCGAGGGCTCGCTATGCCCTGAGTCTCTCAGGAAGCTCGCTGCACACTTTCTCATGGGCAGTCTTCCTGACACCTCTACGGGGCAGTGACAGTGTCTCTATTTCACATACAGGACAGCGGAGGCTTCAGGAGTCGGAATAACTTTCTGTCATTTTGTTAGGAAGTGGCAGATCCAGAATTCTTCCTAGAGCCCCATGATTAACCACTGCCCAATGCTAACAAGCACTATGGCTGGTTTCAATCAGGGCAAGTGACACTGGGTAACCAAGATGCTCGCTGGCAGTTAGACAATGGGAACACACCGTGTTAGAAAAAAGACCAGTCTCTGTGGGCTGGAACAGACAGCAGAGGGAAGATTTAATGGGGCCTTGAAGGCTGTGGGGAGAATCAGATGGGCAAGGGCAGGGGGTCAGCTGTGGGAGTGACAGAAGGAATTTGAGTTGCATTTCATTCTTTATTTGTTCAACACTCACGGACTCTTCCAAAGGAAGCTCACCTATTCCTCACTCTCTCCATTCCTACTCCTTTCATTTTCCCCTTCTATTTCTTTTTTTAAAATTATTTATTTATTTATTTGGCTGTGCCAGGTGTTAGTTGTGGCACGCAGGATCTTTTAGCTGCAGCATGTGGGATCTAGTTCCCAGACGAGGGATCAAACCCAAGCCCCATGCACTGGGAGTGTGGAGTCTTAACCGCTGGACCACCAGGGAAGTCCCTCCCTTCTTTTCTTTCCTCTCTTTCTGCTATCATCCAGCTAGCCAGGCAGCCTCCCTTCCTTCCTTCCACCCATGGATCTATCTATCTATCCATCCACCTATCTATCCATCCATCCATCCATCCATCCATCCATCCACCCACCCACCCACCCACGTTTCCTTCCATCCATCTATCCTTCCACCTGTCTATACATCCATCCATCTATCCATCCATGCTGCCTCCCTTCCTTCCTTCCTTCCATCCATTTATCTATTCATCCACCTATCCATCCACCCTCTATCCATCCATCCATCCATCCCCTATCCATCCATGTATCCACCCATCCACCCTGCCTTCCTTCTATCTATCCATCCATCCAGTCATCAATCCATCAGTCTAATATTTATTGTGTGATATAAGCCAGAAATTCCTCTTCTTTTCCTTCTTCCCTTCCCTCTCTTCCTTTCTTCCTCCTTCATCCCTTCTTCTATTTCAACATGTATTCCCTGAGCATTTACTGGGTGCCAGACTTCATGCTAAGCCCTGGGGATACAATGGTGCCTGCCCTGGAAGACCTCACAATCTGATGGGGGAGAGAGAGGCAGGGGATTATGGGACTACATGCCAATTCCCATCACAGATTCTGCACACGCTACATAGGGTGACATCCCAGGGGTGAATTTCAGGTTGAGGAAGAAGCCTGCATAGTGTCTGTCCCGTGATCTCACCTGGCAATAAGATCTGGTTCCCCCCAAGACAGCTGGTAGAGTGGAAAGAGCTGGGAGGACACACCCTAATGCTGGGGGTTTCCTCATCTGTTCAGTGGAGACACAACAGCTGCTCTGTCTGCCTCAAAGAGATGTGGAGGGGATTGAAGAGCACAGGGTCAGTGAAGGCTCGTTATTATTACTATCTCTGACTTAAGATTCTATGCAAATGTCAGCTCCACTGGTGGTGGTTTGCCAGTCTTGTTCAGCACTGCGGCCCTAGTACCTAGAAGAGTGCCTGGTACATAGCAGGTGCTCAGTAAATACTTGTTGAATGAATGAATGAGTGTATGATGATTCCCATCTGGCAGATATGGCATCTGTGGCCAGAAAGATGGAGGCACGCGTCCACAGTCCCACAGCAAGTAGGTGGTGGACCCAGGGTTCTCACTAGAGCCATTAGACGCCAGCATTCATGCGCCTTCCACTTGCTGTGAGGCTTAATTCTACCACCAAAACTCAATGGTATCACTCGCCCAGCCTCCTCGGCACCTACATGGTGCCTTGGTGGACGGACATTGTTCTATTCATTGTCATTGCTGTCACTGGGCATTGCATGTCCCTCTTCATTGCCAAGGACAAATTTGCCCTGTTCCCACAGCCAGAAGCTTTAATGAGTACCCCTTGGGCTTCTGCCTAATTCTTTTTATTGGTTTTTCTCATGGCATGGGATTAAGAAAAAATGCTTTTAGAAAGTGGCGGATTTCCCGGCTTATGTAGGTTCCCTGGGCTCAGAAGACAGATTCACAAGGGAAAGGTTGTTGACATCAGAGACGAGAGTTCATATGGAAAACAAAGCAGCAAGTCATTTGCTCAATGACAAGTTCTAATTGCTTAATTCTTTCAAATTGGCCTTATATAGAACAGATTCTGTAAAAAAGGCACACAGGACTCTATCTTGTTTATGTTTCCACTGTGATGATGCTATCCACATCCTACCTGCTTTCCCACTGAGGTTTGCCAGGAGTGAGGAAAACTTACATTTTTTTCCCCAACGTCTTCTATGAAGAGAAACTGGAAACGTTCACAAGATTTGCTTCACTTAAACATTAAAACCACCCTGTGAACCTAAGTGTCCATTGACAGATGAATGGATGAAGAAGATGTGGCACATATATACAACAGAATATTACTCAGCCATAAAAAGGAACGAAATTGAACTATTTGTAGTGAGGTGGATGGACCTAGAGTCTGTCAATACAGAGTGAAGTAAGTCAGAAAGAGGAAAACAAATACTGTATGCTAACACATATATATGGAATCTAAAAAAAAAAAAAAAAAAAAAAGGTTCTGAAGAGCCTAGGGGCAGGACAGGAATAAACACACAGATGTAGAGAATGGACTTGGGGACACGGGGAGGGGGAAGGGTAAGCTGGGACGAAGTGGGAGAGTAGCATTGACATACATACACTACCAAATGTAAACTAGATAGCTAGTGGGAAGCAGCTGCATCACACAGGGAGATCAGCCCCGTGCTTTGTGAGCACCTAGAGGGGTGGGATAGGGAGGGTGGGAGGGAGATGCAAGAGAGAGAGGAGATATGGGGATATATGTATACATATAGCTGATTCACTTTGTTATACAGCAGAAATTAACACAACATTGTAAAGCAATTATACTCCAATAAAGATGTTTTAAAAAATGGTTAAAATGGCAACTTTTATGTTATGTATATTTTATCAGAATTTTAAAAATAAATTTAAAAAAAACGAGTTTAAACAAAACAGCACAAAACAAAAAAACCCACCCTGCGAGAAAGGTGATGGGATCCCTACTCTGTCAGCTTAGAAAAGTTATGTGCTTGTTGGCGCCAGAACCAGGACTTGAATCCAGGACTTTTCCAATATTATAGCATGCTGCCTCCATCAAAACATGTGAGAATTCTGGCTGTGGCCAGGGAGTCATCTTTGGCAAAGAAACAGAACAAAGCCCACTGCTCTTCGCAGGGCCTGGATACTTACTTCACCTCTTTGAGCCTCGGTTGCTGCATCTGTGAAATGGGAATATTACTAGTACTTCAGAGGGCTTTGGTTGGAGTTGAAAAGGGACAATGAAATGGTATTTATAAAGCACTTAGCACTGCCTGAAACATACATGCCCTCAACAAAGGGGAGACCTCAGTTTCCTCTACTACTTGATGGTTATTTGCACCCGTGCATGTGCATCTGTTTCCCTACTCAACTGCGTGTTTATAAAAGGCAGGGAGCATGTCTAATTTACCTCTGTGCCCCAGCATCCAGGAGACTGACTGATCTCCAGGAACTGTTTGTAGAAGGAGCAGTGAAATGAACGTCTGTGTTCATTTCTTGTCAGCACCTGCCTCAGAATGCCTCCCACGTTCAGGATTCAATTCACCTCTCAGAGAAAAAGCCAGGCTCCTTGCCTTCTATCGCAACAGGTGACAAAGGGATTTTAGAACATTGCTGTTCTATGGCAAGTCTAAGTGGAAATCCCTTGGGGAGGAGATTTCCCATAGAAGCACGTTTGCCAGGCCCACTCAGGGCCCCAGGAGCCCATCTCGGACCAGCCCTTGCAGGCTTGTCATCTGTTTTACAGATTAAGAGAGTGAGGGCCAGAAAGGGGAAAGGACGGGCTCATGGCTGCACAAATAGGAACTGGTTGGGTGGGAACTTAACTAATTACACAATTAAATAATCCCATCATTAATGTGGAATCACAAAAGGATGGATACCCCAGCATAAAAGAGAGAGCTCTCTGTGGAAGTGACAGGTTGAGATCTGAAGGAGATGTTAAGGAGGCCAAAAGGCAGGGAGAAGCATATGAAGGGAATGTTTAGGAAGAGAGAACAGCAGGTGCAAAGGCCCTGCGGTGGGAGGAGTCAGCATGGTCAAAGCAAACAGAGTGAAGGGAGGATGTTAGCAATGCAGCTGGAGACAGAAACAGGGGTTGGATCATGCATGTTTTGAAGTCCCGAGGAGGAGTTTGGGTTTGGTTTTAAGGAGGGTTGTGAGCAGAAGGCTGACACAATCAGGTTGGGGGTTTTAAAATATCCCTGTGGTGCTTGGGGGAGGGGAGTATGGGGAGTTTTTGAGTCCCAGCCCTGCTGACCAGTGGTGTGACCCTGGGTGACTGCAGGTCATCACACCGGTTCTTGAGGTTGCTGAGTAGAGTAAATGAGAGAGTAATTAACAAGTTACTATAGTCATGACTAGTCAAAAGAGCTAAGAGTCAGGAGTCCTGGGTTCAAATCCTGATTCTGCTCATGTACCCCTCTGGGCAGGCAGAAGAGCCCATTGATTAAGAGCTCTGGCTTTGACACCAGAAACCTGGGATCCAGGCCAAACCCTGCCACTGACCTCCTAGTTGCATGGCTTTCAGCAAGTGACCTTTCCTCTCCAAGCCTCAGTTTTCCCATTTGCAAACTGGGTACAATAATGGGAACTACTTCATGGGGTAGTTGTATGAATTTAATGAAAATTAGCAGCTTAATGTCTGATAAGTTATGGCCACTATTATTATTATTATTATTGTGGTCAAGGTCTATTTGCATTAAGGGCAATGCCTCTACCTCCTAGATCATTTTTTAGAACAATAAATGCAACATCCAGAACCTTGGGGATGGGTCAGCTGTACCGTCAGGTGTTGAGTGATTTCTTGGGAAAAATTCTAAGACAAGGGAAAGACTGATGTAGCCAAAAGAACTGGATTCCTTTCCCAGCCCCTCCACCAATTGATCGTGTGGCCTTGGCAAGGCCCCGGCTTTCCCTGGTTCTCTGTTTCTTCCTCTCTGGGCACTGCTCCCAAAAGGAACTGTCCCTTTAACTAGCTGGCTGATCAGAATGCTCTAGGTTGGGGGCAGGGAGACAGGAGGATGGGAATCACTCAAATCCACTTTCTGTAGCTTCACCAAGTGCTCCTGTCACTTGATAAGGAGAAGCTGGGACCTCAGCTTTGCTGGTGTCAGAGAGAAGTCGGGATGGTTTAGCACCTTGCAAAGCTCGCTTATGGTATCTGGCTCTGCAGATAAGGCCCAGCTAATCAGACAAGTTGCCCTCCATCTTTCCTCAGATCCTTGCTCACCGCCAGCAGCTGAATGAATGGCCCTTCTTTAGAGGTGAACATATTTGAAATGATCCTTGACAAGGCACTGGAAATGAAAACTTGATCCTAAGCCCAATACAGGCTGCAGGGGCCTAAACTTCAGGCTGTGAAATGAAGGCCTAAGGAATTCCTTTTATCCATTCACTTACTTCTTTTTTTTTTTAACATCTTTATTGGAGTATAATTGCTTTACAATGGTGTGCTAGTTTCTGCTTTATAACAAAGTGAATCAGTTATACATATACATATGTTCCCGTACCTCTTCCCTCTTGCATCTCCCTCCCTCCCACCCTCCCTATCCCACCCCTCTAGGTGTTCACAAAGCACCGAGCTGATCTTCCTGCGCTATGCGGCTGCTTCCCGCTAGCTAGCTATTTTACGTTTGGTAGTGTATATATGTCCATGCCACTCTCTCACTTTGTCACAGCTTACCCTTCCCCCTCCCCATATCCTCAAGTCCATTCTCTAGTAGGTCTGTGTCTTTATTCCTGTCTTACCCCTAGGTTCTTCATGACATTTTTTTTTTTTTTTTTAGATTCCATATATATGTATTAGCATACGGTATTTGTCTTTCTCTTTCTGACTTACTTCACTCTGTATGACAGACTCTAGGTCCATCCACCTCACTACAAATAACTCAATTTCGTTTCTTTTTATGGCTGAGTAATATTCCATTGTACAGATGTGTCACATCTTCTTTATCCATTCATCTGTTGATGGACACTTAGGTTGCTTCCATGTCCTGGCTATTGTAAATAGAGCTGCAATGAACATTGTGGTACATGACTCTTTTTGAATTATGGTTTTCTCAGGGTATATGCCCAGTAGTGGGATTGCTGGGTCGTATGGCAGTTCTATTTGTAGTTTTTTAAGGAACCTCCATACTGTTCTCCATAGTGGCTGTATCAATTTACATTCCCACCAACAGTGCAAGAGGGTTCCCTTTTCTCCACACCCTCTCCAGCATTTATTGTTTCTAGATTTTTTGATGATGGCCATTCTGACCGGTGTGAGATGATATCTCATTGTAGTTTTGATTTGCATTTCTCTAATGATTAATGATGTTGAGCATTCTTTCATGTGTTTGTTGGCAGTCTGTATGTCTTCTTTGGAGAAATGTCTATTTAGGTCTTCTGCCCATTTTTGGATTGGGTTGTTTGTTTTTTTGTTATTGAGCTGCATGAGCTGCTTGTAAATTTTGGAGATTAATCCTTTGTCAGTTGCTTCATTTGCAAATATTTTCTCCCATTCTGAGGGTTGGCTTTTTGTCTTGTTTATGGTTTCCTTTGCTGTGCAAAAGCTTTGAAGTTTCATTAGGTCCCATTTGTTTATTTTTGTTTTTATTTCCATTTCTCTAGGAGGTGGGTCAAAAAGGATCTTGCTGTGATTTATGTCATAGAGTGTTCTGCCTATGTTTTCCTCTAAGAGTTTGATAGTGTCTGGCCTTACATTTAGGTCTTTAATCCATTTTGAGTTTATTTTTGTGTATGGTGTTAGGGAGTGTTCTAATCTCATACTTTTATATGTACCTGTCCAGTTTTCCCAGCACCACTTATTGAAGAGGCTGTCTTTTCTCCACTGCATATTCCTGCCTCCTTTATCAAAGATAAGGTGACCATATGTGTGGGGGTTTATCTCTGAGCTTTCTATCCTGTTCCATTGATCTATATTTCTGTTTTTGTGCCAGTACCATACTGTCTTGATTACTGTAGCTTTGTAGTAGAGTCTGAAATCAGGGAGCCTGATTCCTCCAGCTCCGTTTTTCTTTCTCAAGATTGCTTTGGCTATTCGGGGTCTTTTGTGTTTCCATACAAATTGTGAAATTTTTTGTTCTAGTTCTGTGAAAAATGCCAGTGGTAGTTTGATAGGGATTGCATTGAATCTGTAGATTGCTTTGGGTAGTAGAGTCATTTTCACAATGCTGATTCTTCCAATCCAAGAACATGGTATATCTCTCCATCTATTTGTATCTCTTTAATTTCTTTCATCAGTGTCTTATAATTTTCTGTATACAGGTCTTTTGTCTCCTCAGGTAGGTTTATTCCTAGATATTTTATTCTTTTTGTTGCAATGGTAAATGGGAGTGTTTTCTTAATTTCTATTTCAGATTTTTCATCATTATTGTATAAGAATGCCAGAGATTTCTGTGCATTCACTTTGTATCCTGCTACTTTACCAAATTCATTCATTAGCTCTGGTAGTTTTCTGGTAGCATCTTTAGGATCACTTACTTCTTTATGGGGTTGCTCCCTACCTCTCACAGCTTTGCTCTCCAATTCCCTTTTGAATGGAGTCTCTCCTTCTCTTCCTTTCTCTTATCTCTTCCTGTGCCTCCATTAGGGGCCAATTTTCTTTTGAGAACAAGAGGAATTGCCTTTGCTGTGTTGGTTCGCCAATCCAAGATGGCAGGAGTAGTCCATCAAGAAAGTAGTCCATCAAGAAAGGTCTCCAGGCAAAGGAAAAGAAAATCAGCGCCTTACCTGGATATGCAAAACTGTATCTAAGGCCAAAATTGAACCTACAATGATCTCATTTAACATTCTAATTTTTTAAATTAAAAAAAATTACAATAGGTATTTACATATATATAATTCAGTTCTAACCAAATACCACCCATGTAAAAATTGATAGAAGTTCAGTTCTGGGAAATGTTTCTCTTGAACCATTTTGCTCTCCTCCTTTGAGGAAACCACTTCTTTAGTTCAATAAACACATACTGAGGACCTGCCTAATTTATACCTAGTCATCCACTTTCAGCACTTACATGCCAGGCACTCTAAATGCGTCATCTCATTTATCACCCATGCAACCCCATGAAGTAGGTGTTACTGTATTTCACCGATTCTCAGGTCCACATTGATTGATAATTTAACATCTGAGATGAGACACATCTCTGAAATCTGGACACACAGTATGTCTTTGTCCCACTGGCTACATTTTTATATTCCTTAGTGACCCATAAAATATTAGGTCTCTTATAACCAATGCCCTCTTAGAGTTGATGAAATATTTTACAGTGGAGGAAACTGAGGCTCAGACAGTGAAGCCACATAGCCAGCATGTGACAGAGCCAGGATTCAAGCTCACATCCTCTTCCTGCACAGCCCCAGGCCCTCAGTCACCCCAACTCTGTGTCCACCCCTGGGGCCCTGAGGTCAACAGATCTTGCCTAAATTGTTAGAGCTAGTCCTGTCTGGATGGTTAGATTTGTGGAAATCTAGCAAAATAACCTTGTAGGTCACCTACTTTAAACCCTTCCTCTTCCAAATGACCGGCCAAAGGGCTAGCAGCAAAATATTGAGAGAAAAGTGGGACCAGGATCCAGACACATGACCTCCAGGCATATGATTTTGTTCATCAATGTTAAGAGTTCAATTTCCAACCGGCCCCTGTCTGTCCCCCAAACCACGATTCTATGTTCTACTTTTATCTCTCCTTTCTCTCTTTCTAAGTGTAAGATGCCCACTCTTCTTTCCCTCCCTTCCAAATCTGAGCCAACTGGCTCCAAATTCCTTTTGTTGAGGTTTGTTAAAAACAAGGTGTTACTGTCTGTTCACACCTTTCCTCTGGGCAAGCTGCTTCCTCCCTGAAATTCCCTCTGAGCTCCAGCCAGCAAATTCTCATACGTCATCCTCCAAATGATATTCTTGCTTTGTATAGTTCCAGGTTTTAGCTCCCTCTTCTTTTTCATCACAGAATCTATAACCTTGAATCCTGGGTCCTGCAGCATATCTGGGCAAACAGGTCTCGATGTGAATAGCTAAGAATAGCTAACATTTATTGCCTCTTTCCATGTGCCAGGCCCTATCTTAAGTACTTCACGTACATCAGCACATTTCATCCTCAGAATGGCTCTGCGCGTCAGGCTCTATCACTCTTTCCATTTTTCAGATGGCCTCAGAGAGGTGAAGGGACCTGCCCAAGGACACACAGCTAGGTTTCAAATAAAGTTTACTCCAAAGCCTCTTTCTTAACCACCAGACTTTACAACTTCCCCCTCCTTCAATGCTTTAGGAGGTCACTGACCCCCAAAAGTCATCCATTTCTCTTGTAGTTTCTTTTTTGGTCCTCACAATATTGCTGTGGATACAACTAAATTCCAAGCAAAGTGTGGGCAGAAAATGGCATCATGTAGCCCCTGCATTGCCTCTGGGCCTTGCACAACATTGGACACGTCACATGGGCCCAATCCATGCTACTGCCTGAGTTATTCAATTCCCCCCTAATTTAGGAACTTTGACTGAGTCCAGCTGTGTGCTGGGTGCTAGAGAGAGAAAGGAAAGTTGAAGCTCTGCTCTCATGGAAGAAAACAAAGAAAAAGTAAATAGGAGTTCTTAACCTGGGCTGCAGGGATAGGCTCTGGGGGGACGTGGTCTGTGAACCAACTAAATTATATGCCCAGTGGTGTAGGGTGTGTGCCTTTTGGGGTGATAGTGTCCATCCCTTTCAGTTGGTTATGGTCCTCTAAACAGATACAAATCACATGTGTTATGACAGTTCCCATGAAGTTCAAGATAAAGTGGAATGCATCATTGTTTCCACCCTGCAGACGGGAAAGCTGACGCCCAGCAGGGTAAAGAGACATGTCCAGGGCCATCCAGCCTGTGCCGACCGCCAGGAACTGAATCCATTTCCTTACTTCCTCGTATTAGGTTTCTGCTGTTCTCTTTTGGAATTGCCATCAGCCAGGGATAAGTGAAAGACAATTTCCCCATGACGAAACAGCTATTTTGCTTTAAAAACAAACTGGGGGTCAAGGAGAGGGTTATGTGGACAAATTAAGCCTCATCGCAGTCACACAATTCATTGCAAGTAATTCTGACCACTGGTGGGAGGGGCTTAAGGCCCCTCAGCCCACCCCCACTCTGGGATTTAGGACCCAGTCCTCCTGGGTTCTCAGATGACTGATACTGCATTGGGCTTTGGTTCTGGCAACAGGGTTTCTGCCTCTGACCCAGGCTCAGCCCATGTCTTATCAATTCTGCTTAGTCTTGCCAATCCCCGTCTCAAGGACCAGAGTGCTGAACCCAAGGCTGGGGTCCAGCTTCCTGCTCTAATCTCACCCTGATACTTGGCCACCATCTGCAATCTTCCTCTCCAGGCATTGTATTTTGCCTTTCCTCTCATCTCCAGCTGCACCCCACCTGCCACCTCTCTCTCTCTCCAGGGGGACCATCTGCTTCAAAGCCCCCTATCTTCTCGGGCTGTGCCTGGTTATGTCCCATTCTGAGCCTGGTTCCTCACTTCTAAAAGCGGTGGCTGGAGACTTCCCTGGTGGTGCAGTGGTTGGGAATCCGCCTGCCAATGCAGGGGACACGGGTTCAATCCCTGGTCCGGGAAGATCCCACATGCCGCGGATCAACTAAGCCGGTGCGCCACAACTACTGAGCCTGCGCTCTAGAGCCTGTGAGCCACAACTACTGAAGCCTGCGCGCCTAGAGCCCTTGCTCCGCGACAAGAGAAGCCACCGCAATGAGAAGCCCGCGCACCTCAACGAAGAGTAGCCCCCGCTCGCCACAACTAGAGAAAGCCTGCGCCCAGCAACAAAAACCCAATGCAGCCAAAAAATAATAAAGAAAGAAATTTTTTTAAATAAAATTATATATTTATTTTTTATTAAAAAAAAATAAAGCGGTGGCTGGAGCAATGGTTTTTCCAACTGCTTTAAACTATAGAATCCACTATTTCAGTGAGATCATGAATCGTAGCATAGAAAGATGATAAAAATGGGATTTTCTGGCTGACTCCACGGGGGCCCTGAAACCTTTAAATTTTTCTTAGGATAAAGCCCAGGGCCCATACCATGATCTGAAAAGCCCTGTATGGCCTGAAACCTTCCCATTTCCCTGTTTTATCTCAGTCACTGACCTGCTTCTAATTCCTTACACGACTCAGGTTCCCTCCACCCCAAGCTCTTGAAACCGCCATCCTCTTTCTCTGAAGCGCTCCCTACCTGCTCCCCTTCACCTCGTTAGTTTCCATTTGTCCTTTGGATTTTATCACTTAACCAGGAAGCCACCATGCCCAGCCACCAAACCCAGGCTGGATTCTCTGACATACGAATGCATGGCCCCAGTGCCCTTCCCCCCTCTTTTATGTCTGACTTTCTTTCTGAGGGCATGGATTCTGTCTACTTTTGCTCACCACTGTCTACCCGTCACAAAATAGCTTTGATGAATATTTCATGAATGCCTGAATGTGATGGGAAGCTCAGAAGCCCCCTGGGCTGACCATTGACTTCTCCAATTTCCACTGGATCCTGATGGAAAAACCCCTGGACTGAATCACTTGTATTTTTTGAGCCTGAAGCTTTCGAGAACTCTGGTTGCAGTCCTAGTGCATATACAATGAAATAGGATGGGCAGGTAGGCAGAGTGGGTCTTCCTTCCTTTAGACTTTATCTTCTGGGCCCAGCTCAGGATCTAGGGCAGGAGGGGGGTTGGGTTACATTCTTGTCCATAGCCTTGTTTCCGATGACACTGCTCTTCAGTGAAATGGCAAAGACTTTGGCCAACACCACTAACAGCCCAATCTCATTCCAACCGACTCCATCAACTAAATGCCTTGGCAGGACTGAAAGTTGACTGTAGCAAAACCTCTTGAATGAAAAAATAAAAAATCTTGAACTAGTCTTTCCTTTCATGGAGTGGAAATTTCCATTACAACAGTACAGCTCCGGTTAGCTTCTGTGGTTCTCTTCTCCAAGAAATGGAGAAACCCGGGCAAATCTATGGGGGAGACCAGAGCTTGGGGGATAACGAAGCTTAGGGGCAGTGTTCATAAGGTTAGATGCCTATAAAAACTGAGAGAAAATGCATATGAGTGAAGTGGACAGTATGGCATATCAGGGAAAAAACCCATGCCAAACTAAGGGGCATGCTCGCCTATTCACAGTACGGGAATATGGGTCCTGGGTTGTGAACTCTTCTGATTTTTCTAGGGATGCCTGAACTTGCGATTTTTCATGCAAACGTCTTCCATGTTAAATGCTGGAATAATTCATTGAAAATGTAAAATATTTCCTGGCCAAAGCTATAAATGCATGTGGGTTAGTTTTGGCTTGTAGACTCCCTCTTCTGATTAGAAGCTTGGAAAAAAGTCCAACTTCCTTTGCCTCCCCAGGAGTCCTTTGAATTGGAATCAGAAAACCACGGTGAGAAAGGGGATGGGAAAAGAGGAAGTGTGGGTGAGGGCGCTGGGCTGGCGTATGAGTGTATGGACACCCACTCTCCCAGGCAAGACACAAAAGAAAGTGCCTCCAGGGAAGCTGACTAGACCATCATGGTGTGTCACTGACATGGGAATGACATTAAATTATCACCATTCGAGTGCCTTCCGCTGTTGTTGTTTGTGTTCCAAAATGTCCCAATGAATTTAAAAGGAGTGCTATGTTCTCTTAAAGGAAAAAAACCTAATGTTCTGTCCTTGATCAGAACCCACTCAGGAAAATGAGTGCTCTGAATGGGAGCCCTCCCTCCTCCTCTCTGGGGGAGAGAAGGAAACAGGGAGAATTGACTAAGGTTTTTGATTAGTTCACGGAAAAGTTTTGTTTGTTTGTTTGTTTCTTTTATTATTGCTTTGTCTTTCCTCCAACAGAAATTGACCTGATAGATCTCAGAGGAGAACCAATGGAAATATGTGGTGTGTGCATTGGGGCGGAGGGTGGGGGTAGGGTAATGGTTTATATTTACTGAGAGGCTTTCCAGGTGGTGGGACCGTGTTACGCTCCCACCTTGGTTCACAAATGAATGATATTTTTTGCTACATAGGTGCGTGGTATCTGCAGCTTCACAGGATGTATTTTTCCACTGACTGACCTCCTTCCCTCCTTCCCTCCCTCCCTCTTTCCTTTCCTTCCCTTCCCTTCCTTTTCCTTCCCCTTCCTCTTTCTCCATCCACTCCTTCATTCAGTAAACATTTACTGAGCATTCTCTCCCTCTCTGGCAGTGTGCTGGGCAGAAGGGATGAGATACACCTAATTCAATCACATCAGCTTCACAGTTAAGTGACATGAATCCATCTACATGAGCTCAGATAAAGAAAGAAAGTTAAATAATTTGGGCAACTTGGCTTAACGCTCTACAAGATGACTAAGCAATAGGTCACGAATTATCTGCCACTCGCTTAGTCTCCGTCCTCTTGCGCCTCTCCGAGTGTGAGCCTCTTGCAAAGAGGGAGTGATTTTAGATCGCAGTGTTAGAAAAGTGTGGTGGAGGACTGTGGGTTCTCACTAAAACTCATTTCCTGTTCCTCCTGGGCATAAAGCTAGACTCCACATCCCAGCCTCCCTTACAGTTAGGTACTGAGTGAGTCCTGCCTATGGTTGCGTCACTTCCAGACCCAACGCATTAAAAGCCCCTGTGTCATCCTCCGTATTACTCACTTCTCTTCCAGATGGATGCTGAGGACCCATCAAGGAACTCAAGACGCAAGGTTCTTGGTAGAGCCCCAAGAGAGAAGGAATTTACATGCCTGAATGTCCATGAGGAAGGTTACTTGTTGACTTGGAATGTCTTCAATAGACATTTTATAAGCAAGATAAACTTTTAAGGGTCTAAGTACACAATTTTGGGGTTTGTTATAGCATCTTGCATTACTTACCCTAACTAGTATATCAGCTCTTTCACCAAACGAAGAACTGATCATCTGTGGCAAAACTGGATTAAAATCCAGCCATACTGGACAGATAGGGAGGAGTTGTGTGGTTCTCCAGTGTGGCTCCATGCTATGTAATTTTTTTTAACCTCATAAGCCGACCTTAGAGCCTCGACCATGGATATAAGGTGTGACTCTTCTATGTGGAGCATTACCTGTTCATAGACAAGGCAATTCAAGCTGAGGCAATGATGTGGTCAGCTGAAGAAGTAAACACCTCAACTCCCATCTTCCCAACACGCATGACTCATAACAATTTCAGTTACCTGGGCCGTTTCTGCACAAACAGATGTTTACCTAGCCTTCACTGACAAAGCGATCATAGCAAAGGATGCCCAGGCATCCCTTCAGAAATCCACTCAGTCCTGTCCTGGGGTCAGGCTGGAAGTCAATTCACCCCCATTTCCAGCCCATGTGGCTTTATTACTCATCTTTAAATAGAGATAAAAATACCAGTTTCAAAGATTGCGGGTTAAACACACACACACACACACACACACACACACACACACACACACACACACGCTACTGTGGCTCATACACAGTACCCTTCTTTAAGTCAGAGCCCAAGAATGATCCTTCAAAGATCGAAGACTAGAAAACTTTAAAAAATGTAATAATATGGTGATGATGTTGGATAACTGACCCTCCCTCAGGTAACACCTATAAACTCCAGAGCCACTGGAAGGTAAACAAAAATACACAGACTTGTAAGAGAGTCAAAACTTGAAAGAAGTAAAATAAACAAGGGTTCAATTGTTTGCTTTTGTGGCTTTTAGCTTTAGAGCAGGGTGAAGTCAGTGCTACTTGGGAAAGCCAAAACTCCCAAGAAAAACTTATAGTCTAAGGAGGAACAGAGGAAGGAAAAACAAAGAGGAAAAAAACAAACAAATAAAGCTACTAAAACAGAAGATTCAAATTCACCCACATCAACACATACCTTAAATGTTAATATGATGACAGGTGCCATTTACTGTGGACCTACTATGTGCCGGGTGACTTATCTGCATTATTTAATCTGATCCTAATAACAACTTTGTGAGAGAAACAGTCCATTTCATGGTGATGAAGGAATCAAGGGTCAGGGAGATTAAATGTCTTGCCTAAAGTGTGATGTTAATAGAACCAAGATGTTAGGTCTAACCGCAAAGCTTCTGATAGCTCTATAGCATTCTTCCTCTAGGGTGGTTATCAGTACTGTGGTGTCAGAGCAAGAAAAACGGAGTGCTGCATTGCCTCTTCCTTCCTACTACCTCATGACAATTACAGTGGGTATAAGTGACTTGAAAAAGCAACAGGAAAAGAGCAGCATAAGAGAAAATACCTGTCCCAACATCTACCTTCAGTGAGTGACCTCATATAACACCCCCTCGTAGAGCTAATATTAAAGTTTATGCTTTTCGCTTTAAACAAAATTTTAGATGCATTAAGAAGGAAATAAGGGTTGTCACGGTTCAAAAACCACTGGATTCATTCCATAGATACCTATTAGGAATAAATTGTCCCTGGAGTTTTCAAAATAAATTATTGTGGCTTCATCAGGCATAGAAGATTAGCTCTAGATCCAATGCTTCAGTGCCATTTTCAATTTTCTGTGCACAAAGAGATGGCTCAGTTTCTCTGGGTTCCTCTACCTTTCTCTGATAGTTTAGCTTAAAACAAGTTTCTCTAGGTTATGTGACAGCACCTCAAATGCGTACTGCTTCCTATTTCCTAGAATATTCCGATTACCCTCATTTCCCATAAAGACAATACAGTATGGATGCGGGACCATCTCGCTGTCTTGACACAGACAGTGTTCAGCCTGTTCTCTCTGGGTTTTTGAGTTTTTGCATGTTATTGGTGGCTGCTTAGTGCTAGTCAGATGGCTGTAGTTTTGGACCTTGACTCTCCATCTTATTAGCTGTGTAACTCTGGCCAAGTAATTTTACCTTTCTGGGTTTTTGTTTTCTCATTTTCAAAGTGCAGACAATAATAACAGTACCGACTGCATAGGACTTTTGGAAGCTTAGGCGAGATAATGGATGTAAAAGACATAAAGTGGCTGGCATGTAGGACACACTTCATTAAAAGTTTAAAAAAATTGTACGCTATGCAGAACTGTTGTGCCATAGGTAGAGGAAAGAGCTACTATCTCTGTCCTGGGGTAGGAATTGAGAGAAAAGGAGATGGTTCTGTAAATTTTCTCAGGGGAGGGACAACTTGGGTTGAGTTCTAAAGGGCGAATGGCAGTTTTCTAAGTGGGTTGAGTGGAGAGATGATTCCAGAGAGTAGTGAGAACATTTACAAAGGCTTCTGTGGTAGAACACTGTCTGGAATGATGGGAAGAAAACTGGAAACTTATGTTATGATGAGGCTGGGAGCGGGCCTATTTGTGCAGTGAAGGATTTGAGCACCCCTTCTACAGGAGAGGCTGCCAAGATGCCGAAGGCCGACAGTGACACCTTGTAGGCTCTCTGGGGGAAATCACTCCGGCAAGAGGGTGGAGGACGCATTCCAGAGGCATAACGAGGAGGCCTGAAGAAGTCTGAAAGGTCTAGCATGATGGTTCCCAAGAGCGAGGATGGTGACCTGAACAGGGTAGTGGCCGTGGAGGGTGAAGGAGAAAGGATGGACTTTAAAATCACTCCAGAGACGGCTAGTCGCCGAAAAATACCTGAACAGAAAGAAGGCTTGATTCATCCTCTTGAAGAGGAAGAGATTCTGCTAAATTGATTTCTGAAAGGACTCTCAGGAGAATTAAAATTAACTCAAGAAGAAAGCAATTTGGTTCGAGCCATGGTTCTTAAACGGCAGTGTGATTGGTTTGGAGGAGTTGTTAAAATACAAATTCCGGGTCCCCTCCCTCAAAGATTCTGGTGCAGGAAGGCTACGATGGGAAACCATTAACCACATTTTTAGTAGGTGCCCCAGGTGAATCTGAGGGAGGGGACCCAGACCTCCCACTTTGAGAAAAACGGATTTAGGGAAAGCAGAGTGGCAGTCAGGGTGCAGTTAGAAAGCCATACAAGACTAAATTGAAGCAAGGGCTTTGTGGGTTAGGCAATCAGGGAACACTTCAGGAAGAAAGTCACTTGTGAGTTGACTATTAAAGGGGGAGAGGAGGAGTGGGGAACACATTCAGGTGAGGAATTTACCAGCAACGAGAAGACCATCCTGGCAGATGTTAAGTCATTGAGGATAACCTTGAAGGGCAAAAAGAAACCAGACTTGAAAGAAGCTTGAATGCTAGGTAAGCAGTGGTGGTAGCTGACAGGAGGTGCCAACGACAGCCATATATTCTTGAACAAGGAGAGGCTGTGAAATCCACCAAATAAATGGAGTTCCACCTCTCGTTAGATCTGACACTGAGTTAGCTCTGCCAATTATACCGATGGAAAGGAATAATGGGGGGGCAAACAAAGGCAAGAGGGAGTCAGGTCTGGTGGTTCAGAGATCTCTTGGTTACATGATACGAGTCTGTTCGCTTGGAAGCTCACGAGTCACGCTGGTTTAAAGTGGGACCTTTTACCAGAGAGAGAGAGAGAGAGCTGGGAAGGGGCAGGACACAGAACCACATGGATTTCTGTGAAGCTTCTTAAGAAAGCTATTAGAAGGTCCAGAAAATGGATCCAGAAGGTAAGATCCTGGAACTACAGCTCATTAGAGCATCTCTGCTTCAGTCTCTGGCAAACTTGATGAGCTCCAACCTGCCTGAAGCCTTCTCATATACTGTTCCCTCTGGCAGAACACTCTTCCACCCTCCACCTAGTAAACTGCTTCACATCCTTCTACTCTCAGTAGAAAGATACTTCCTCAAGGAAGCCTTTCCCAACTCCCAGACTGGATTAGATGCCCATTTTAGATGCCCTCCAAGCAATAAACCCAGGTGGTTAAGAACATAGGCTCTGGAGCCAAACAGCCTAGATTTAGGTTATGCCACTTAGCTGCTGTGTGACCTTGGGAAAATGCCTTAACCTCTCAGAGCCTCAGTTTCCTCATCTATACAATGGGGATGATATTAATGGCACATGCTTCATAATTTAATGTGATTATTAATTGAGTTAGGGCATGTAAAGTGCTTAGAACAATGACTAGCACATAGCAAATGCTACACTGGTGACACAGCTATGTTAGAGCCCTCTGGACTACTTTTTTCCCAAGCATTGTGTTCTTGTCACAATGGTAGTAATCATTATGTGTGTGAGCAACTGTGTCATGGCTGACCCCCATGTAGATTAAAGACCCCAAGAGGGACCACGTCTGCATTGTGTCCCGCTGTGATTCCAATCCCTGCACATACTAGATACTAAAAAGTATGTATTGGATGAGTGCATCTAACCAAATCTTCATGCTGCAGATGAGAAAGCAATGACATATAGGGATGGAAAGTACTTTCCCAAGGCCATAGAGGGAGTGGGTACTAGGATTGCAGAGTGGGTTCTAGAATTAAGGTGCCTTAAAATTTGGAACCTTTGGGGAGGCATTTTGGAAATTTTTAAATTCTCCACTCAAATCCTGGCAGTAAAACCCTTCTTGCCTCATAATCACAATGCCCTCCTTGTCAAAAATCAGAAAGAGAAGTTGAAACATCATTTTATGCTCTCCCTCTCTCCAATTCTGTTCCCCCTCAGCTCCTGGGATCTACATCATGCAGATAGCCCAGCCTGGCCCTCACCTGGAGGCGGGGCAGGCAGGGTGCTGTGATGGTTCAGGTCTTTAGTGAAACATACCTGGCTTCCAATCCTGGCTAGCCGCGGGACCCTGATCAAGTCCTCTTTGGACCTTTGTTTCCACATCATAGCATGGAGGTGACAAAGTGTCCATATCCTAGAGTTGTTGACAAGTTGAGATGATAAAATGCTACCTGGCATGCAGTATGTGGTTAGTAAGTGTTCCTGTGGTTATTACATCCTTATTTTACACAGGGAAACTAATCCCAGGAAAGGAAGGGTTGTGACAAAGGACAAAAACGAGTGATTTGATGCATCCATTCAAGAGGCTTGTACCAACCCTTCTATTGCCTACTGCTTGTCAAAAACATGAACAAGATACAGCCTTCACCTTGAGGGGCTCAGAGACTAGTGGGAGAAACAGAGATATAAGCTAATAGTCACAACATGCATCATGGCTGCTATCAAGAAGGGAGATACCTGGGACTAAGGAGCATAAAGGTCTCACCTAAGTGAATCTGGAGGGTTCCAGGAAAGGCTTCACAGAGATGTAAGGACAGGCCACCCAGGTGAAGGTGAGAGATGGGAAAGGGCATTCCAGGCAAAGGTGTATGGCATGGAGATGAGAGAAAGCAAGTTGAGTGTCAGCTTGATTTATTCCTCAACAAATGTCTGTGGGACATATTCCTGTACCCACAATGTTCTAGGTCCTAGAAAGATGATCTAGACACTGACACCTTGATTCATAAATCAATCACAAGGGCAGAGGCTCTGAGTTGCAGGCACAGATTTACAGCCAAGCTGCTTCTCGCCAGGGCAACTCTAGGAATTGCTCCACCAGAGGGAGCTGCGGTCATAATCTTTGACTAGATAATGTTTGACTAGAAAAACAAAAGTAGTATATAAAGAAACCTAAAAATTTAAGTTTAAAAATTAAATACTGTTGTATAAGTATTACAATTAAGGAAAATCATTGCAGCTAAGTGTTAATTTTAAAATTATTTCTATTAAACATTAGTTCATGATGATTAATGATTCCCTGCATGCAAACTCTATAATACGGTAAGCGGAGAATATTCTAAATCACCCAGGGACTGAGGGTTCTTCCAAAGGTCCCCTCTATTTCTGTGTGATTGTGATTGAAGAACAGATCTTCCCTTCCAACCACATCATCATTAAACTCTCCCTCTCCTCTGCCACTAACCTCCTCAGAAAAAAGTAAGACATAAAACTGATGAATTGTTTACTGGGAGAGGAATATCAGAGTTAACCCGTGTTACCTCCCTGTCCCTCTAGCTCAGGATTCTGTGTCTGACAATGGCCTCAAGGGAGCATTCTGGGGAGGAGATGGGTGGCCTTCTCATCCATCACTCTCAAAGGTTAGGAACATTCCTGAGACAGCCCATGCCTCCTTCAGTGTCTATTAGAGAACATGCCAGCACGAATTTACGGAAACCCATGAGGACCTTTGTGCCTGCTCAGCTGTACCATACTGTGGCTAGGGAGGTTGGGGGAAGGACCTTTCCATTTGTTTACTGGGATCATCGAGCAATAGATCCTGCTTTTACATGAATCAGAAATTTAACCATTTGTTTAAAGGGATCCATGGGGATACAAACACAGGTATGAGGGAAGATAGAAAATGGATCCCTCAGGTGTGGAGACAAAGGAACCCTCCTACACTGTTGGTGGGAATGTAAATTGGTGCAGCCGCTATGGAAAACAGTATGGAGGTTTCTTAGAAAACTAAAAATCATATCATATATGGTAGCTATCATATATGGTAGCTGTATGATCCTGTAATCCCACTCCTGGGCGTATATCTGGAGAAAAGCAAAATTCAAAATGAAACATGCAGCCCAATGTTCACAGCAGCACTATTTACAATAGCCAGGACATGGAAGCAACCTAAATGCCCATCAACAGATGAATGGATAAAGAAGATGTGGTACATATATACAATGGAACATTACTCAGTCATAAAAAAGAGTGAAATAATGCCATTTGCAGCAACATGGATAGACCCAGAGATTGTCATACTGAGTGAAGTAAGCTACACAGAGAATGATAAATATACGATATTGCTTATATGTGGAACCATACCGCCTTCCTCACCTCCTTCGACCCCTTCTCAAATAGAAGAATACCGCATTGCTCCTGACACAGTGAGATCCTGGCCAAGGAAGGTAACGCTGGGGAGGCAGTGGCCAGTGGGGACTCCACAAGCCCTGACCACTGACCTGTGATGGGATGAGAGAAAGAGGGAAGACCCCTCCCTCCCCCATTAGCCTGTGAGTCCCATGAAGGCAGAGGCTGTGTGTCCAGCATCAACAACCAAGCCTGGCAAAGAGCTCAAAAATTATTGAAAAGATGGATCCCATGCACATAACCTCACATACATATACATGCAGAGACATATACACATGCACAGACATACACACATACACATGTAAACATATATGCAAACAAACACATATATATCCAAAGTTCTAATATTAGAGAAAGGAAAGGAGTTAAAAGAAAATATATACGTTAGGAGGAGAAGGCAGAAGGAAGGAGAAGGATTCAGGAAGTCTTGGGAACCAGCTACATTTCCATCTCACCCCACCACTTCCTATCAATGAGATCTTGGCTAAGGAACTTAACCACTGGGTCTTAGTTCCTCACCCATGAAACGGAAATAACAATAACAGTACCACGTTCAGAGGACTGTCGTGAAATTTCAAGGAATCCATCCAGATGAGGTGCTTGGCCCAGGACCGAGCTCATGATAAGCACAGATTAAAAGTGGTAACAGGGCTTCCCTGGTGGCGCAGTGGTTGGGAGTCCGCCTACCGATGCAGGGGACACGGGTTCGTGCCCCGGTCCGGGAAGATCCCACGTGCCACGGAACGGCTAGTCCCGTGAGCTATGGCCGCTGAGCCTGCACATCCGGAGCCTGTGCTCCACAACGGGAGAGGCCACGGCAGTGAGAGGCCCACGTACCGCAAAATAACAAAACAAATAAAAGTGGTAACATACAAGAAGTGTCAGGCTCACAGGTGTGCGAGCAGTTCCCGGTAGCTGCCAGCTCTCCTTCCTTATCTTCACGTGTTTAGTTAAGTCTAAGGACCCATGCGGGCTGAAGCTACACAACTTCCATTCTTGCCATGCTGTAGGAGGACTCTACCCAATGGCTGAGTACAAATTAGCAGAAGACGATTCACCAAACTGCTAAAAAGCCGCACTGACAGTTTGAAATTAATCCTTGCCTCGGGCCCTGGATGTACCACTCTTCGCTTAAGTTTTGCCGCATAAATATGTTTTGGAAATATTCAGAAGTAATGGGACTGCACATAAGAGAATCAATTAAATTAACCTTTCCCCAAAAGCATCAGGTAGACGAATCAAACCAAGGTAATTAAAGAGAATGCTTTTGCCTCTCTTTTAAGTTATCATTTTGTACAAAGTAGCTCCCGATGTCATCACACTGCGGGTTTCCTCTCGGATGAATAGACACAAATTAAATCAGTTCCCAGACATCCCCTCCCTCCCAGGCTGTCTATTCTGGAGACAGCAGGTTTGAGATTAGCCCAGAGGGTGAACACTAGCGGGATGGTGGTAGCTACCACAGCCCCTGCTCAGCATCAGGCCCCAAGCAACTTGAGACCTGGGTGTGGTTCTCCATCTACATTTTTTTTTTTAAATCACAGGCTCTAACACAGTGATTGGTACAAAAGGTTGGCTGGAGATAGGCAATGGGTTGGTTTTCTCCATCACCAATTTGCAAGTGCTTTGGGCCAGTGTTTTCCATTCTCTGGGAATCCGTTTTCTCATTTCCCAGTGGTCAGACAACTCTGATTTTAAGGACCCGTCCAGAGCTGATAATCTCTAACTTGTCTTCAATAGTCTAGACTTGCTATGAAATTTCCAATGACTCTCTGATCACTCCAGTGTCCTTCCAGGTTCTTGAGCATAACTCCCCTAGGACTTGGGAAGCTGAAACTCGTTTCACCCAGTAGATTTTTCCTCCTTCTTCTTTAATTATAAAATCTCCACATTTTAGTTGCTGACAGGCCATCGAGGATATATTGAATACTACAATTCTCAGCCTCACCTGCAGCTGGGCGTGGCCATGGGGCTACGTTCTGGCCAATGGGAAGTGATAGGTATGACTTCCGCTGAAAGCCCTCAGAAAGAAGTGTCCACCACTCCCTATTTTTACCCCTTCCCATTGGCTGGAAGGTGGTATAAGGACAGGAGCTGGAACAGCTGTCTTTGAAGATGTGAAGGAAGGTCCAAGTTGAGGATGCCAGAGCATCCTCTGAGTTGGAAGGAGCCTGGGGTCCCTGGAGATTCCAGATCTGTCTTGTTATCTCTGGACCATCCACACTGACAGAGAAACAGAGTACTGTCTCAATTAAGCCAGAGGTATATTTTGATCTCTCTGACATAGAAGTTGAGCCAATATTATTAATAACTTATACAGCCTGTAGAGGTGAGTCTTGCTTTACCCAATAATAAGATTGTGGAAATGTGTGAGTAAATGGAATTATTGTGCCTTCAATCACATTTTCAATGTGCCCGGAGAAGCAGTATGTTGGGGTAGTCAAGAGTAGGATTTGGGAGGTAGAAGTGAAGTGCAGCTCTATTGCTATCTGTGTGGCCTTGGGCAACTCAGCATCTCTATACCTCCATATTCTTCATTTACAAAGTGGAGGTGTTTGTATTCATCTCACAAGATTCTTGTGAAGATTAATTGAGACGTGAATGCAAAGTCCTTAGCTTGGTACCCAGCACTGTAGTAAAGCACTCCATAAATATTCCATGGAATTATCTGGGAAGTGAAAAAACAAATGTCCCAGAATCCACCAGCACAGATTCTGGCTCCACTGGTCTCGAGTGGGGTCTTGGTATCTATGCATTTTAAAGCTTTCCAAGGGAACTCCCTGGTGGCCCAGTGGTTGGAACTCTACGTTCCACTGCGAGGGAGAGGGGGGACATGGGGAGGGGGGTAGTGCATGGCTTGATCCCTGGTCAGGGAACTTGGATCCCGCAAGTCGCGTGGCATGGCCAAAAAAAATAAAGTAAAATAAAACTTTCCCAGTTCCTTGAGTAGTTGAGAACCACTGAATTAAAGGAATCTAGGGGGAGAGCTTTCTATAAATCAATTCCTGATTTGCCTATCATGCTAATACAGCCACACCTTTAGGATGAGTTGTCCTTACCTTGCAATCCCTTTCTGTTTCTCTTTTGTTTTTTCCCCCATCATCTCTGTATACATGCTCGTTCCGGCTATCACTGTTCACAGCAGGAGCTTCCGGAGGAACCCCTGAGTCTAAGTTACAGTCTCAGTCTGATTCCAGTGATAATTAATATCTACATATTGGGTTGGCCAAAAATTTCGTTTGGGTTTTTTTCCGTAACGTCTTATGGCTTAGTTTTATGGGCTTTCTGGAGCACTTTCATATATATCATCCCACTAGATCTTGGCCACAGCACTGCAAAGCACTTAGGACTGGTTTTACCATCACCATCACATCCATTTTACAGGTGAGAAAACTGAGGCTCAGAGTGGTTAAATAATTTCCCCACTGGGAGCCCAGATTTGAACTAAATTTGGTCTGATTTCAAAGCTTGTGATTCACTCCTGAACCCCTTTGCTTCTCTAATACTGCATTGTGATTACTGAAATGAGTCATCTCTTCATTTATTCAATACACGTTTGTAGTCTCAAAGACCAAAGAGATGGATAATTCCATGAGCTAATGAAACCCTGGGTGGACCAGGAGCTTCTCCCTATTTGCCCAAATCCAGCTGTGAGTTTGGTGCAAGCTTCGGGGGAAATCCGAAGTCACCAAAGCCCTCTGGAGTATCCACAGAGGGAGGCTGGACCATGCCAGAATTCCCCAGGAATTCCATGTGAGGAAAGATGGCCCTTTTACCCTTCTCTCCAAATCTATCCCTTATCAGATGAAGGCATTCTCTTTAGTCAGAGGAGCTTGAAAGCCACTGCAAGGCCACTCTCCTGTCTAACTTGCCCAAGCCAACTGCAGATCAGAAACATTATGGTGAAAAGCCCCTGTCATCTAGAAAGCCTGCGTTCCATCTGCCAAAAAAAAAGTTTCTCTTACACATTATATAACTCCAGGGAGGCGGTTGCTTAGCAACTGAGCCAAGTTGGCTGGGCTAGGAGGACTTATTAACTCTTGCTGCAGTCAACTGACATTGTTGAGTCTTCCTGGAAGGCCACCAGCCACCCTATTTTCCATAACAGAAAGCTCATGACATTCATCTGTCCTTACACCAGGACCCCTCCTGGCTCTCTTTCCACCAGAACTGCATAGGTGACAGTGTGCAGCTTATCTAGTAAGACCAGCCTCAGGCTTTCCCCAGCCCATGGAGAGAATCTATTGAGAATCCATTTGGTCATTTTAGCTACATGAAATTGAACACCTGGCAAGCAAAAGAAGTTAAACGCACATTGCCACATCAGCATATACACTTACATTTTTAACAGGAATTCACAGAGCACCTACTGTGTGCCAGACCCAGTGCTAGGTACTGGTGATCAGCAGTAAACAAAATCATCAAATGCCCCACCCTGATGAACCTACATTCTAGTTGGGGAGAGAGATGGTACCTATGGAAAGAAAGAAATAAACAAGCTGCTTCTGTTTCTCATAAGTGCTTTGAAGGAAATAAAATAAGGGGACGTAATAGAAAGAGCCTAGTGTACATGTAGGAGGGGGTGTATCTATATCTACAGTTATCTGTATGCACCCACCTAAATTTATCCATCTATGAGATGTGTCCACATTCTGGACACACCGGGTTGAGGCTGATAGATATCTTCCATTCAGTGTCAGCAAGACAAGAGCTCTAGAGCTGCTCTTGTTCAATCTCAGAAATCTTTCCTATCCCTGTAAATGGTATCATCCGATCCAGCCAGTCACTCAAGCAGTAACCTGGGGGACACTTTGATTCTGTTTTCTCCCCTTTTCCCACATTTATCCAACAAATCTATTGACTTTGATTTAAAAACAGGGAACTTCCCTGGTGGCGCAGTGGTTAAGAATCTGCCTGCCAATGCAGGGGACACGGGTTTGAGCCCTGGTCCGGGAAGATCCCACATGCTGCAGAGCAACTAAGCCTGTGCGCCACAACTATTGAGCCCATGAGCCACAACTACTGACCCCCTGTGCCACAACTACTGAAGCCCGTGCACCTAGAGCCCATGCTCCGCAACAAGAGAAGCCACTGCAATGAGAAGCCCGTGCACCGCAACGAAGAGTAGCCCCTGCTCGCTGCAACTAGAGAAAGCCTGCGCACAGCAACGAAAACCCAATGCAGCCAAAAATAAATAAATAAATATATTCTTAAAAAAAGAATCACAAGAAGTCGACAAGCCTGCACACAGTGGGGTACAGCAATGATTCTGACCCCCTATCTGAATGATTAACTTAGACTATGTCCTTTTTTCTCTTTAAAAACTTTCATGCCTGAGCATAATCTTTGCAGCAGGTTTGTGGGGGACACTGAGTCCACCATCTCCCCAGATTGCCGGCATTCTTATTAAAAGGAACTTTCTGGGCTTCCCTGGTGGCGTAGTGGTTGAGGGTCTGCCTGCCGATGCAGGGGACACGGGTTCGTGCCCCGGTCCGGGAAGATCCCACATGCCACGGAGCAGCTGGGCCCGTGAGCCATGGCCGCTGAGCCTGCGCGTCCGGAGCCTGTGCTCTGCAACGGGAGAGGCCACAACAGTGAGAGGCCCGTGTACCGCAAAAATAAATAAATAAATAAAAGGAACTTTCCTTTCTACGAACATCTGTCTCTCTCTCTCGAGTACTGATTTTTGAGCAGCGTGCAGCTGGACCCGATTCGGTAACAGTGTGTGTGTGTGTATAAATATATATACTTAACTTGCTTGTTGTTTTTCTCCTCTTATAGACTGAGCTTCATGAGGGTGGAGAACACATCTATTTGGTTCCAACAATGTCACCAGCATCTGTCCTGGAGCATGGCATATATAGACAGTGTTTAGATATTTCTATTTTCTAAATGAATGAATATAACATAATAAAATAGCTAGAATTTGCTGAGTGCTTACAACTTCCCAAGCACAATGCCAAGCAGTTAACATAGAATCTCATTTAATCTTCAATGATAACCCAATGAGATGGGTGTTACTATCCCCATTTTAGAGATGGTAAACTGAGGTTCAGAGAGAAGAGCTGATAAGACCAAGGTCACACAGCCAGGCAGTCAGTGGCTAGGCTGAAATTAGAACTCAGCTTACTCTGACTCCCAAAGCTGGACTTTTCAATCACTATAGAATTCCTAATACCTTGAGGAGTTTTATGATGCTTTTTTCACCCTTCCCTACTTTGCTGTATGAGGAATATTTCACCCAGAGGCAGCAGGCCTAGCAAAGGTAGCTTGAGAGTCTGAGATGGCATTTCAGGTGAGCTCAGTCTGGCCAGTCTTGTAAAGTCAGGCAAAGTCCAGTTATCTGAACAACCAGAGCAGACCAGAGCAGACAAAGGGCGAAGGAAAATAACTCCCCTCACCGAGTCACTCCCTATTGTGCGTGGGAGGCTTTGCAGGACATTTGAGATGCTCTACAGCACGGAGCATCTCCCTACTGCTTTATGCCCAGCACAAACCTTGATGAAAAAGAATATGTCGGTGGAAGTAGCTGGCCCTAAACAGTTCTGCAGGCGGAGGGAACTTGGTTTGGATTAAAATAAGATAATGCAAACAGCTCTTTTTTGGGATGTTCTGAGCCCTCAGTCAAGATCCTTACATGGATTTGTATCCACCCAGAGTCCTTTCAGGTGGGAACTCTTCCTATCCCCATTTTACAGGTGAGAAGATGGAGAGAGACAGGGGTCTGCTCCAAGTTGCACAGCCTGTAAGTGGTGGATCTGGGGTTCCCACTGAGGTAGGTAAAGATCCAGAATTCTCTTTCCAATACCATCAGGAATACCCCCATCCCATGAGCCCCCAACCCTTTTCTAAAGACCTGTTGCACTGCCCAATGGTAGATTCATATGCAGATTCCCAAATACCATGAAATGGCCAAGATGAAACAGGTACTGTGGATCACAGACAATGGATGTGCAGTCCAAGCTCATCAACCAGTGAGTGTAAGGTAAGGCTCTCTGAATTCAGGGGTGGGGAGAGACAGTCACATACACATTTAATCCACATCTCCTTTGCTTCAAGATGCACTAGTTATAACAAAGATCCAGTTATATCAAAGATAATCATCTTTGACAATACCACTGTCTTCTAAAGGCCAAGAAGGTCAACAGAATGAGCTAGCCTGCATAAAAGCCCCCTAACCTCAAAAATGCCTTGCTTTTCCCATCTGTGAAATAGGAATTTGAGGAATAGGGTCTAGTTGCATCTAAGATTGCTTTTAGTCCCAAAGTTCTCACCTCCAACCTTTGAGTTTGCTCTTCTCTGAGTCTGCAATGCCCTTCCCTCTCCTATCTCTGCTAAGTTTTACTCATCCTCCAGGACTCAGCTCAGGGCTTCTTGCCTCCTCTGGGAAGCCTGCCTGCCTTAAAACCCTAGTCTGGGTCACGTGCATCCCTGGAGCTCTGGGGCTTATTTCTATCCTGGGACACATCGCTATTTGTCAAAATTGTCTGCTTATACATCCAACCTCCCCATCAGCCTCTGAGACTCTTGAGGGCAAGGATTCTGTCCTAGACAACTTCTTTCCTTCAACAGCCAGCACGGTTCCTGACACTCAAGAAACACCCAGCACGGGTGCACTGTACACACAGCACCATAATCTCCAGCACGGTTATTATTCCTGGGAGAATTTGACCCAAACAGCCACAGGGAACTGAGCAAAATGAATGCCATGGCAAGTCAGTCTAATGCCATGGTGGGGTGGGAATGGGATAACCAATTTTCTCTACACATCTCCTCAATTCAAAAATGTCAAATGAAGAAAAAGAACAAACTGTAAAAATAGTACCTTTTTTGTTCCTGCATTTCCCACTATTTTAGGACAACGTAAAACAACAGGATTGAAGAAAAACATCAAGCCAAGGTGAGCTCTTGGCCTTGACACAAACTCGCTTTGTGACCTTGCGTAAGTTATCTGCCCTCTCTGAGTCCTACATGCTTCATCTTTAAGTAAGGGAGATGGACCAGGGTATTCACCAAGTGCTCCGATTCATATATATTCCTCAGGCATCGAGCCATGTTTTTTTCACATGGATTTTCTGGTGACAAATTAAAGGTTTTTTTTCCCCCTGGGGAATTGTCTCATTTTTCCGTGTTCAAAGACACACAAAACTGCTCACAATTCCCTGCTGTTGTAAGAGCAATTTGCCTTCATTATCCTAAAGCTTTCAGCAATTCTTGAAACCACTTTTTATATGGAAAAGAACTGTTCCTGATGTGATCACAGGAGATAAATCTGCTATTTCACATTTCAGAAAGTGATCAAAATGCTCCCTACTACAGTAGGTACTGATTACAATTTATGGCGAGGGCTGAAAACTGCTCTTATTGTCCTCTTTCATCTGTCCAGAATTATTATTTCTATTTAGGACAGGAATGCCTAAAGGGGTGGAGGGTGAACGTGAAGAAATCTCTTTGGTGTGATGTTTATGCTTCATTTTGTGTTTCACGAATCACATTATCTTGGGTTGACCAGATAGCTCATTTGTATGACCACCCCTTCCTTTCATTCAACTAGGAACCAAAAAGTACAGGAGGGATAATAGAGGACTTGGGAAATGGGCCTGTTTTACCCATTAAGGCCTGAGGCCTACAAGCTTTTTACGAGCCCATGAAAACATCTGGGAGCTAAAAACACTATACTGGCTCCAAAGTAATAAAACTGCACAAGCAAAATTAATAAAGGCTCAACTTCAATGGCTCCATAACCATACCATTATGTCAATCTTAGTATTTTTTAAATTTCGTGTTCACAAAGTTTCATTAAATTTGAAAAGAGCTGATGGGTTCAAGTCTCATTTCATAAGAAATGTGAGTATGTGTGATGATTTTTTCAAGAAATTACAGACAAACGTAAATTGAGAGAGTTACTGTGGTAACAAAATAATTCCAAAAGTATAACTTTAATATTTCCTTTAAAATGTTATAATAAAAATGCATTTAAGGGCTTCCCTGGCAGCACAGTGGTTAAGAATCCACCTGCCAATGCAGGGACACAGGTTCGAGCCCTGGTCAGGGAAGATCCCATATGCCGCAGAGCAGCTAGGCCCGTGCGCCACAGCTGCCAAGCCTGCGCTCTAGAGCCCGTGAGCCACAACTGCTGAGCCCGTGAGCCACAACTGCTGAAGCCCACGTGCCTAGAGCCCGTACTCTGCAATGAGAGAGGCCACTACAGTGAGAGGGCCATGCAACGAGGAGTGGCCCCCACTCGCCGCAGCTAGAGAGGGCCCACGCGCAGCAATGAAGACCCAACACAGCCAAAAATTAATTAATTAATTAATTAAAATAAATAATAAAAAATGCATTTAATTTGTATGATGCAATGTGAGTTTGGGGCTCCAAAATAAGACTTCTTAGGGCAAACCAAGGTCTTAAAATGGCCTTCCATAGGATGAGTTGATGAATGGACAAGTTGATAGATGAAAAGACAAATGAATGGATGCATGGATGGAAAGACAGATGAATGGATGGATTCATCAACAGGTGAATGGATGAAAAGATGGTTGGATGAATGGACAGCTGTATATAAGGACAGATGAACAGATAGGTGGATAGATGGACAGATAAATCGATGGGTTGATGAATGGGTGGACAAGGATGGATGGATAGGTGGATGGACAGGTGGATGGTTGGTAGGACAGGTGGATGGACGGACAGATAGATGGATGGATGAAGTTACTTGCCCAATATCTCTCAGTGAGTTAGTGAATGTGCCCTGATTCCTCACTTTCAAGCTGTTATTAAAGCCATTTAAATTTAGTCACAGTTCCTCAAGCACAAGGACTGAAAGGGTCCCGAGAGATCACCTAGTACAAGCTGCTCATTCTACAGATGAAAAAACTGAGGGTCAGAGAAAGGAAGAGACTCAGCTGACGGCACATTTCCTTTATTCTAATCAAGCAGGAGGCTGTTATTTAAACGTTTGCCACTTGGAGAGACCTGGCACACGCCTATTTCTCAGGCACCCTACGTATTTATAGGATAGTGTTTCACAACTGATGGCAACTTGCTGCTAAACTGACAGGTCTCTGTCTTGCCAAAGCCCCACAATCCTTCCTGCACACTTTCCCTGCTGTCTCCTGAAAAAGGCAGAATGGTGAATGGCAGTGTTGGGTCTGGGTCCAAACTACTTTGTAGACTCTGCTCAGGAGAAACACCTCTGCTTGATTCATGCTCATGCCATCTTCTTCTTAGCACATACTCTGTCCCTTCCCGAGTCCTTCAGGTATCAGTTGAAACATGGTAGGAAAAAAGAGAAGCTCTTGGTCTCCTAACATACTGGACTTGTCTGTGACTTTTCTCTTGGTGACAGCATTTTGATTTTCCTTTGGGAGGCCTCCATTCCTCCCTCTTAATCCATGTGTTGGGGGAGCTCAGCCCTGGCCGATCAGGTCCTTCATCACTCCAGCTCCAGTCATTGGTTCAAAGGGGAGCACATAAACCAAGTCTGACTATATGGTATACACATACATTAGCCTACTTAATCCCCTCTACCACCCTGTGAAATAGGTACCCTTATAAATCTCTTTTAAAGATGAGGAAACTGAGGCACGGAGAGATTCAATAACTTGCCTGAGATTGTAGAGCTGATAAATGTCAGAGATGCAACCTGAACCCCGGTGGCCTGATTTCAAGACAGCATGCCTAGCCCTGCAATATCCTGCCTTTAATATTTGGTGTATACTCTGTCTTCCGAAAATACCAGTTGATGGGTTTTATCATAGATGCTGAAAAAAAATATATGTTTGCTCCCATTAAGTGCTTAGTTTACAGCTTCAAAGTGACTTAATCGTCGGTGAATTGGACTGAATACCTCAAGTCATTTCATACATATGACAACTCACTTTTCTGGAACTTTACTTCCTGGTAGCCTCAGCTAAGCGGAAGCTGCTAAGAACTAAGAACGAGTGAAAAATGAAAGCTTACAGTAAAAAACATGGCAAAGGGTGGGCGCTAAAGCTGGCGGAAGTTATCCATAGAAGAATCCCTCACTCTGATTTTGCACACTATTTTTACATGAACGTCATCTATCTTCTCAGCTTAAAGTAATTTAGAAAATGGCAATCTGGGAGGCACTCAAGTGTAGCATTGTGGAGTCATTGACTCATGAGTTAGACTGATCTAGAAGCAAATCCCAGCCATGAAACTGACAGGTAAAGGAGTTTGCCTCTCTGAGCCTCAGTTTCCTCATCTGTAAAATGATGGCAATAATAGTATCTACTGCACACCATTGCTACGAGAAGGAAATTAAATGGTTGGTATAAAGTGTCCAGCATACAGCAGGTCGTTGATAAATTATACCCATTATGATTGGCCAATGATAAGTTTTTCATCTCTTCTCAGGCTCAGTTTCCTCACATATAAACTATGGATTATAACAGGAGTCCTCCTGGGGTATTTCTCAAGGTTGCTGGATAGACTAGTAAGATAACAGAAATAAAAATGCCTTTTAAGTGGCCAAATGCTACTTAAGTGTAAGGTACAGTTATTACTTCTAGGGCAGTAGGAATTATACTGTTGTTAATACTTGGTACAATTAATCATCATTATGACTACTGCTATTATTATTACTGCTGCTACTATAAAAGAATATAATATTAGTCCTTAGGTTCCTGCAATATTTCACGATAACCTCCTGGATTAAGAGTGACCACACTTGGGCTTCCCTGGTGGCGCAGTGGTTGAGAGTCCGCCTGCCAATGCAGGGGACACGGGTTCGTGTCCCTGTCCGGGAGGATTCCACATGCCGCAGAGTGGCTGGGCCCATGACCCATGGCCGCTGAGCCTGTGCATCCGGAGCCTGTGCTCCGCAACGGGAGAGGCCACAACAGTGAGAGGCTCACGTACCGCAAAAAAAAAAAAAAAAAAAAAAAAAAATTTAAGAGTGATCACACTTGAAATGAACACCCAGAATTGTGGCCTCTCTATCGAACCTGAACCAATAGCACCTCCTTTGTACCTGAAATAAATTTGACAAGGGTCGCCTGGCATGAGGAGATACAGACATAAACTGAGTATAGAGAGGTGAGTACCTAGCATAGCAGTTCCCAAGCACATGGCAATTGCACAATAAATTCTATATCGTGAATGAGTACAAGAGGTAGATTAAAGAAGGCGGCCAAGACTCTGCCATCAAGAATGAAGTTTGTTTCCCCTCCCCTTGAATCTGAGCTAGCCTTGTGACTTGTTTTGACCAACAGAAAGCAATGTGCAACTGCTAAAGCCAGCCCTTGCAAGATCTTTAGCTTTTGCCTTTGCTCTTGGAACACTCCTGCTTAGAATCCAGCTGCCATGCTGGGGGAAGCCCAAGCCACATGGAAAGGCCACGTAAGGGAAAAACTAAGGTGCTCTGGTGATAAGAAGCTCAAGTTGCCCAAAATACAGATGAGCCCCTTAGACCTTCCAGACCAGTCAAGCTGCCTGATGACCATGGCTGTGTCCAACAGTACATGGACCAGAAGAATCTCCAAGCTGAGCCCTGTTGAACCACTGAATCGTTTGAGATAATAGATGGTTGCTATTTTCAGCCACTAAGATTGGGGGGTGGTTTGTTATGCAGCAATAGCTAACTGAAACAAAGTGGATGTCAGTGCTCCAGTGAGATGTTCCTAATCCAGCTTCAAGGGGTGGGGATGGCTTCCCAGAAGAGACAGCATGTGAAGGCATACAGGGTTTATGGGTCATGCTGGCACGAAAGGGCCCTGGCTCTCACATGAGTCAACCCTCTTCTCTACATGACGCTTTTGAGTCCAAGGTGGATAAGTGACAAGAACCAGGATTTTTAAATCTTTTCTCACCTGAATAATTGTTTCTCCTCTTTAGGGATCAGCCCCACTTCCCCGGCTTTAAATCAAAATGACAGAGCCTCCAAATTTGTTCAGGGGCTCACGCATTTATAAAAATGTCTTTTGCTGGAAAAGTCCTGGTATGTCTAATTTCTGCCCCAAGCACATTTTTTATAGTTAAGCTATATTATGTCATTTAATTTACCCTGCAATGTCAGGCCTCCATGAAACCAAGAGCCGGTGATAATACATATAAGATCTTTGGACAGTTTGATCAGGGACTGAGAGGAGGGGGGGGCGGCATTTAATCATCATTTGTCCAAATTTATATTCTTTTCCTCTGCTCTCTGCTTTTTCTGTGTTCTAGCCACTGCAGGGAGGACAAAGAAAGCCTTTCAAAGCACCTGACCAGGTTTGAGGAGGCAAGCGTGTGGATTGGTTGGAGGTTTGAAACACTGCTGAAGGGTCAAGGGCTGGGAATCCATGGACTTCTGAGCAGACTCAGAGCATCAGCCTCACTTCCATTGTGCTTGGAGAGATTGTGCCAGGAGGGGTAGGCTGGGCTGAATGGAATTCAAATGGTTCCAGACCTTCCAGAGAGGCAGGAGACAGGTGGGCCTGTCTCATGGTGGGGGCGTGAGGGGGTGGGATAAATTCCTTCAAGTCCTACCAGCAAGGGCTTCCTAAATAACCCTCCTCCACTTCATCAACAGCTTTCCAAAACAGATCAGGCCACTCTCCAGCTCACATGGCTTCTAAGCACAAGAGAACAAACTCCCAGTGTCTCCTGGCAGCCCTCTCTGCCCTACGGGATCTGGCTCCACCACCTCTTAATGTCATCATGCCCACTTTCTTCTCAGTTCTCAACACTCTGACCACAACGGCTTTCCGTTAGTTCTTTGAATGCCCCATACTCTGGCGACTTACCCTGGCCAAGGCCAGAGCTAGATCCTGGCTGCTAACACATCCCTGGCTCAGCCTGGCCCCTGCAAGAGCAAAAGTGGGGGAGAGGGCTGATGGCAGGGATAATTCAAGTCAGGGAGGCCGGCCCTGTGCACGGCAAACCTGGGCTGGTGGGCAGGAGGCTGGGTGTGATCGATCCCATGCTTCACGGGGCACATTTATTTGGCTCATTAAGGGAGTTAACTAGATTTCCAAGGAAGAGAAGAGCTGGGAGACAGGGACTGCCCCTGGGGAGGGAACACAGAGTAGACTCCCACCGCACCCATATACCACAGAGAGGCAGTGGATTCTTTTAAAGTCCCTCAGACTCAAATAGAAATCCCAGCTCAGAGTCTTTCCAGAGCTCTGCGACCTTGAGCAAATCCCTGACCCTGTCCAAGCCCCAGTGGTGACTGCTGTCAAATGGGCATAATAGTCTCTAACCCGCTGGACCATGATGGGGGCTTAAATGGGAGTAAAGGGCGTAGCGTGTGTCTGGCATATAAATGGTAAACATAATTATCATGAACAAAGGAATCATAAAAGGTCACGGTTTAGGGGTCAAATAATCCAGGTACACTTTATCGATGCATCAGAAATCTCCAGGTACAGTGGGTAGAGCTTCCGAGGCAGTAGGCAGGGGTGTAGCCCAAGTATTTGTGTCTTTAAAGGCTCCCCAAGGGATTTTAACTCCCTCTTAAGTCCATTTTGAAAACTATTGATTCAGCCCAGGCCGCTAAATTTAGACATGGAGAAACTGAGGCCCAGAGAGGGGCAGCGATGGGCCCAAGGTCACACAGCACATCTCCACACACACACAGCTCCAGAATGCAGATGTCTGACCCCTGGTTGGGTGGTCTTTCTGCTAGTCCATGCCAAGGAGTTAGGTTAAACCAAGGTGCCTGGCTCTGGCTAAGCCCCCGTGGGTAGTGTGAGGGCTGCGCTCACGTACTCAGCTCATATTCTTCAGAGGTTATAAATACTCTCAGGGTCCCCAGCTCTCTTTTTAACCTCTTCATGTACACAGCGCCCCGGGAGAATATCTGAAGTTCTTTGGAAACTCTTTATCTTGTTTATTATCACACACTGACAAGCTGAACCCTTCTCTCCTGTTGCAGGGCTGGGCCATCACTTTTACCCCACTATGCAAATAACGAGTGATGGCTGCGGGGGATGCAGCCCACCCAGCACATGGATGGATATTTGATGGATCAATGAATGAATGAATGAACGTGCTGAATCAGTGAATAAATGAAAAATCACCGAGAGTAAGTTCCTTGAGGGCTGGCACTGGTTTTTGTTCCAGGGCCTGGAGCAGAGCCTACACAGTAGACACTCATTAAATATTTGCTGTTTGTGGTGGAATCAGTGAATTTCCAGCACCCTCCTGGGAAAGACAGATGCTTAAATAAAAACTGAGACTAGTACAGGCTTATTACTACAGCAGGGGTGCCAGCCTGGGGCCTTGGGGCCAGCACAGGGAGAGGGAGGGGGAGGGGACGCATTAGGGAAGGGACCCCGGAAGTGGGTACACGGTATTGGAGACTGGGGAGGGAACCAGTGGAGACAGCCTGACTTGGGTTAATTCTGGGCCTTGTTCCAGTCACAGAAAAGAGGCCCAAGAAATAGAAAAGCAAGTTACGGACCAATATGGAGAGCATGGTACCAGGCTGTAAGAATTCAAAGTGTATATGCTGGGGCTTCTTAACCACTGTGCCACCAGGGAAGCCCAGGACTCATTTTCAATATCACTGGCCTCTCAAAGTTGTTCGTGACCATCTAACACAGTAACGGGTACCCTCCGCCACATTGTTCGTGACCATCTAACACAGTAACGGGTACCCTCCGCCACATTGTTCGTGACCATCTAACACAGTAACGGGTACCCTCCGCCACATTGTTCGTGACCATCTAACACAGTAACGGGTACCCTCCGCCACATGCACACAAGTAAATGACTATTTCTATGACTACTTAGAAGAAAACTACTCCAGGACCTGAAAGAGGTCATTTGCTTGTGGCCAAACCTCATCAACTGATTGTCCAAGTTTATGCTTTATGGACATAGTGGGCACATAATTTACATACATACACACACCCAGGTACATCTATATAATTCTCTGCAATTCGGGGTGTACTTTCCCACATGCCTAAGAGAATGCAGCACCAACATAGTTACCATAAGTGAAATCAGTGACGTTGCTCTCAGCAGGCCCTGACGGAGCTCTCTTGTCTGTGTCTATGAAGTCTGGAATGGTTCTTGAAGGTTTTCTTCAAGTGGCACACTTATGTGGCCCATGAAAGAGCACCTACTAATTTTTTTTCTTCTTCTAGAAATGAGGGTGGGTGAGACCAAGCCAGTTTGCTTTGTGTAGATATTAGCCAGGACCGCAGGCAGTGCTCTGGGAATTGGCGGCTCCCAGCCCTGATCCCTTGGAGAGAGCTGCCCGCTTGCCTGGAAATCATCAGGGTAACACGAGAGAGGATGGAGGAGAGAAGAAAAAACTTGCATTTTTGACTCACACTTGAGTTTGAAGGATGATTAGCTGTTGGGACTTCCCTGGTGGCGCAGTGGTTAAGAATCCGCCTGCCAATGCAGGGGACACGGGTTCGAGCCCTGGTCCGGCAAGATCCCACATGCCGCGGAGCTACTCAGCCCGTGCATCACAACTACTGAGCCTGCGCTCCAGAGCCCGCGCGCCACAACTCCGGAAGCCCGGGCGCCTAGAGCCCGTGCTCTGCAACAAGAGAAAGCCTGCACACAGCAACAAAGACCCAGTGCAGCCAAAAATAAACAATAAAATAAAATAAATTAATTCAAAACAAAACAAAAAAGAATGGTTAGCTGTTAACTTCTTTCAGGACAAGGATACGTTTCATTCATCTATCTCCACCCCGTGCCAAGTACCTGATACAGAGTAGAAGGTCTTGAAGGATGAGAAAGTGGTCTTGAATGAATGAATCAATGAATCCTAACCCACCACCATTTAGCCACCTGAGCCTCAGTCAGCTTCCTAATCTATAACTGCATGGCTGTGACAGTCACCCTTGAAGTTCTGCTAATAATTAAGCAAAATCCTACACATGAAGCCATAGCAGGGATTCTAGGGCATTTATAGGAGCTTGTTTCCTTCTCAGCCTCTCCAGAGGTCTACTTTCTTTGGAAACAGGGCAGAGGCACAGCGGAGAGACAGACAGATAAGACCCAGACTTTGCCCTCTGGAAGCTCCCGACGGCAAGAGGCCTCACAGAGGACCAGGCCACACCCAAGTTGTTGCTTGTCTGGGCTTTTGTGGCTGATGTGAGATGAACCTTGCTCATGAAAAACTGGCCAGGGAGTGACGGCTTCACCCACCCAGATCGCTGCATTCTGCTTAGAACCTCAATTTTATTAAATAAGATAATAAAATACCTTAAATCGGGAAGCATAGTTTAGAAGTGGGTGCTGTAAAGTCAATACACCTCTGCGAATTCCCACAGACCATTTTATCTGTGGGGTTCATGCAATTGTGAATTCTGTCCCCACTGGTAAGGTAAATTATACACCAAGTCCCTCTTCCTCTGTCGAGACTCTTGGGAAAGGTCATTCATTCATTTATTCATAGCTGTATCTATATCGAGTACCTAATTTGTGTCAGGCACCGTGCTAGCTCTTGATGAACAATTCTTTCTTTATTTCATAGATGAAAAAGGTACAGTTATTTTCCCTGCCCATGCTTTTTCCACAAGGCACAAACAACCTGCCAAGGTTATGCAGCTAGTAAGTGATGAAGCTGGCTTTCAGACTCTGGTCTCTGTGGCCCTAAACTCCGAGCTCTCGGCCACTGCCCTACACCCAACGAGCACCTGCTGACTGCACGACGTGCCGTGCTCTGAGCCAGATGTTGGTGACACAGGCTTGAGGAGTTCTTAGTCTGGGAAGAAGACATCACGCCTTAGCAGGCATGCTGATATTAAGCATTTCCTGAGCACTAATTAAGAACGATGACACTTCAGCAGGCATTCAACCAACAACTGTGCATTTATTGAGCTTCTGTTTTCTGGAGATGGACTGTTGAGAGGTGGGGACTGAGAAAGAAATGCGATCTATTCCCTGCCTTGGAGGACCCCACTGTCCTGAAGGGGAGAAAGGCTTTCCAATGCCTGCATCTGTGGGAAGTGATTAATGATGATGATACTCCGTTGATCGTGCATCCCGTAACCAGGCACCTGCCATGTCCTAGCACAAGTCTAGGTCCTGAACTCGAAATCACTCCATGTGGGTACACACTGAGTGCAACCTTCTGACTTTTCTGTGACATCAACCGTAGGTCTAGATACATGTTTAATTAATGAGGAGGGTGACGATGATATACGTTATATTGTATATGTTCCTATGCTTATTGAGCTCCTACTATGGGTACCAACCACTGTTCTACAAGTTTTATAGGATTAACTCACGGCTCCTTGCTACAATCCTATGATATGGGTCCATCTGTCATGCTCACTTCACAGTTGAGGAAACTGAAACCTAGAGAGGTTAAATAACTTGCCTAAACTTACACAGTTGAATTAACAAGAGAGGTCTGAGGCTTTCTTTAAAAACAACCACAAGAAAATGTTGTTTCTAATGCCAATGCAAGTAACAGTATGCAAATTAGCCCCAGCACATCATTTTTTATTTATGCCATAAATTAGGCAAATTTCCCTTCCAAAGCCCTGGAAAATAAGTCCTGATTCCACATATTTTGCATCCATTTCCAAGGTGGTTGGCCCCCAGTTAGCTTTACGACTCAGTAAACCTATTCTAAAGAGGGGCACAGAGGTGCAGGCCTGATCAGCAGGCTTTAGGGAATGAGAAGTGGGAGAAGCACTGGCCCTCTCCCTGTGCAAATCGCTTTATAGTTTAGTGGTGCCCTTCCACATTCAGGGCTGCCACGTACAGTTGCACAGGTTGTGCACTGCTTAATTTCAGGGGAGCCTTTCACAGACACTACAGTGTCTCCTGCAGCTGTGCAGCTGTGCATGTAAGTGACCATACGCATTGCATTCTCACAAGCTACCCTGTGGAGGGAGGCTGAGGAAGTACTCTATTCTCGTTTTGCAGATGGAAACCAGGGAGCTGAGCTGATGAGAGGACTTCCTCCAGCATTACACAGCACATAAATGGCAGAGCTGGGATCCACATTCACGCCTGTCTCAGTTCTAACCCAGGGCTGAGTTCGCCACTCTCAGAAAGTTCACTTTGAGTACGTTCTTTTAAACACCTCCTCCCCGTTTCCATAATGTTAAAGCTTTGGAGAAATCACAACCTTATATAATAGCCGTGTTACTAAAACCACGCATAGAACAACATGTTTGAAAAAGCACACCCTGCTTTCCCACTGGCCTCCATCACTGCTTCTAAAGATATTGTTGTCATTCCGGAAGAACCTTTCACAAGGATGGGGAGGGCTCCTGGGACCCTATCCTGAAGTTTCTCTTCACTTTCTACCCTAGCTTGATTTTCAGAGATGATGGATCACCTTGAAATGCCTAAATACACCAGTTTAAGAGGACCCCTCTCATCAACTCCCGCCCTAAATTGTTTTTTCCTAAGTTTACCCAAATGATGTAAAGATTGTATATTTCCTACATATGCTTTTTCCTATGCCCCCCAAATCTGAGCCATTCATGGCCAAAGAATGCCTTTCTTTCTCTCCTTTCTCTCTCTCTTTCTCCCTTTCTTTCTTCCTTCCTTTCTCCCTCCCTTCCTCTTTTCCTTCCTTCCCTCCTCTCACTCATCCACTCAACAAAACGGCTGAGCATAGAGAGATAATAAGAGTCAACCCAATCAACAGACACTTACAACACACTGTGATTCTTTCCAGCTCCCTCGGATGTGTTTATCAGTGAGGTCACAGCTTGATGAATATGGATGTACTGGAAAACGAGTTCCAGAGCCACATCCTCACAGTGAGAAGGGTTGAGGAAGCAACTGTCCAGGGCAGCGGAGCAAGTGTGTGAAATGTCATTAGCGGTGATTACTCAACCCAAAGTATAGACCTGAACGGCCCCATGTTATGCTCCATGCATGCTTATCACCCCAGCCGCACATGATTGGATCAAACACAAACAGCCAACCTTCCGCCTGAGCAGGACAAGCCACATTCCTCTTAGGAACCTGAACCAGGAAACATGAAGAGGCTGAGTGTTGGGAGGTCTGTCTGGACTGCCGTGGTCCAGAGCAGTACCATCCAATAGAGCTTTCTGTCAAGATGGAAACCTTCTTTCTCCATGCTGTCCAATATGGCAGCCGCTGGCCACACAGGGCTACTGAGTACTTGAAATGTGGCTAGTGGGACTGAGGCACTCAAATTCTAATTTGATTTAATGAATTCAAATCTACAATTAAATAGCCACACGTGAACAGTGCTTTCCGCAAAGGCGGCACACCTGTAGAGTTTGAGCTGGAAGAAGGGTGGGTATAAGCCCCTGTATCCACCCATCTTGCCCTCACCTCCAGCCCCTGGATCATCCCTGGTGTCCTTTCCGCCCAAAGCTGGCCCTGACCACATCATCTATGCCTCCTGCGACCCCTCCCTGGCTCTCTACACCCCACGCCCCACGCTGGGTTTCTCAATCAGCCACTCTCTACAACCCATGGTGAGGGCAAGGAAGCCCAGGAGGTGCACCTGCCCTGGGACCTGCACCTCTCTGAGCTTCCCTGGCTTATTCTTGCTTGCTTGACTCAAGCCATCTGCTCGGATGGCACCACTGTGAAGCCACAATGGCCCACGTGTCAGTGGAGGTGATGAGGGAGATGCACAGTGAGTGAGCAGAAGGGGGCACAGGCAGTGGAGAGGGAGTCAGAGGCAACAGATGCACAGAGAGAAGCAGATGCCATGAAAGAGAAATGCAGAGAGGAGACAGGCCCTGGAACCGCCTTGGTCCAATATTTAAGGTATCCTTTGAGCAAGCCTTCTTATTTTCGAGCTAGCCTGAGCAAGTCTTTGTTCGGTACAGCCCAAAGAAATCGTGGTTCCTCCCTTGGGAGCCAGCACGGATTTGGGAATTTGAGAATCAGCTCAGAGCAACGATAGCAGCAGCAACGAATCATCACCATCATCTCAGAGTGAAGTGACTTGTCTAAGATCACACAGGCTGCAATGGACATCTCTGATTCTGGAGTCTGTGCTCTTTAATACACTACACTGCCTTGCCCAGTGGCGCTCCTGATCTTGGGGCAATGCTTCATTTCAGCATCCTGAACTCACTGATTTATGAGCTAAGCTTTGGCACGTGCCTACCCCCAAGCTGGGAACGGGTGAGACAAGGAAACTGTCACCCAATGGATCAAACCCACCCTTCTTCCTTCTACGACTTATCCCAAGCTCCAGATCCCATGTATTAGACTGTATCCACTCACCTTGCCCTCATCTCCAGTCCCTGGATCATCCCTGGTGTCCTACTTGCCCAAAGCTGGTCCTGACCACACCATCTATGCCTCCTGCGACCCCTCCCTGGCTCTCTACACCCCATGCCCCACGCTGGGTTTCTCAATCAGCCACTCTCTACAACCCATGGTGAGGGCAAGGAAGCCCGGGAGGTGCACCTGGCCTGGGACCTGCACCTCTCTGAGCCTCCTTGGCTTACTCTTGCTTGCTTGACTTGAGCCATCTGGTTGGATGGCACCATTCCCAGGTGCAAGCTGGTCCACTGATGCCTCGAAGATTCAGGTGCCAAGTCAGCACAGGAGGGAGGTAGAGCTTGATTTCAGCTTCTGCTGAAGCTCCTTTAATGCAGCCACTCCGCCATGGCCACATAATGTAAATATCCAATGTGGGTAAGGGATGCCACTGGTTTAATGGAGACAGATGCCCTTAAGGCTTTCACTGCCACATCTCCTTGGGTCTCAGAACATACGCTTGAGGACAGCTGGGATTCTATGGTTCTTTAAGAGGAGGGAGTCACTTTAGAATGGGAGTGAGAAGTCAGAGGTTCCAGTCCTGGCTCTGCCACTCACTTGCGGTGGGATTTTGAGTAAGTCAGTCCCTTCTCATCTTTGGGTCTCTTTCCTCAATAAAATGAAAATATCAGGGGGAGGGTTGAGGCAGGTGGGGAGCCTGAAGAACTGCTACTATCTGATGAATATTACAGATCCCAGGAAGGGTAGCTTGTTTATTTTTTTTTGGCAGAGCATCTCTATACCAAGCCCCCCTCCATCCCATGATCCCTAGGAAGTGGGCAGAGAATAGACCATTACCCCCAAATGAGGTCCAATGCTGGCTCAGAGTGACAAAGCAGCTTGTCCAAGGTCACACATCTAATGAAAAGCAACAGAGTTACACTCAGATTGTTCTGACTCTAGAGCCTGGGTTTTCATTCACTTTGCTATTCTTTCCCAGTTTTCAGCTGGGCATTTGCTGTTTCTGCAGCTGCCAGGGAGCCAAGAGAAAGCAGAGTCTACAATAACCAGTGTGGTGTCCAGAAAGTTCCTAATATTAAATGAGCTAAGCCACAGGGTAAATAATTGCAACCAATATTCCCCTTGGAAAGAAAGATGCCCTCAGCAAGCACTCAATGAATGGTCCATCTTGTGGCCATGTGTCTGCACAAAGGTGGGTTTTTTCTCTTTACAAAATTTCTCTCCTCCCTCATCTTCTAATTTTCCTTTCTCCTTTTCCTATTTGTAGAATTCTTCAGTGAGTTCACATCTATTATCTCATCGATTTTCCTCATGGCAATCCTATGAGGTAGGACTCTATTTTTAGTCTCATTTTTCAGATGAGGAACCAAGGCTCATACCCGCTGCCTAAGACCACACAGATGTAGAAGGAGTCGGGAATGAAATTCAGATCTCAGGACTCTACCACCTCACTGCTAAGATTAAGATGAAAGGTCATTTAACAGAGTAAATGTAACCACTTACACTGGGTTAGATACAGGCTAAGAGAGCTATGGAAGAGTATGATTCAGCTGAGGTTTTTGGAAAGTTCATTGTCTAGTGGGAGGGAGGCATGTAAACTGGTAACTCATCAGTGTGTGAGTTACGCATAATAGGGGATAGAATGCGTTGAGCGGGGAGACAGAAGATCATTCATAACTGGTATAAGGAGGAGAGAGGCAAGGGAAGGTCTTATAGAAAGAGACAACTAGGGACTAGGTTTTGAAGGATGACTAGAAGTTCACCAGGTGAACAATACTAGCGATAATGGCAACTTTTTATTGAGTGCTTGCTATGGGCCACACATATCTACATACATTCTTGACAGTCTTTCAAGGGAGACACGTCCCTCCCATTTTATATACCAGGCCAGAATAGGTTCAGAACGCTAAGGCAAATAGCTCAAAATCATGATGCTAAATCAGCTATCTGGGAATTTAATCTGGTCCTCTCTGAACTCCTTCAGCCTCCTAGGATGACAGTCCAGGGTGAAGGAACAGCATGAGAAGACAAGAAGGATGCTTCACCCAGAAGCCATCAGGGTGGGTATGAACTCTTTCTCCTCTTTGTGATCTGCTGTGAGACACCTGGCATCTGCCACTGGGTGAGACATCTCCCCTCCTGGAGGCCAGTCAAACCGCCTTGATTTCTGGATCTGCATCAGCTCTTCATTTAGCCATTGCTATGTGACACCTATACGCTCATACTCTAGCATCTAGAACAAACCTGGGCTTTGGAGTCAACCAGTCTCGGGTTTGAATCCTGACTGCATCACTGCTTGCCCATGACACCTTAAGCAACTCCATCATTCACTGCCATGACACCTGTATGTTTCTAAGACTCCGCTTCCTCATCAGTAACATGTAGTTAGTGACATCATCTCATAGCGTTGGGTGAGGATCAGATGAGTGAATACAGAGTAAGCACGTGGACGGTCCTGTGGCACAGAGTAGCGCACGCTCAATGGCAAATAGCATGTTATAGTTTGTAATTCTCTCATAACAAGCCCAGGAAGAAACACATGGTGGGTGTTTGGGGTCTTCAGCTTTCCGTGCCAGCACCCATCTCCCTGAAGCTTGAACTCCTGGCATGCATAAAGCATCTTGACTCCTGTGTCTCATCCCAGCCCTGTGAGGACAGCTTTGTGTACGGGGTAGTGGTTACTGTGATCCATTTTACAGATGGGAAAATTGAGGCTCATGGCTAGGAGATGGCTGAGCTTAGGTCCTGAACTCAGGGGCTTACAGAAACCAAGCTACACTGTGAGTTCTCCATGAATGGTTGAGTGGCCTGGGAACATGAGAAATTACAAACAGCCACAGCTTCAAAACCAACCAATGAACTAGCTGTCTCTCCCACCTTCTTTCATGAAGTCTCCTTTCCCTGCCTGGGAAGAATAACCCCTATGCTTTTTCTTTCTTTTTTTTTTTTGAGAGCTATTAAGAGCTTGGGAAAATCCTAGTTGATTTTGGTTTCTGTCCTGTCAGTCTTGGGAGTTGGGTGAGCTGGGGTTTGGACCCACCCCGCCGGGCTGCACACTAACGGTGAAAGCATGCTTTGTGCACATTTCACTTGGAAACACAGCAGGACCCAGCCTGGAAGGCGCTGTGCCCAGCAGTCAAGTTCACAAACGCAGCAGCTAGGCTACCTGGATTCAAATCCTACCTCTGCAACCTCCTGGCTACCAACTGTGAGCTTCCTGAACGGACAACAGCCCCTCATCCACACGATGCAGAGAAATGGTGGAGATGAAAATATCCCATGTCAGGGCTGAATAGATATTAAGTACTCGTTAGATATAATGATTATGAATTAATTGCCTACACTTTAATTGTAGCCTACTTCACTTTACGACTCACTTCAATTTGACCAGTTTCACTTGAGTGCTTACAATGTGCCAGGAACTGTGTAGGCACAGGAGACACATCCAACACACACCTGACAAGTATTTATTGCCCCCCCACCCACCCAGGGGTCTGCAGAATCTGCACATGAGCTTGGGGAATGCTGCAAGTAAGAGGCAGTAGTGGGGCATGGTTCTAAAGGATTCTGGCTCAGGCCTGGGTTTGATGCCAGACTGAAACCACTTCTTGGCTTTGTGACTTTCAACGCATTGCTTAACCTCGCTGTGCCTCGATTTCCCCGACCATAATATTAGGAAAATAACAGCATCTACCCCATGGGGCTGTTGTGAGGATGCTCTGAACAAATCTATATAAGCCACTCATCACGAGGCTTGGAATGAAATCAACACTCAATAAATGCTGTTTTCATCGCTGACACAGTCCCAGCCATGGTCTAGTAAATTACGTCACCTAGGTCCACTGACCTCAGCCCAATGCATCACCCTTTTAACCTCCCCTGAAAGCAGCCCCGTTCTCTTCCCAATCCCCACCCTCCACCACCACCAAAGGGTTTCAGAGGAACTACAGTAACCAGAGGATTATGCAAATATGCAAATCCTGTAAAGCAATGTTCACCCAGGGCTGTGCACTGCTGTCTATACTCAGCATCTGGGCTCGGCTGTCTTCGGAGAGGATTCCATCGGTGTCATCACAACCTCTAGTGGATAACAGTGAACACCGCGGCTCACAGGCCTTTGCTCCAGCTCTCACCTCCTCAGCGGCCCATGCAATCCAGGGGAACGCCAAAAGGGTGGGCAGATCCCAGGATCCTTCTATCCTTCTCACGTGTGCGCGTGCGTGACTGCCTCCCTTCCCTGCCCACTCGCTCCTGTTTCCCCAATTCCACAGGTGTGTGATGTGTTCCGAAAGTGAAGCCTTCTTCAGGATCATCACTGCCCCAAAGAAGAAATCTCCCGTGGCTGCTGGTACCTGTCACATCCCTTTAGGGCCAGCTCAGATGCTATCAACTCAGGGAAGCCTTCACTGACTACCTCTGGCCAGAATTAAACACACCCACCTGTGAGATCCCTGCACTCTGATTACAATCACCCCCTCCCAACACGTATCCCATGGTGTGGTGTAGACACTGGTGATTTACCTGCAGGTCTTTCTTGCTAGGCTGCCATTACCGGGATAAGGACCTCATCATATTATTCTGTGTCTCCAGCACCCAATACAGGGCCCGCTGCATGCATAGGAAGTGCTTAGTAAATGTTAAATGAATGAACGGATAACTGTTTTTTCCAGAAGACTCTCTCCTTAGGTCTTCCTTCCAACCACTATCCTGCTATCCTATATCTCTGGTACAATGAACTCTGCTTTCTGGTGGTAATATTGAGGTTCAAAGAGATACAGTATGAGAGTTTGAAAAGAAAGGGAGTCTGCACCAGGTCATGAAAATTTCTCACCTGGGCTACTCGTTACCCTACCTCCAACCCTTCTACTTGGGCCTAAATTATCCAGATATTTATTCCAACATTTCCAACACCAACTTCAAGGATCTGCTTTCCAGGTGACTACTAGGAGGGGAAGTTTGCTTTGGAAAGTAGGGAAGAAACGGGAGAAAACATTACTTGAGCATCTATTACATGCCAGGTGCTTTACAGGTATAAGTGTTATGTAATCACTGCAACCATCCTTCCAGGCTGGGACCATTAATCCCCACCCCACCTCCATCCCCATCCCACAGGTAGTGAAATGGTGGCCCAGAGAAGATCGACCTGACAAAGGTCACACATTCATAAACAACGCAGCTGGGCCTGACCCAGGTCGCTCCGATTCCAAAACCACATACTTCTTTTCTGGAACCCTACAAATTTAATCCCAGTGGCCAGCTGAGTCAAACTCCTCAGAACAGCCTTGCCATGGCCTCTTTGGTGTTTTGCAATTTGGCTCCATGAAAGAAACCACAAATTGGTATTTAAAAAAAGGGCAGTTGGACTCTGTATTCTAATAATGCCTTCCTTGGGGCATCCCCCCTCCCTCTTTTCACCTTTCCTTCCTTTTTCACTGCATATATCAAGCACCATCAAGTAATTTTTCTCTTAGAAATAGGAGAGCTCCATTTCACTGACCTTTGGCATTGCACACACCTGGTGGTTCCAAAGGTCAGAATTCACCCCTTCTGCCCTCAATCACCAACCGTAGCTTTGAGCGCCCCTAGTGGAGGTCTGTGCCAATGGCATGTTGCAGAATGTGGACCAAATATGAGGACCTGTAAATTGAGCCCTTTCGAATCGCTTTTTGAATAGCAGGAATGAACTTGTAAGCAAAACTAGAAAACAAACCGTTCTGATCAGGAAACATCCTTTTGCCTGGGAAGAGGAAGGAAAGGAATATAACATTATTTTCCTAATGTCCAGCTGAGACCTGCGAACCCAAGAATCCCTCAGGCTTTGATAAGGTGGCCCCAGCAGGGGCGGCTAAAACTCCACAGATCAAAAAAAAAAAGCCGATCCACCATGAAAATAGTCTTTAAGTGAATCTAACGACAGGGTACATTAGAGACTGGAGGAAGCCGCAAATTTGAGTCTTATTAAGCAATATTGAATTTACTTTATTAATTCAAGAAAAAAAATTACACTCAAGCTCTGCAGTCTTGGCATGTAGTTACAGCTATACCCCATGTGCATATCTTAGACAATAAGAAGCCTCTTCAAAAACAAGTTATACTTTATACTTATTCATGCCTTACGGCAAAATGGCACAGAGAATCACGTGACCTACATAAGAATTTAGCAACAAGTCTCTTTCAAGTACTGTATTTACAAATCTCCTCACTGCACCACAAACAGAAGGACCGGCTTGCAACACGGAATGAGACGAATGGGTCTCCATCTGACATTAGTGCAAGTTGGGCTCCACGTTAAAAACAGAATGTACTGTGGAAGGTCAATTGTTCCCAAATGCTCATAGGCTACCCTTACTCCCTCCTTATGACTCACAGTCTTGGAGTCAGAACCACACCGTTATTAATGAACCTTCTGAAGTAGTACGCCGGTTGACTTTAATTTGGCAATGACCTGAAGTTAATTAAAAATATATGCTGGCTAGCTACAGAGTCGAGCAGTTGGAAAAAATAATGTAAAATGTCTTAAAAATTAAAACACACACACACGCATTTTGTGTTTGAAGCCAGGGGAGGAAGCAGGATATGAAATCCTTGTCTTGGATGACAGTTCAATATGTGACATTAAGACATTTTTCCTGGAGGGTGGTATATCGGAGAGTGCCGTCCTCAGAGGTAGAATCACTTTAGAAAAGCCAGCAAGCCACTGGGTAGCTTTCAGATTCAAAAGCGGGGTGAGGGAGGGAGATCTGGACTCTGTTCAAGGCCACCAAGCCATTGTTGGAAAAGACAGCTAATTAAGAAAGGGCATGCTGTGGTGGAAACGACTTATTTAAGCCGATTCTCTTCTCCCATCTTTCCCAGAGAAACTGTCCAGACCTGGTGTAAACTGTGAATATTACTGCCTCATAAAAAGGGGTTCTTTAACGATATGCTTTGTTAAACAAAAGGTGATGAGTTATTTCCTTTGCTCTGTACTCTGGGCTCCACATTTAAAGAGAAAGGGGTGGGGGATAAAATGCCTGATTTATGCTGAGGAGGGCACTCCAGGCCGTGGGGAAGAGTTGAAGAGAAGGAGACCCAGGGCCAGTGCCCGCGAGCGGAGAGCTGTCCGCGGCCTTCGGCGCTGAAAGCAGGTGCGCGCGCCAGGGGTCCAGAATTCCCCAGGGAGAAGGGACACCGCCGGTCCCCTAGCTCGGGGTCAAGACGGTCCAAGCCAAACACGGGGCTCCAGATGGACAGAGTGTGTGCCCTCCGGGTTGTCTTCAGCCTGGGGAGACCCTGCACTGCCTGCTTTTTCCCACGTGAGGGGCGAGTTACTGGGAACAGGAGTTGGACCTTTCAAAAGGCGAGGTCTACGAACGCTTCCCACCACTCTGGGGTCTCCTAGTGGCCTGATCAAACCCTCGAAGCTCTACGGGTTAGTTTTGGATGAGTTCGGCGCCATACTCCCCTTTCCATCTCAAAGCCCCACACACCTGACCACCCTCCACAATTTTCCCTGGGGAACCTCAGCGGGGTGGAGGAGAGGGTGCGGCTCCAGGTCTGGGAAGGAGCCGCCATCCTCCGCTAAACTTGGACACCTCCCCCGCCCCCCCCCCGCCTTCTTCCCAACCGGCTAGCACGTGCCGGGTGAAACTAGCAACCCCCCGCCCCGCCCCCAATTCAGAGTAGTGTTAAGAGACACCCGGCTGTTGAAGAGAGAAAAAAGGGGGGAGTCCGCTCAGGTTCCCGCCTGTGACCTAAGATCTCCTCTCCCTCCCCCGCTAAGTTCTGAGAACCCGGAGCCCCCTCCACTGGCCTCCAGGCGAAAGCCACACCCAAGTTCGGCTTCCAGACACTTGGTTGGGATCGGTCCAGGGACCCGGTCCCTCGGGGCAGCCTGAACCAAAAGGAAGCAAGGGGTCCTAGCGTGGGAGGACGCGGCACTGCGACGGCCCCCAGACGCACTGTTCGAGTCTAGCCCTCACTTGCACGGCGGGTCAGCTGCCCCCGCTTCTCGTCCTCTCCCCGAAAGGGTGAGAATTACCTGGCACCCGGCCCCGGGTGCGGCTGCAGAGAGCTCCGGGAATCTGGGGTCTGGAGGCGACCCCGCTCCAAGGAGATTCTCTGGGGCTGCACAGGGGAGTCAGCCGCACAGCCGGGAAGGCAGAAAGGGAGCCCGCGGCCGAGGCAGGAAAGCGCCCGAGTCCTTCAGACACATCCCCACCTCCACACTCCCAGCAGCCCGGGCCAAGGGGACGCGGTTCCTAGCCCCGAATTTGGGAAGCCGCCCCCGCTCCACATCCCGGCAGATGTGGAGCGAGTCGTCTGGGTCGGCTAGGACCCCTCAGCCGCCCCGCACTCGCGGCAACTTTGCCCCTCCCCCGCCCCGCCCCTCTGGGCGCTTACCTTCTGCCGGGGCGGCCGCGGGGCTTCCCAGGAGCAGAGCGAGGAGCAGCGCGATCCCGCCGGGTCCCGCGGCGGGCGGCCGGGCCGCGGGCATCTTGGCTGCGGGGGACGCGGAGCCGCGGGCTGCGGGGCGGGCGGACGGCGCGGGAGCCGGGGAAGGAGAGAGGCAGCGAGCGAGGAAGGGAAGGCGGGAGCCGGGGAGGGGGCCGCGGGCCGGGGGCAGCCGCCGGAGCCCCCCGGGCGGACGCGCGTTCAGCACCGCGAACGCTCTGGCCGAGCTGCGCCGGGCGCGGGCGGGCGAGTGAGGAGGAGCCGGCGAGCCAGCGAACGAGCGAGGCGCGAGCGGGAGGAGGGAGGGGGCTGGCGCCGAGTCTGTGCCGAGCCAGTGCGGGGAGGAAGGGAGGGGGCGGGCGGGCAGCGAGCGCGAGGGGCCGGCCGCGCCCGGGGTGCCAGCCTCCTCCTCTGGCCGCTGGCCCGTCGGCCCTGCAAAGTTTAACGCCGATTCCCCTCGCGTCCTGTGGGCCGAGCGTTTCCTCTTGGCGGATGCTCACTGCAGCCCTGCGCCGGCGAGGCGAGGCTGGAGAGCGTCCGGACCATTTTCCGGAAGGTGAGATGGAGGCCTCAAAACCGAGCGCAGCCCTCAGCCTGTGCGCAGCCTAGAGCTTTCCATTGCTCAGCCTTTCGGAGAGATCCCAACTTCAGCTCTCTCGGCCCCAGCCAGCCTCTTCCCTGACAGCCCTCCGCATTTCCAAAGTGAGTCCCCATAACCTAGAAAGTCCCAAACTCTGTGGATCTGATGGAAGCTGTCAATCTCCCTAGAAGGATACAAGTGGCCACAAAATTGTGCATCCAATACCCGGGGGCTTTGTACACCCCTGAAGCCCAACCTGAAAATTTATCCATGTTCTAATCTGAGCACCGTTTCTCATATTTCCATTGTTAACGGGCCACCAGAGCTCGCCAAGGCTTCCTCTCAGCTCAGTCCTTTAGCCCTGCTGTACTCCCTTCCCCCATCTGAGCTTGAGTTCAAGGCCTTCTCTCATCCGTTTTGCTCTTGCCCAGCCCTGATTCTCAGCAACTTGTCTCTTCTCCACAAATAGGGGTGATGGGGGGAGACAGGCAGATGCTTGGGCACAGGCAGTGGCTGGAACGGGGACAAGCTTGCACCCACTCCTGGAGACTCACTGTGTGGACTACTTTTGCAGACCCAGCCAGCTTCCCAGGCCTGTCACCCCAATTTAGAAAGCCCTCCTTCTCCCTCCCTCCACTCCACCTTGCCACACTATCCCCACGTTGCAGCCTGAGCAGGCAGAGGAGCAGATGGAGAGAAGGTTGCAGGCAGCAGCGGGGAGGAATATGTCTTAGGCAGAGTGGAGGAGCTAGGAGTCCCTATAAAGAATGGGTGGGGGAGTTGCAGACTGGGTGGAGGAGGAAGGAGGGGGGAGGGAGCAGTCTGGTCCAGGTTTCCAAAAGACCCTCCACACCCAAAGCCTCCCCACTCACTCACGCATTCAGTGTTCTTTTACAGGGTCCTCACTACAGGTCCAGATCTGCATCAGGTTCTGGGGGGTAGAGAGCCCCCAATAAAACCCCATCAGTGGCTGCAAGAAGTTTCCATTCCTGGCAGTAAAGCCAATCGGTTTTGATAAAGAGGGAGGTTGAGGGCTTCCCTGGTGGCGCAGTGGTTGAGAGTCCGCCTACCAATGCAGGGGACGCGGGTTCGTGCCCCGGTCCAGGAGGATCCCACATGCCATGGAGCGGCTGGGCCTGTGAGCCATGGCCACTGGGCCTGTGCGTCCGGAGCCTGTGCTCCGTAACGGGAGAGGCCACAACAGTGAGAGGCCCGCGTACCGCAAAAAAGAAAAAAAAAAGAGGGAGGCTGAGGCACACGGTGCCCAAGAGCTGATTTCTCCTTTGGGGAAGATGAAGCATTCCCGTTGCTTTGCTGGGTTGGGTGGGGGGCTCTGTAAGGTGTGGCCTTGCCTGTCTTGCTCATCACCATCCGCTCAGTGCTGACACAGTGCTAGCATCCAGCAGGCTCACAATGATACTTGTTGAATGGAAACATAAACAAGCAAGAAAGACGGAGGAAAAGGAAAAGGGAGAAAGCAAGGGAGAGGAAAACAGAGATAGGCCAGCTCCACACGTGGAAGCAAGGAAACTAATGTTTATAAGCATCTACTGTTTGCCAGGTGCTATAATGATATAATTTCACAATGATCCTGCCAGTGAGGTGTGATTGTCTCCATCTGACAGATGAGTACCTGAGCCCTAGAGAGCGGCACAACCCAGCTTAGGTCACTTGGACAGGATTCAGTGCCAGGCCCGAGTCCAGAGTTAGAACCCACTGCATCTCAATATGCTATTTCCCAGGTATTTGATGGCTACCTCTATGCTATGATTCCATGGATGTTCCCTGGTGCTTCAACACCTCCTTGTTACCAGGAGACCAGAGTGAATAAAAGTCTACCATCAGAGACACTCCTTTTGGTAAAGTCACGGGGCCTCTAGAAGATCAGTTGCTTGCATGCAGGTATCTTATGTGGCAGAAATGACATTGCAAACCCTTAACTCATTGAACACATGGGCAGGGATTTATTCATTCCATTTGCCAGCTGAAACATGGCACAAAGTCCTGAGAGAATGGGACACAGACCCAGTAATCTGAAATTGGATGGTGGGAATATAAGGGGATTCTCTAAGAGCAATATTGACATATTTTTTTTTTCCCCAAGAAGAAATACCATGATAGGGATAGAATTCTACAAGGAACCAGAGCAGCTTGCAGATGAAAATCTTCCCCGAGCACAATTTCAATACCCATATCACAGATGAGGAAACTGAGGTTCAGGAAGGCAAAATGACCCCCTCAATATCATGTACTTGGTCTACCTTTTGTCCAGGCTTATCCTCTATTACCATAGGGCACTTCTGGCCTCGATTCTGGCGTCAGGGTGGACTTCCTGCTACCCACTGCTGCCTAGGCAGAGAATCCCAGATTCTCTGCAGAGCAGATGACGTGTGCTCACAACTCTGTCTACTTTATATGTTGCCACTTGATAAATCAGCTCTTACGCAGCTAATATTGGTCCAGTGGAGACAAAGAGTTCGATTCTAGCCTCACCTCTTCCTGCTGGGTAAGAAGGGCAAGTTATTTAACCTCTCTGAGCCTTATATTCCTCTTCTGAGGAGTAGGGATAAAAATAACACTTACCATGTGAGGTGGCTGACACAAGTGGATAATATCACTGTGACATGAGGAGATACAATAGCACTTAGTTTATAGGGTTACAGAGAGCATCCCTTGAACCAATAAACTAGAGCATTTAGCCCAGTGCAAACCATAAGGAAAACACTCAATTTCATTCTCAAATGTTTGGTGTTGTGAGCCAGACAGTACTGGGATAGGAGTCCTGAGTTCTGATCTCTTTCCTGCTGATATGCTGTGTGATCTTAGGTGAGTCGCCAGCTTCTCTGGGACTCTGTTTCCTTATCCACCCATCCACCTATCTGTCCATCCAGCCAGCCAGCCAGCCACCCACTCACCCACCCACTCATCCATCTATTCCATCTATCTATCCCATCTATCTGCAAATATTGTTTGAGCATCTACTATTTATTGAGTGACTACTAGGTGCCAAACTCTATGCAAGGTGCTGTGGATACAGCAGACTCCATCTCTTGCTCTCTAGAGCTGATAGTCTAGTTAAGTCTGGTAACCTGAGTGCCCAAATCCTTTTCAAGATTAATGTTCTATGCCAGGAGAAGCAGAGTGGTTAAAAGTGGGCTTTGAAACGGGACAGAACTGAATTTGAATTATTTCTCTCCTACTCACAGCTGTGTGACCTTTAACAACTGTCTTAACCTCTCTGAAGCTGCTTCAATGAAAGGTTGTCATTTAAGATTAAATGAGACAATCATTATAAAGCACTTAGGATAATGCATGTAGCATGTAGTAAACTCTCCATTCATCTGTCCACCCATCCATCCATCTATCCTCCTATCCATCCATCTATCCATCCTTTCAACAAATATTTTTTGAGCAGCTTCTATGTGCCAGATACCGTTTTTGGCACTGGGGATACACAAATGAATAAAACAAAGTCCCTGCTCTCTGGAGCTTACCTTGTCAGGTGAGGGATAGACAGTAAAACCTCAATAAGAATTTCAGAAAGCTCTATGAGGAAGATAAAACAAGATGAGTTGAGAGTAAACAAGGCACATTCCTTTTGAGTGATCAGGGATGGCCTCACAGGCTAGGAGACATTTAACCAGAGGAGTGAATGGTGCAAAAAAGGTAACCAGATGAAGATCTGGGGAAGAGTATGTTCTAAGTAGAGGACACAGCAAGTGCAAGGCTCTGAGACTGAAAAAGGGCTGCTGCGATAAATGCTAGCCATTGTCGTCATATTTCTCTGATGCCATTTTTCTGTCTACGCAGATCATAATTAACCAGGGGCTTGACTGTGAGTATGCCAGGTAGTCTATACTCAGTAATTACTCTCCCCATCAACATACAATATAGGAAGTGTCAATTTTTATTCACAGTCCTGCCCCGCCCAAACCCAGCATCAATTTCTCCCCCTAGGAACATCCGGAATTGGAAAAGTCTTTATCACTGGGGGAAAATAAAAAAGAGAAAAAATCTTTTGTCTTAGAGTAAAAATGGAATATAAAGGAGACATATTGAAAGAGAGGGAGCTAGTAAAAAGGAAAAAAAAAAACCCAGCAAGAGTAAAGTCCAGGAGACAAATCCACCCTGGGTCTCTGAAAAGCAGGCAAAGCATCAAACCAGCATCTTCTCATCATGTGTTTTCAACCCGGTCTTCATAAGCTGAGCCTGTGCAGCCCCCATGCAGGAAGCCCGTGGCTATCACATCACTCTGGTCAGATGCTAACAAGGGAATGATCAACTGTGACACAGCCGCCCCCATCCAGTGCATCTACATTACCTGGAAAGAAGCAATTATGCCTATTTGATTTTCCTGAAAATGCTGGATCTGTCTCTATCACCTGTCCTGGCTCTTGAGAAATGCCCATTGTACAGCAGAGATTTGCCTTTATTTTCAAACTGAAAGTTTACAGAATACAAAGTGAGCCTGCAAGATGGATCTGCATTCTCCAGAGGCCTGTCTGGCCAGACAAGAAGGAAAACCAGGACACTGTTAGAAACAGGAAGGAGGCTAAAGGAGAGGGACAAACATATAGGATCTGATGGGACCCCCACGGTCAAGTTCCTGCAAACCCAGCCGGGAGATTTTCCTGGGTTTAGGTTTTTGAGTCTCAAAGGTGAGAAAAAAAAAAAAATCAATAAAAGGTACTGTGTATATTTATATACTCTGCTGGCACTATAAACGGTGACACACACATTTTTCAGACCATGAAGAACAGCCTATATCTGCATAGAAGTACACACCTGTGGGCTATTCTAAGACTTTCATATTTGGTGGCCCTATGAGCACCTGAGTCCTTTGGAATCAGCAGGTTTACCTGGAGTCAGACATGTCTGAGTTTGAGGGAGTCAGAACTCCCTCCTCTATGTGTCACCTCTGAACTTCAGTTTCCTTGTCTATACGAAGCAAGGGATACTAGTAACTACTTCTGGGGCTTTTGTAATAGTAAGAGACAGGATGCATGTTCAGTGCTGAACCAAGTACCCACGCTGTAGTAGGTGCTCAGTAAGCGGGAGGAATTATCATGTGTTATACAGATTGTAAGTGAAAAGACATGGCCCAAATGCCATAAAAAGCTCTTCTCTAACAGGATTTGTTAAGTGTATTTCTGTATGCCTAGAACGAGAGGAAAGTCCAGCTGGGGTTAAGGGTATAGAATCAGTAAAACACCCAAGCCCATCAGGGACTTAGCCAATCTAACTCATTTTCCATGTGACTCGCCTCACTTGAAATTAAGCAAGGCGGTACTGCTCTGTTCAGTTGCAGAGACATCCTCTAGCCCTTCGCCTTCCTCTCCTATCTCACCATTCTCTTCATAATGGAATACTGAAATACCAGGCTCTGTCAGGTCCGTTCTGACCCATAACCTGACCTTTCTTCCAGCTCCCCAGCCAAAGCCCAGCCTTTGTTCCCAGGAGGACAGGAGGGCGGGAGAAGAGGACTAATGTCTGATGACCCTCTGAGGCTCTGTGTTTTTCCATTACCCCACACTGTTCCCCAGGAGGAAAACCACCTGGCACCAGCAGGAACAGAGACCAAGGGATTTCTCTTTAGAGATCATGGATGGACTTGAGTCCAGGAGCCCAAGGGAGAGTGGGCAGAAGTCGGAGAGCCCAGAGGCTGCTCCACGGACTCTTGTGCGATGTCTGTAAGTCCCTTGCCCTCTCTGATCCTTAATTCACCCATATGAAAAAGGAAAATAATTAGGAAAAGTGATCTCTGAAAGCCCTCCCAGGTCTGCAGTTCGATCATTCTGTGGTCATAGCTTCCACACCCGAGAGATGATGGACTGCAGATATCCTGGTGAGAATGTAAGCTGACGTTTTCAAGCAGCTGCTTTAGAGTTTACTGTTCAATATCTCATTTAATCCTTGCAACCACCCTAGGAGTTTGTATCATTGTAACCCAAACTCCTACCCTAGCCTACAGGGTCCTCCAGATCTGGCCCCTTTACCCTCTCTGACCTTTTCTTGTGCTTCCCTTTACGAAGGTCCAGCTGCAAACATTCCAAACTCAGGTCTCTTATTCTTTGTGATTGCTGATCCCCTGCCTGGGAGGTCTTTCCTCCTGATAGGTACACACGTGGCTCATTCTCACCCTGTGGTCAGCCAGAATGGCACCTCCTTGGAGAGAACTTCCTCAGTTTTAAATCCTTTTAAGCACGTATCGCTCTCTAAAACCATCTTTCTTATTTCCTTATGTGTTTCCAGGTGTACTATCTGTGTTCTCCCCTAGATTCTAAGGGGGATGAACGATGCAGATGAATAGACGGAGGCTCAGAGGGGTAATGAAATTTGCCAACAGTCACCAATCAGTGACAGAACAGGAACTCAAACCCAAGGAGGGAGCTTATAACCACTTGACCATACTGCCTTTCAGTTCCAGGAACAGGGGATGCTTCCCAGCCGTAAGATTCTAAAGCAGCGGGAGTTCCTAGCCGGAGACATGATCTGAGTGCCAATGTCTGAATGTCTGTGAGCATTTCAAGTTGTTTCAAGAAAAGGCTACGTTAGCGGCACCACTAAAGCCTGCTGTTCCCCATCCCATCACTGCCATCCCCACCTATTAAAATAATGGTATGAAAAATAAACAGGCTTTATGGACAGTTTTACACAAATGGGTGCATTGTTTCTCTTACCGTTACCATGGCAGTGATGTTCTCTGGATAACTTCATGTTTCTACAGGATGGAAGGGAATGGAATAAAATTGCTCGTGGAAAAATTGCCAAACAAAGGCCATTTCCTCTTCTGGAGGCGCCACCCCCCAGCACTCAGAGGCAGCCGCACTCTCAATACTTGTGCACGGGATCAAAACTGCCTCATAACCTAGAGCCTGCCATGGCTCCCTAGTGCCAATAATGTGAAGGCCAGCGGTCTTGGCATGGCTGTAAAGCTTCTACTGTCTTCCACTCCTGCCCTTTGTCCTCCTGTCTCATAGACCTGCCTGTAGGTAATTCCCCTCCTCATTTTGTCCCTCTCCCCTTGATGCTTCACACATCATACTCTTCCAGCCACCTGGGTTACCCTTCTTCTTTCCACATCTCTGCTGGGCCAGCTGCTACTCAGTTTTTCAAGTCACAGTTTAGGTCTGATCCTGTAACCTCCCTCCTTCCCCACCCGTCCAGCAATCTGGGTGAGATATTCTCCTCCCAATTTTTCCCATGGTCCCCTCAAGCGTAGCAGGATATGATCACCCAGACACCACGCTGTTGGAGGACAGGAACAGTGCTTGATTTTAACAGTGTGCCAGGAGCACAGATAGATGCTCAATAAATGCTTTTCGAACCAAATTAGAAAAAGAAAGAGCAGCTGGTCTGAGAGGCTGTCTAAAGTGTCTGAGAGGTTGTCTGAGTGTCTCTCATTCTTTGGGAATAAATGGGGGGGGTTTAAATCAACACCCTGAGACAAAGCAGTGCCTTTCAACCTTGGCTGCACCTTGGGATCACCTGGGAGCTTTCACAGATTCTGATGCCCAGGCTGCATCCCAAGTGAGTTACATCAGACTCTCTCTGGGAGAGAACTCGGGCATCTGTGTTCTTTAAAGCTCCCCAGGTGATCCCAGGGTGCAGCCGGGAAAAGGGCCACTGGGCTCAGGGTTCTCAATCAGAGTCCCAATCACGGTTCTGTGTGAATGTGTGGGACCAGGGTCTCCTGCGGGCGGCGTCCAAGGACCCAGAGCCAGGACTGAGCCAAGATCCCTGCACTGTGTGCATGGCAGGCGGCTAGGTGCTTTCCACGCTTCACATCAGAATCCTCTCTCTAACCTATGAAATTGGCATTATGAAACTGAGACTCAGATACTTGTGAGACTGCCTATGTTCCCATGTCCAGGCAATGGCAGAGACAGGATTTGAACCCGGGTCCATCTGAACCCAGTGTCCAGAGCCTATGCCCTTGAGTATTTCTTGAATGTAGGCAGGGTGGGGCAGCTGAGAGGAACTGCAGATGTTAGAAGTACCCTGGCCACCCAGGATAAGCTCACTGCAGAGGAGTTCCATCTGCCTCTCTCAGGCTTGGGTAATGCATTCCCTCCCTCTCTGTTCCTTGTTTTCTCTTTTTCTTCTCCCGCCGTCCCGCCCTCCCTCCCTCTGTCTCTCTCTTTCTCTCTGTGTGTGTCTCTGTCTGTATCTCTCTCCTTCCCTGCCTCCCCGCCTCTGTCTCTCTCCCTTCTTCCCCCACCCCCAGTTCTTCTGGAGCAGTGGCTGGGAGCAGCAGAAACAGCCGGCAGCTGGGGCTGCCCGAGGTCCCTAATTAGAGCAGCATGGGAGCTAGGATGGGGGAAGGGGACTGGTGATTACAAACCACCCTGTGAGGCCACAGCCTCAGCAGTTTTCAGGGCTGGGATGCAGCATCCCTAGGGTGATGGTTTAGGATTGGAGGATGAGTGCTGGTGCTCCCCACACACAGCGCTGACTTGGCATCCAAATGGCTTCTTTGTACTTGTTTTCCAGCTGATGTTTATTGTGTGCATTTTAAGTGTCAAGTCCTGTCTCCACAACAGCCCTACAAACCAAGTCGCCTGCAAAATGGAATTTGGAATACAAGAACAAGAGAACGCACGTTTCCATTTTCCAGGTTTTGCTCAAATCTCAGTGAAGTCTTCCCTGACCAAAGAGTTTTAAATTGAAAGCCCTCTTTATCCCACCCCTGACACCACATGCTACCCATCCTCCTGTACCGCTTTATTTCTCCACATACTGCTTCTGAGCATCTGATTACTCTATATTTTTATTGTCTGTGTTATTTACACCTGCCTCCTCCAAACAGAATATCAGTCTCACAAAGGAGAGCTGGGAAAGCAGGTCTGAGGACAGCATCACAGCGGTTCTGGGGATCTAGGAAGCTGGGACCCTCCCAAGTCCTTTAAAGAGGCTGCACTTGATATGAATCACTACCCGAGTTGGGTCATGTGACCACCTCTTGGACAGAAGAGGGTAAAGCCTTTTTTTTTTTTGCCTGCGTTGAGTCCTCCTTGCTGCTTCCCCTCCAGGGAAGCCCCAAGAGGGTAAAGCCTTTTGATTGACAAGCCCACCAAGCCTGCATCTGATGAGTGGTTCTCAAAACAAAACAAAATTTTGGTCTGTTTTTTTCAGTCCTGTATCCCCAGCACCTAGATGTTCATTTGCCCATAACTGGCACTCACAGTATGTTTGTTGAATGAATAAATAAGTTTGCATTTTACTGGGACTTCCCTGGTGGTGCAGTGGTTAAGAATCCACCTGCCAGTGCAGGGTACATGGGTTCGAGCCCTGGTCCGGGAAGATCCCACATGCCATGGAACAGCTAGGCCCATGTGCCACAACTACTGAGCCTGTGCTCTAGAGCCCGCAAGCCACAACTACTGAGCCCACGTGCCACAGCTACTGAAGCCCACACACTTATAGCCCGTGCTCTGCAACAAGAGAAGCCACCGCAATGAGAAGCCTGCACACTGCAATGAAGACTAGCCCCGGCTCTCTGCAACTACAGAAAGCCCACACGCAGCAACAAAGACCCAATGCAGCCAAAAATAAATTAATTAATTAATTAATTTTTTAAAGTCTGTGTTTTACTTAACCTCGGAGTTTTGTTACCTTAGGCCATCAATCATAAACGTCATTCCAAACTTAGAGTAATAGGGCAACAGAGTCCAGCATGGTACCCAGCACATGACAGGGGCTTTGTCAATATTGCATGGAATTCATTATTATGTATTACTTAACACTCTTTGATGAAAAGGAGCTGATTCTGGCTAAATTCATCCAGAAAAAGGTGGGAGAGCTTTGTCAGAAGAATAGGAGTATCTCACAGACCAAAGAAGAGTTGGGAAAGCAGGTCTGAGGACAGCATCACAGCAGTTCTAAGGACCTAGGAAGCTGGGACCCTCCTGAGTCCTTTAAAGAGGCTGCACTTGGTATGAATCACTACCGAGGTTGGGTCATGTGCCCACTTCTTGGACAGAAGAGGGTAAAGCCTTTGGATTGACAAGCCCACCAAGCCTGAATCCGATGAGTGGGTCTCAAAAAAAAAAAAACTAAGTGTTGATACCAAAATAAAGATGGGTGTGAATTCTGGTCAGGGGAAACACTGGATGCCCATGATATCTGACCTATCAATTCCATTGGGCACCCCAGGATGGGCAGGAGTCTATGCGGCTATGAATGACCCATGCAAGGACCCTGTTATTTTGAGTTTTCCATGTCTGTTTCTCCCAGTCACCTGTGCTGTCCGAACAGTGAGGGGGCAGCTGTAGGCTGCATCGATGGGCATGAGCGTTATGGCAAATCTCTGAACTTAGAAGCCCCAGTTCCCCTCCAGTCTACCTAAAATCAGTTCTGGAAAAAAGGCACATCAGTCAGTCTGGGAATGGCCAATAGCCAACAAGCCATCAGTGCATTCAGAGCAAGAGGCACAAACAAAAAAGTGGATTTCATGGCAGAGACCAATCACGGTGTTAATCAGCATAAGCTAGGTTATGCTGCTGTAACAAAGGAGCCTCAAACTTCCAGTAGCTTAATGCAACAATGGTTTACTTTCCACTCACACAAGTCCAACAGGGATTCCACTGCTCTCCAGGACAGCTGTCCTCCCTGCAGTAACTTGATGATTTGGTAACTTCCATCTTGCAGTTTTGTTATCTCTACATGTGGTTTCCCAGCCACCGCTCTTTAATTGCCTCCAAATGGAAGTGACATATTTCTGCTCACAGTCTACTGGTCAGAAGGAGTCACACGGCCTCACTCCAACTGCGAGGGAGGCTGGGAAATTCAGGGGACCACATGGAATATTTGATGAGCTCTACTATCTCTTCTGTACACACAGATGGCAGAAACACTTCCCGGCAACTAAGGTCATGACAGTGGGACACGGGCCTTGCAGGAGGCAGCACAGAAAAGCCTCTGAGTGAAGGCAGTGATTTGAAACCTGGAGATTCTTGCTTTTATATTCTATACATGCCTGAGCTACACCACCACCAAAGCAATCTGTTGAGCGGATGGGACTGGATATTCGAGATGGAGAATCAACATGGCTCACACGGCTAGCTCCATGCCAGGCATGACCCACATCCCTTGTCACATTCCCAACATCCCCTTGAAAATTCCTTACAAATAAGGAAAGAAATATAATGACTTGCCTGAGGTTGCATACATTATAAGTGGCACAGATTAGAGAGCTACCTGAATCCAAACTCATGGTCTTTCCCCTACACCACGAAGCTCAAGAGTCATGGCAGGTATTACAAGAGTCTTCTCTTTATTGGATGAAAATAATAATGATGATGATAACAACTCCTAATTATTAAGGTGTTACTTCACGTTGAAAATGTGTAATCCCATTAATTCTCTCAATCATCCTGTGAGATAGGGTCTACCATTATCCCCATTTCGCAGATGAGGAAACTGAGGCTCAGAGAGGCAAAACAAAGCCTGTTCAAGATCACACAGCTAGTAAACAGCAGAGTTAAGATGTAAACTCGTGGTTGCCCAACTTCAAAGCTACTCCATCCTACAGAAAAGAGAATGATTCAATTCAATTGGTTGTTTTGTCTACATACCTCCAATCACCAAGTGTGACTGTTTTTCTTTAAACCGACCACTTCTTGTTTAGGCATTTCTTTGATGTCTTCACAACTTGCATCTTCTTTCAAAACACTTCTTAAAAAGGAATGAGAACAGTATGGTCTGCCCCACCTAGGATCCAGAAAACAAAGACAAATGCCTTGATTATGTTCCCTGTAAAAAGATACATCCTCACCTCACTGTCCTTAACAAAAGACAGATGCTAATTAAAATTTTCACTAGCATTTACAGGCTCAGTTTTAATTGTACCAGAGCTATCTGAATTTACTGTAGCCCTCTGATTAACAGGGAAAGAAAATCAATAAGCATACCAAAAAATTTGAATGTGTTATATGACTAATTCCAATTTTATGTTATAATCGTGTTTTAATGTGGCTAATTACCATAATTAAGCTGCCTGTGACAGCACTGGCTGGGACAGAAGCTGTTACTATTCTAAGATAACTTGTCGAAGGCTTTTCCCAGATTTTGGGTGCAATTTGCCATTTGGCTGGTTTGGGGTGCTATGGGGGTGGGAACAGTGTGTGTGTGTGTGTGTGTGTGTGTGTGTGTGTGTGTGTATGTGTGGGTGTATGTGTGTGCGTGAGAGAGAGAGAGAGAGATAGTTCTTGGAGCGCTAGCTCTGCCCAGGAAAGCCTTGGCTCTAATGTTAAAGCTGAGCCAGGTACCATGTCCACGTCATTTATCAAATATTTATTCATTGAGCACTTACTATGTGCCAGGTCTTTTGATGCACTCTGGGAACATGGGTGAAATTTTCTTGTCCACTGGGGTGAGTTAGCCATTTAACAATTAATTACATTGGGGGAAATACCAGGTGATAGGAGAGTGGTTAGCATTATCTACACAGGCAACATGATGGAGAGGTCTGAAAGGCTTCCCGGAGGAAGCAAGTTCTTAGCTAAGACATTAAGAGTCTCAGGAGTTAAGTAGATAGGAGATCATCCATAGGACATCATTCCTGGCTAAGAAAGCAGCATTTGTAGAGACCTCGAGTTGAAAGGAGGCTATCTATTTTTTTTTTTTTCTTTCCTCTCTACTTTCTTTCCCTCCCATCCATATGAAAAGTACCACTGACTATGTACCAGGATGTAGACTTCTAGCTCTTGACTCCATTAGATGCTGCAGCTCTTGCAGGAGCAGGTGAGGACCACACTGACTAGCCAGGGTTAACTCCTTCCTGCCTGAGAAAGAACAAAGAAGAGTTTGGAGATTAACTGCCAGGATATTCAACCACAGGGATCTGTAGTTCCCAACCTTTAAGAGTCCATGGGATCCAACTGTGAGACTTGTTGACCATGCAGGCTCCTGGGCCCCACCCCAGGTTGTGGTTCAATGGGCCAAGGGTGGGGCCTTGGGATCTGCATTTTAAGTGGTATGATGGTGATTCTGAAGCAGGTGGTCCACAGGGCTCTCTGAGAGAAGCACCACTTGGGCCTAATAACCATCCTTTACAGATGGGACAACTGAGGCTCAGGGAGAGATTTAATTTGCAGTAACGTGTATGATCAGAACCCAGCCCTCCACCTCGCAGGCCAGAGCTGCCCTCCGCTAGAAGAGGGAAGACGTCATGAGCTCCCAGGTACTTGTGCATTTGAGGCACACCCTCTGTTATTGACAGGCACTAATGGTGGTAACGAACTAAGGCGACCTGAGTTCACCCAGTAATTGCAAACGAGGCGAAAAGAGTAAATATAATCCTCATTAATGTAAAGCAAGCTTCACTATAGAGATCTTATATGAATTTTAAGCACAGGCAGACTAACCGCATCCTTTATTTATTCATTTAGCTTTCAGGAAAAAAAATATTTCAGAATGCTTATAAAATACACACAGTATGAGAAACCAAAGCTCTATCAAGTTCCCCAAATTCAATGTACGTAACTATATACTTGCATTAAGATGAATGTGGACACAGGCACATACCCATCTAGCCACCTTAGATGGTCACCTGGACAGAGAAGCAAGGGGTGAGGAAGAGAAGGTGTGAGAAAAAAATGTAGCAGGATGAAATAATACAGATGGTATAATGTTAATTGGATGCAGGATACAAAATTCTACACGTACATTAACGCATAGGTATAAAAATAAAAAATGAAACTATACAAGTCCTGAAAAGAACAAAATAAGAAGAAAAAAGTATTTCCAGGTAATTAAATTTGGGTTTTTTTTTTTTAAGCATCACTCCCCATCCCCCTCCCCCCCAAAAAAGTAAAGAAATTGGGGAGAAAAGAACATAAGAATGTAATAGCAAGAGAGAGTGAAAAAAAGAGTTTCTCTTCTGGTAGGCATCCCATAGGCAGGGATTCTACAACTTTCTTGGAAATTAGAATTATCTGGAGGGTTTGTTAAAATGCAGATTCCCAGGCTCATCCCTCAGAGGTGTTGATTTTAAGGAGTTTCTCATGTAGTTCTGATGTACATTGTGATTAGGACACAATTTGGTCCCAGACAGTAAAGCCTGCCCTTAGCCCCTCTTCCACCCAGCACGATTTGATCAGGCCTGAAATCCCAGGTAGAATCTATTTCCTATAACAAGTCTATGTTGAAATGTAATCTCCCTCTGGGGGGATCAGCTATTAAAATTGATCTTTATAAGACAGTGTGATAAGGTGAATCAGACCTTTAGAACTTTTCCTGATACTGGGTTCATGTGCTAAGAAAAGCAAATATTTATCGACTGCTTATGTGCCCAACGCTAAGAGCTTTCAATGTTCCAGGAGGTACTACTCTGATTATCACCATTTTCCAAAAGAGAAAACTGAAGCACAGAGAGGTTAAGTAATCCACACAAGGTCACCCAGCTAGTAAGTGGAAGAGCCAGGTTTTGAACCCACATTATCTTATACTATATTAATATGTTACCTCTCCCCAATAGAGACAAAAGGAAGAGATGACATTATGACTCTGGGAATCCAAAATGAGGGAAAAGACACAGCAAGAGAAGGTAAAGTAGGAATCCAAACCAGGTGTGATAACCATACTTCCCAAGGCAAAATTCCTGTGTGTGGTTAGACAAAGAAAACTTCTTCTTTCCATTTAACAAAGGTCTGAAGATGTGACCATGCTTACTTATCTTCTTAAGGAATAGGATATATTGAGATGAATAAAACTATGTGACTATATGGAAATGGGACTGGATCTCTCAATCAGGATAAAGATATGGGCTCTGGGTATGGAGCATACAAAGGCGTGGGGTGGGTCTGTAAAGAAATTAGGATATACCCTCGGAGTGTTTTATTTTAAGCTGTCTGATATCAGGCAGACTTTCGCCGTAATCTGATGCTGTAAAGGAAAGTGCTGAAATATACTAGATGAATCAGAAGTATCAAGATACCGGTGGTGTTGCACTGTATGGATAGATCGCAATTTGTCTTCATCAACTCACCTGTATGATGGGCATTCAGGTTGTTTACTTTTTAGCTATTACAAATAAAGATGCTACAAGAATTTGTTTACAAGTCTTGGTGAGGCATGCGTTTTCGTTTCTCTTAGGTAAACCCCTAGGAGTGGAATGGCTATATCATACAGTAGGTGTATGTTTAACTAATTAAGGAACAACAAGATGGCCTTCCAAAGTGGTTGCATCATTTTACATTTCCGCTAGGAGCTTGTAAGAGTCCCAGTCACTGAACACCCATGCCAACCCTTGGTATAACTCAATTTTCTAATTTAAGCCATACAGTGGGTGTGTAGTGGTTTTAAGTTTCATTTCCTTAATAACTAATGATGATGAACATCTTTTCATCTGTTTATCTGCCATCCATATATCTTCTTTGGTGAAGTGTATGTTCAATTCTTTTGCCCATTTAAAATTTGTTTTTGGGGAGTTCCCTGCTGTCCAGTGATTGGAACTCTGTGCTTCCACTTCAGGGGGCACAGGTTTGATTCCTGGTCAGGAAACTAGGATACTGCAGTCCACGGAACGGCTGAAAATCTTTTTAAAAAAATTATTTTTGTATTTTTAAATGATTGTGTTGTAAGAGTTCTTCATATATCCTAGAGACAAAACCTTTATTGGATACATGTTCTCTAAATATTTTCTCTCAGTTTGTGATTTGCCTTTTCATTTTCATAAGTGTACCTTAAAGAACAGAATATTTAAATTTTGATCTTATCCAACTAAATGATCTTTTACAGTTTGTGATTTTTTTGTGTCATATTTTTCAAACTTTTGCCAAATCCAAGTCCACAGAGATTTTCTCTTATGTTCTCTCCTGGACGTTTTATAATTTCAGCTCTTACATTTAAGTCTATTATCTATTTTGAGCAATTTTTGTATCCGATCTGAGGTAAGAGTCAAGGTTCTTTCATTTATTTATTTTGCATATAGCCATCCAATTATTTTAGCGCTATTTAATGAAAAGATTGTCCCTTCCCCATTGAATTGCCTTGGCAACACCACTGCAAATCAATTGATCATACATGTGCGGGTCTATTTCTCAACTCTCTATTCTATTCCATTGATCTATATGTCTGTCTTTATGTCAATACCAAACAGATACTGTCTTGATTACTGTAACCTTATAATACATATTAAAATCAAGCAGTGTGGGTCTTCAACTTCGTTCTTTTTCAGAATGATTTTTGCTCTTCTAGGTTCTTTGTTTTTCCATATGAATTATATAATCTTCTTGTAAATTTCTGCAAAAAGTCCTGCTGAGGTTTTAATTGGGATTGCACTGAATCTGTAGATCAGTGTGGGCAGTGCTGACATCTTAACACTATTAAATGTTCTGACCCATAAATGTGGTTTATCCTCCCATTTATTCATGCCTTCTTTAATTCCTCTCAACAATATTTTATAGTTCTCAGAGTAGAGCTCTTAAATACCTTTTGTCAAATTTATCATTATTTCACATTCTTCATGCTATAGCAGTGGTATTATTTAACTTTCAACTTCCAAAGGGCTGTTAACTAGTTTATAGAGATACAATTCATTTTTTGTATAATGACCTTGCTAAACTCACTTATTACTTTTAGTAGCTTCTTTGTGGATTCCTAAGGATTCCTTTGTAAAATCGCTAGGATTTTCTATAGAGACAATCATGCCTTCTGCAAATAATGTTAGCTTTACTTCCTCTTTTCCAATCGATATGCATTTAATATATTTTTTTCCCACTTCATTGCCCTGAGTAGAACTTCAAGCAAAATGTTGAATGGACATGATGAGTGTGGACACCCTTGCTTCATTCTCGATCTAAGAGGGAAAGCATTCAGTCTGTCACCACTAAGGATGCCGTTAGCTGTAGGGTTTTTTTCTTCTTTTCTTTTTTTTTTGTAGATACCCTTTATCAGGTTAAAGAAATTTCTTTCTATTCCTGATTTGATGAGGATTTTTATCAGGAATGGATATTGAATTTTGTCAGATGCTTTTCTGCATCTACTGAGAAGCTCATTTAATTTTCCTTTTTTAAATTCCCTAATATGATGAATTCCATCTATTGACTTTCAAATCACGAAACAATCCTGAGTTTCTGGCATACACTGCACTTAGTCATGATGTATTATTCTTTTTTATACATTGTTGGATGTGACGTGCTAGCACTTTGTTAACCATTTGTGTGTCTATGTTTATGACTGATATTGATCTGATTGTAATGCCTTTGTCTGATTTTGGTATCAGAGTAATGCTGCCCTCATTGAATGAATTGGGAAGTTCTTTTTTCTCCTATTTTCTGAAAATATTTGTATTTAATTGTATTATTTTTGTCCTCACACGTTTGGCAGAATTCACCAGTGAAGTCATCTGGGCCTGGAGCATTCTTTGTAGGAAGATTTCTAGCTACAAATACAAGTCCTTTAATAAACGCAGTGTATTCAGGCAATCTTTTTCTTGAGTGAGCTTTGGTAGTTGGCACTTTCTGAGGTATCTGTCCATTTTACCTAAGTTGTTGAATTTATTGGCATAGAATTATTCATAATATTCCCTAATTTGCTTTTTAATATCTATAGTGTCTGTAGCAATACTGCCTTTCTTATTCCTTATATTAGTAGTTTGTGTCTTCTTTTTCCTGATTATTCTATCTAGAGGTTTACTACTTTTGTTAAACTTTCACAAAGAACAAGCTTTACTTTCATTATTTCTATTGTTTTGTTTTCTATTTTATTGATTTCTGCTCTGATCTTTATTATTTCCTTTCTTCTGCTTACTTTGGATTTAACTTGATTTTCTTTTTTTAGTTTTTGAAGGTATAAACTGAGGTCATTGATTTCTCCTTTTCTAACATAAGTGTTTAACATTCTAAATTTCTCGCTCAGTACTGCTTCAGTGGCATTCAAGTTTTGATATGTCGCCCTCTTTAAAAATTCAGTTCAAATGTATTTTTATTTCCCTTTTTTTTAATTCTTTACCCGATTAGTTATTTAGAAGTGTGGGTTTGTTTTTTGTGTTTTTTTTTTTGCAGTATGCGGGCCTCTCACTGTTGTGGCCTCTCCCGTTGCGGAGCACAGCTCCAGACGTGCAGGCTCAGCGGCCATGGCTCACGGGCCCAGCCGCTCCGCAGCATGTGGGATCTTCCCAGACCAGGGCACGAACCCGTGTCCCCAGCATCGGCAGGCGGACCCTCAACCACTGCACCACCAGGGAAGCCCTAGAAGTGTGTTTTTAGTTTCCAAATATTTAGAACTGTTCCAGATATCTGTTAGGGATTTCTAATTTAATTCCACTGTGCTTAGAAAATACGCTTTGTACAATTTGAATCATTTTATAGGTATTGACTTGTTTTATGGTCTACAATACAGTCTATATTGGTAAAAATACTCCATATTCATGTACAAAGAATTTGTATCCTGCTGTAGTTAGGCAGAGTGTTCTATAAACGCCAGTTAGATCAAGTTGGTTGATCGCGTTCTTCAGTTATCTACACCCTTTTTGATTTTATGTCTACTGTTTCATCAGTTATTGAAATCGGGATGTTGAAATTGCCAACTATAACTGTGGCTTTATCATTTTTTTTCTTTTACTTCTATCAGTTTTTCGTTCATATATTTTGCAGCTAACATTTGACTTTTTGAAATAGCTTTGTTGAGGTATAACATACAGACCATAAAAATCATCCAGTTAAAGCATACAATTCAACGATTTTTAGTAAACTTATAAACTTGCGCAACCGTCACCACAATCCAGTTTTAGAACATTTCTAGCACCCCCAAAAGACCCCTCCTGCCTATGTGCAGTCAATCCTCCATTCCTGCCTTTAGCTCTAGGCGGCTCTAATCTGCTTTCTGTCTCTCTCTAGGTTGGCCTTTCCTAGACATTTTACATAAAAAGGAATCAGATGATACGTGACCTTTTGCATTCTTCCACTTAGCATAATGTTTTTCAGGTTCATCCACGTTGCAGCATGGATGAGTACTTTCTTTTTTATTGCTCTTTATTCCATTGTATGGACAGATGACATTTTGTTTATCCACTTGCCATTGATGGACATTTGGATTGTTTTCACTTTTGGGCAATTACAAATAATGTTGCTCTGAAGATTCGTGTACAAGTCTTCGAGTATTCACTTCTCCTGGATAAATTCCTAGGAGTTGAATTGTTAGGTCATATGGTAAGGCTACGTTTAAATTTGTGAGTAACTGCCAACTGTTTTCCACAGTAGCTGTCCCATGTTCCATCCCCACCAGCAATGTAGTTCCAGTTTCTTGACACACTCACCAGTGCTTGCTAAAGTCTGTCTTTTTTTATTATGAACTGTTTTTTTACCTATTAAAAATGACATTTTGGGGCTTCCCTGGTGGCGCAGTGGTTGAGAGTCCACCTGCTGATGCAGGGGACACGGGTTCGTGCCCCGGTCCAGGAAGATCCCACATGCCGCGGAGCGGCTGGGCCCGTGAGCCTTGCGCATCCGGAGCCTGTGCTCCGCAATGGGAGAGGCCACGACAGTGAGAGGACCGCGTACCCGCAAAATCAAAAAAAAACAAAAGGCATTTCACATGATTCAACTTATTAGTGAGGTAGGAGATGGATGGGCCCCAGGCTGAGCAGCTGGAGTCTGTCCCCTGTGGACAGATACTCCAAGATAAAGATAATAGCAGGAGGGAGGAGGAGCTGAGCCCTGCCCAGATAAAAGATATGGACTCGGAGCCAAAGCAAGACAACTGGCCAGAGGAAACTTGGAGGAAATGCCCCATATAAGTGATTCAAACTACCACGAGGGCGCGACTCTCTCTCTGAGCTCGCCCGTGTGTATCTATTCACACATACTCTTTTTCTTCCTAATAAACACTTTACTTGTTTCACTACTTTCTGTCTCTTTATGGAAGTTCATTTCTACAAAGCCAATAGGCCAGGGCCTTGTCACTGGTCACTGGTCTAGTGGCTAGGATTCAGCACTCTCACTGCCACGGCCTGACTTCAATCTCTGGCTGGGGAACAAATATCCTACTTCAAGCCACTGCAGGCCGAGGCCACCCGAGATCAATACCACCAGCCCATTATACAGATGTGGAAGCTGAGACTCAGAGGTAGGAAGTGGCAGAAATCTGATTCCACTTCACATGGGTCTGTCATGTAGACCCAAGCTTTACGAGCTGCCTGTGGCTGCCACCCTTTCTCATCGGCAGCTCAGCCCTGGCTTTCCTTTCCAGTCACCAGGGGCCCAGGCTCCCATCTCAGAACCCCTTTCATCTGCTCTCTCAGTCCCTCTGGAGGCTGACTCGGCCTGTAGGTTTGCTGCCTCGACTTGGCTACAGAGAAAGACCTGCTCCACGCTTGCCGCCCCTGCACGACTGATGTAGAAGGAAATCAGTGCTTGCTTAGGTGTGTCTGAGTCCCGTGGGCTTATTCCCAGATTGGTGTTCATACCAGGAGCTTCTCAGCTTCTGCTTAATGCATCCCCTATAAATTGTGAGAGAAGCTCATCCGAGTCTGTTTATACATTACTGTTATAAGAAATCTTCTTTCAGGTTTGTTAAATTTGTGCTATTACCTGGGGAAGAACAAATTATATATAATATACAAGTATAAAAAGTATATATATGTATATTTTCTCCAGCTACTTATTAGCTGACACTTTTCTGAAAACACATTAATTTAGAAACATGCTCTGACACCCAAACCTCTGCACAGTGGCACCACCTCCCCACCAAAGCCTTGGAAGCCTGGGCGGAAACCTGGGCTGGCCGCTGATCTGTGGGGAAATGAGAAGAATGTTGAGAGTACTCAGAAAGCCACATTCATGTAATTTCAAGGGCTCTCCTCTACCCTGCGATTATGTTTTTTCCCTACCTTTTAGGTGCTAAAATGCCTTTGCTTTATGAGATGATGGTGGTAAGAGATGGGAGTCATTTTTATAAGGAAATGGAAACACTATGTCAATCCGCATGTATTTATTTTAATTTTTATTTGCTTACTTTTTTGACTGATCAGTGATGTCCAGATGTCTGGGAACTACTGGCCGGGTGACCCAGGGATGGGGGAAAAATTATACAGACCTGGCTTTCAATGTGGCTTCACCACTCTGTAGCAATTTGATCTTGGGTAATGATAACAACAGAAACAAAAATAATGGCAGAAACAGACATTCTTGGATGTCTTTTTATGTGCGAAGCACCTTTTTAACTACCTTATGTTCATAAACTCATTTGGTCTTTATGATACCCAAGTAAGGTAAACAGAGTTAAAGCTACCAGGACAGTAGTGAGTCAATTAACATGACAAGACAGCTATTTGCCCTTGGGTCAGGTTCCTGGCACAGAGCTCCTAAAATCCTTGGAATTTCCTGAGTGATAAGCATCTTCTGTTTTAAGGAAGTACCTAGATAGCTTCAGGATGGGGGCTGGTCCACAGAAAGACCTTGATGATTAGAAACTTGTAACTTTCAGCCCCACCCTTCCCAGAAGCAGAGAGGGGCTGGAGAATCCTCAGTGGCTAATGATGTAATCAATCACACCTACTACTGAAACCGCCATAAAACCCTGAAGTGACGGGTTTCCAGGTTGCTGAACAAGTCAAGGTGCTGGAAGGGTGGCACGCCCACTCCAGAGAAGGCACAGAAGCCCTGCACCCCCCCCACCTCATCTTATGCATCTCTTCATTTGGCTGTTCCTCAGATGTATCTTTCACAATAAATCAATAATAATAAGTAAAACACCTTCCTGAGTTCTCTGAGCCATTCCAGTGAATTATTCAACCTTGGAGGTGGGGGTTGCTGGACCCCCGGAATGTGTAGCCAAGTTGGGTCGAAGTGTTCATAACCTGGGGACCCCCGACTTGCGACCAGTACCCAAAGTGAGGCAGTCTTGTGGGACTGAGCCCTTAACCTGAGGAGTCTGCATTGACTCTGGGTCATCAATGTCAGAACTGAATTGAACTGTAAAACCCCCAGTTGGTTTCAGAGAATCAGAGAGTTGGCTGGTGTCAGGAGGGGAAAAAAAAAAACACCTGTCTGGAGCCAATATATTGCCTGACCAATTACCAATTAATGTTTTATACACACACACACACACACACACACACACACACACACACACACACAAAATTAATGTTAATTCCTTCCCCCCTCCTTTTCCTCCAGACAAACCCTCTAAATTTCTCATAAAGGGCATGTTAATTAGTTAACGACTTGGGTTTGGGGATCTAACAGACCTGGACGTGAGTCCAGGCTCCCTGCTTTCTTGGCCGGGAAGGCCCTGAGCAGTTTGCTCACACCCGGGCACCTCAGTGGCTGAAGGCTGGAGAGCAGCCGAGGACAGTTTTCACTTTGTATAATATTCATCCTCTGTTGGGGGAGAAGTCCAGAAATGAGCGACTGGGAAGGAGTGTCTGAATTCCGCTTCTCTGTTTTTCTCCTCCTGGATGGGATCCACCGCTGACTGCAGTGATGTGTGACTTAGAGTCTCCTGCCCACCCTCCGCCTGGCAGAGCAGCTTCCCTCCAGCCTCACGCCCCCAGCCAAGCTCAGCCCCGTCTTCAGCGCTAACCCCAGCGGAGGGAGGCCTGGCCAGCCGCAGTGGAGCGTTAAGGAGAGCTTGAGTCAAACTTCATTTCCTCTTGCCCAGGGAGCCTAGCCCGCCACAGGCCAGATGCCAGGCCGGTGTGCTCCTGGCCAATGAGCTTATGCTGCGTGAATTCACCACCTGCAGTGTCCAGGCGAGCAGGCACGCACACACCCAAGCTCTCCCCTGCCATCAAAGAGCCCCCAGGGACACACAGCTCGATGCGCAGTGCACAAATGAGAAAACTGAGGCTTGCATAGGCAAGGTTGCCTGCAGAACATCCTCAAGGGGCTTAAGTCCAGACTTCTGATGCTGACTGTCCTTCCTTTTATGCCTTTTTTTTTTTTTTTTTGCTCTTAGGTGCAAATGACTCATTAACCAAGCTCAAAATACAGCACTCTCCTTGGAGAGCCTCGTGCAAAGAAAGAAACACAGCAGCTGGAGGGGAGGATTTTAGAGGCACCACGATTGTCTTGCAGGATCTTGAATGGTACCAACTACCACTTGTGAGCATTTAGGAAAGCCAGGGGTTGGGCTTTCCATAAATCATCTCATGTTAATTCTCACAACAACCTAGCAGGGAAAAAGCCAACAGTTCCCAATTCACAGATGCAGAAACTGAGGCTCAGAAAAGAAAAGCTCAGGATTGCACAGTCAGGAAGTACAAGGGTGAAGATGTGAACGCGGGACTGTGGCTTCAGAACAGATTTCCCTGAATGTCAATACACATGGCAGCAACCTGTCCCTCCTGGGGCTGGCCCAGAGGGGTGTGCTGCACAGACCGCGGTGAATCTTTGGTATCCTCTCTCCTGCACACATGGGGCGTGATGCTGCTCACAAAGGAGCTATAAATACGGCACAACAGAACTTTGCACCTCCAGTGGAAAGTGTCCAGCTGGGGAGCAAGGACACCTGGCTCTGTTCTTGGCACCGTTACTCAGTGGTTACTCTTTTCCTCTTTGAGTCTGAATTCAAATTCAATCAAGGAGGGCAGTTAATTCCGACTTGTATGCCAACTCCTATCCATTGCTAGTTGCTGTCTAGAGTGTTGTATTGAAAAGAATATTAAAGCTCAGCGATCTATTTTTAACGTCTGTCACTACAGAGGTGGAGGCTGGTGTGTTCCGGGGCTGCTCCTACACTGTGCTTTTGCAGACCCCAAACCAGGGGCTCTCTAAGGTCCCTGAAAAGAACCCCAACCTCCTGTGTCAAAGAGCTGTTTGTTTGCACTTGAGCACTAGGCAAGGGGGGCCAAGACCTTAGGGTTGCCAGATAAAATCTGGAAGTCCTGAATTTTTATTTGCTAAATCTGTCTACCTTACAAGAGCTACAAATTCAAGAGACTCCAAAAGTCTCTCTCCAGCAGCTCAGTTTAATCTCAAAGTTAACCACAGTTGATATACAGTCACAGTTGGCCACAGACTTCTGTGCACTTTACTATTCATTATTCACTCAGCTTAGCTCATGACCCTCTTTGTGAACAGAGGTAGAGCCGTCCCTAAGTACCTGCAGGGGATTGGTTGCAGGACCCTACTCCCCTACTCCTGTGGATACCAAAATCATGGATGCTCAAGTCCCTTATATAAAATGGTACAGTATTTGCATATAACGTATGCACATCCTCCCATACACTTTAAATCATCTCTAGATGATTTATACTACCTAATACAATGTAAATGCTGTATAAAGAGTTCTAAATACAAAGTAAATGCTATATAACCAGTTGCCACTGCACAGCAAATTCAAGTTGCGCTTTTTGGAGCTTTATGAAAGCAATTTTTTTCCCAAATATGGTTGAATCTTTGTTTCCTTTTTTTTTTTGGATGCGTGGCATACAGGAGACCAGGGATTGAACCCGTGCCCCCCTGCTGTAGAAGTGCGGAGCCTTAACCACTGGACCTCCAGGGAAGTCCCCTGAATGTGGTTGAATCTTTGGACATGGAACCCAGAAATACAGAGGGCCAACTGTATTAACTTTGCTAAGTCAAGGTAACTGAGTTACTTCGGGGTGGGTGTTGTTAGGGTTAGGGTTAGAGATACTTCCGGGGGCGAGTATTTAAACTCAGTTTCTTTTGGGGCAGTTACTGGGACAATTCAGGATTCTTCTCCCTCATCCGCTTTGCTTATCCCTGGGTGCCATCTGAGTCCAGAGAAGGCTTCTGTCCTGGCTGGCCTCTGCTGACCCTGTGCCAGGTCTCAGGGGTCAGCCTTCACCTGGCTGATGCCCAAAGTGCACCAAGGCCTGCAGCTGTAAGGCCCACATGCCATTCTTCTTGGTTCCAGCTGGGGGGCTTTGGTTTTACTTTACGCCGGGAGCTCTGAGAGGTTGCCTCAAGTCTAGACAACTCCCTGGGTTACTGCCACTCTATGGTCAGGAGCCATGTTGATTTCAGGCTTATCTGGGAAGCCAGGAGCCCTGGGATGCATCTCAACTTAGGGTAGTTTTAGTGGCCCCTCTGTCTCTTCTCCTGCCTAAAGATCAGGACCCTGGGGTCCTTCTCAGGACCCTGCTGATTCTTCTTTCCAGCCCACTGACATGGAAGAATGAATATTATGCCTTCACACTGTCTTTTGCACTCTGATTCATGTCCCAGGTTCTTGATATTTGAAGCCAGCATCCAGACTTTTTTTTTTGAAGGCGGGTTGTGGTTTTTTTTTGCTCAAACATTTGACATTTTCAGGTGAAATCCATGGTTTTCAGCACCACGGTTTCTGTTGTAGATTCACAAAAGTCTGCCTAAGAACTCTAAGCCAATACTTTGATTCTCAATTTCTTTCGCCTCCCTTCCCTGAGGGCAATCTGATAGGATTCCTCTCTGCTGCTAGAAAGGTAGGCAAAAGGGGCACAAGGACTTGAATATAAATACAGTTTTTAATATCAATATATTACACTGCTATGGATACATTCAGAATAAGTTATGAAGTCCACAAACCGAGAGGATTTTACCTCCCATACAAAAAAAGATCATGTAAACATAAGCTGTGTATCTCATCTGACTTACTTCCAGGGAGGCTCACATATCTGTGGCTAGGATCCTGCTTTCCAGAGGTATCATCCATCCATCCATCCATCATCACCACACTGTGAAAAGACTCCCCCAGACTATATTTCTAGAGTCTCAGTACCAATTGTTCACTCATTCTCTCATTGATTCATCTTTTCATCTGCAGGATTTCTTGTGCCTGAGCTCTGAGTTAGGGACCTCGTGACAAACCAGAGACAGCCTCTGCCCTCACAGAGCTCACAGGTAAGTACAAAGCAGTCTTGGGAAATGCTTGGTGAGTGAATGAGCAGATTCTTCTCGGATATCCCTTGGTTATTGTGTTATTTTACTAGAGCTGCCATGACAAAAGAGCGTAGACTAGTGGCTTAAACAACAGAAATTTGGTGTCCCAAGATCTGGAAGCTAGAAGTCCAAGATCAAGGTGTCAACACGGGTTGTCTCTCTCTGAGGGCTGTGAACAAGAATCTGCTCCATGCCTCTGATCTCATTTCTGGTGATTTTCTGGGGATCTTTGGTGTTCCCTGGCTTCTAGAAGCACAGTCTCAACCTCTGCCTCCATCCTCACGTGGCATTCTCCCTGTCTATGTGTCTGTGTCCAAATTCTCCGTTTTTATAAGGACACTAGGCGTATCGGATTAGGGCCCCCCCCATGATCTCATCTTAAGTAACAACATCGGCAACGATCCTATTTTCAAATAATGTCACATTCTGAGGTGCTGGGGGTTAAGACTTCAGCATATAAATTTGGGGGGACACAATTCAACCCATAACAGTTATACGTGGGCTCACGGTTCTCATCTCAGAATGTGGATGAAGAAAGACACCTGCCGCATCAGTAAACAAAGGATGCTGTGGCCATCAAGCCCTCAGCCACTGCAGCCGCCCCGACCGTGCACGCTGAGGGGATTGAGGATGGAGAAAAACAGGATACTGACCCTGGACAGCTAAGGTGCATGTCAAAGGAATGATTTCAATGAGCCCAGACTCTTGCATCTTCCCATACATAGAAAAGAGCTAAATTCAATAACTTGAGATGTCTGTTTTTTTCTTTAATTAACAGTAATCTTTTGATGTTCTAACTACCTGGTTTTTGCTGCAAAAACTATTATATATCCTGGCTCCTCCCTTACCTCTTCAGAACAGTCCATCAGAGCTTTCTGAGAAGCTGTCTCCTGGGCTTAAGTCCTAAGTATGTCCACCAAATAAGACATAATTCTCAACTTTTAGGTTGTGCATTTTTTTTCAGTTGATAAGACTCAAGGGCCATGAGACAGGCTGTACCTTACACTTGCGAATCCCCAGGAACTAGCAGAGGACATGCCTTTAGAAGGTGCTCCACCAATATGTCTTTAGCCTGGGAATTATCCACCAATTCATGGAAGGAAAAATGGATACGGTGAGGTTAAGGACTTGCTCAAGGTCAAAGGTACAGCTAGTGTGAATAGATGAGAGTCTGTGAGTGTGAGAGCGTGTGTGAGTGTGCATTTGAGTCAGTGTGAGTCTGTGAGTGTGAGATGGCGCATGGGAGTATCAAGGGCTTGTGAGTGAGCAGACGGCTGTGCACGTGTGCAAGGAAGTGTCAGCTCATGAGTGTGTGTGAGAGGCGGTGAGCGTGTGTAAGGATGTGGGTGTGAGTGTGAGTGTGTGGGTGAGCGTGTGGGAATGAGTGGCTGTGTGGAAGCGTATCTGTGCACGTGCATGTGTGCATGCAGAGGGAGCAGTGACTTCCTCGGAGAAGGCTTCCAGGCGTGGCCACGGATGGAGAGAGTCAGACGTGCAGGGAGAAAGGGGAGGGAAGGAACTCTAGACCCCGCAGTCTCCTGCACTCCCTGGCCAAAATGCCGTTCTTTTCACAAGCTCAAACCTCAGCAAGAAGCCCGTTAAACCCAAGAACAAGGTTAGTGCACACGCACTGTTGAATGTTTATGTCCAGGAGCATGAGAGCCCGTACACATCCCCATATACACAGCTGTGGAGAGATATGCGTATATATACAAATGACAGAAACAGACAGAGAGGGGGTGGGGAGAGATTCAGGACTCCTGGTTACCCCTTCCTGAGGTGCATGTGATTGATCTCAAGGATACAAGGGCCAGTGGTGGAGTGAAAAAATTGTTAGAAGTTTTTAATCTCTTAACTCCAATATTTAGCATTGGTAATTATGGCCTTTTCATAGCCAAGTTAGGCAGTTAAAGTAAGAAACAAACACTGGTGGTGGTGAGGACTGCACTTCCGGCAGGCACCTTGCACACGCTGCTGTACTCTTAGATAATTTACTCACTGACAAACATTTACTGAGCACCTATTCATTGCCAGGCCCTGGGGTAAGTACTGGAGATACAGTAGTGAATATGAAAGAGTCATTCATTCAGTCATTCACTCATCGAGTTTCCAACTGCCTTTCTGCAGTTCTGAAACCAAGCAGGACCCTGTGAGGCCCTCCTAGGCAAAAAATCCTTTCCGTGTCCCCCATTTCTTGTTTGTAGAAAAAAGACTTTCAGCCTCCCAGACCTCCCCTGAGTTCCAAAGGATAGACTCAAGCAGTTACTAACTAGGAGAGTGAGGAATACAGAAAGAAACAACAGTGCAGCCATAGGACAGGGTCCTGGTTCCTTCTCGGGGGATGTGCATAACAATTTGATACAGACCTCTGAGTTCTTCTACAGGAACTCAGGCCCCCACCCAGATGGAGGACGGTAACTTCAGGCTGAGCACAAGATTCCTGGTGCACCACCCTCTTACCTCACCACCAACCAATCAGAGGAGGATTACATGCCCTGCAGCCCTCCCCACAAATTTTGCCCATAAAAACTTCTTCCCTGAAACCCATCAGGGAGTTCAGGTCTTTTGAGCACAAACCACCCATTCTCCTTGCATGGCCCTTGCAATAAACGTTCCTCTGCTCCAAACTCTGATGTTTCAGTTTATTTGGCCTCACTGTGTGTCAGGCACACAAACTTGGGTATGACAACACTTCTGTACTAGACACTGAGCTACCACAGGAATTCACATCCATTCATTCAACAAATACGCATTGACCACTCAACTGTGTGCCCCCAGAGTAACTCATTCATTCATTCACACATTCATGTATTCACTCATCAAATTTATGACACCTACCCTTGGCTCTGGGCTAGACAACCAGGCTGCCGCAATGAATCATGCAGGGATATGCCCATTCATCGACAAATGCTCACTGAGCATCTACTATGTGTGGAACAGAATGAATCATTTGTTCACTCAGCAAATATTTATTGGAAGTCTGTTCCCTGTCAGGCCAGTACCAAGTGCTGGGGATTCAGTGGTGAACAGACAGACAAGGTCCCTGCCCTCAAAGCATCTTGCAGAGTCATCCCTGTGGTCGGGGCTTTAGGGGATTAGGGGTCCAAAGGAGAGAGACCATTCCAGGGGTCAGGGGTCACCTCAGGAGCTGATGGTGGGGACGAGGGTGGGATCACATCTTCCAGCCACCCAGAGCCTGTCTCAACTGTATTCCTCATATGTGAGTATCCAGGGAGACCACTGCGCACCAGGGATGGGGCTGCACCCTCCTTCCACTCCCTGTTGTGCCCTCTCTCCGCCTCAGGTGCAACCCTTTGCTCCCTCCAAGTGGTCTGCCTTCAGTCTACCGCGTGGATATTTCCACTTCAAGAGCGCTGTCACAGCAAATATCCAGCTCATCCCTCTCCTCTTGGCCTCGTGGAGTCGGCCCTCCAAGCCTGGCCGAGGGGACCACACATCTAATAACAACACTTGACACTGCAGTCAAGACTCACGGAGCCGCCATTCTGAGCAGGCAGGTCAAACCCCACGCTAACTCCCCCCGCAGGCCAGCAGCTTCCGGCTCTGGCTCTCCTGCAAGAACTCTGGCGGCAGGCAACTTCCCAGGGATTCCAGCATTTATTTTTGCCTGAGCAAGCTGATTTTTTTTTCCTCTTTTATTCTCTCAAGGTTTTGTTCCTGGCTCAGTTACTGGAGATGCTCTGGCTTTGCCGTGAACCAAAATGTGATTCAGTGCAGGGGGAAAGAAAACGAGCAAAGACTGCAGCTTCACATAAAATAGGTTTTTAGTCATCAGGAAAAAGCTGTAGTGAGGAACGGAAGTAAAAGAAAAAACAAAAAACTTTGAACTCTTGTGGCAACATGCCTCCCACTTGCCTACAGGAGTCTACTTGGGGTCCAGCCATTAGGAGGCTTGTCAGGAGGGCCCAGTAAAGGGGTCTCCAAACAGTACTTGATTGATTGATTGATTCATTCATTCAATATTTATTGAGCATCTTTTACATTCAGGTACCGTGTTAGGTGCTTGCAATACACTGATAAAGAGAACAGACTTGCTCCCTGCCCTTTGAATCTTACAGTCGTGGGGTACAGACACACTATAAAAAATTACTCAGCAATGTACAGAATGGAAGAAGTCTTTGAAAATTGTCTATCTGATAGGGGTTAATATCCAGAATACATAAAGAACTCCTACAACTCAACAACAACAAACAACCTGATTCAAAAACAGGACTTACATAGATATTTCTCCAAAGATGATACACAGATGGTCAATAAGAAAGTGAAAAGATGCTCAACAAAACTAATCATTGGGGAAATGCAAATCAAAACCACAATGAGATACCACCTCGTATCCATTAGCATGGCCACTATCAAAAAACCAGAAAACAAGTGTTGGGTTGGTGAGAAACTGGAGCCCTGTGCACTGTTGGTGGGAATGTAAAGTAAGTGAAATAAGCCAGTCATAAAAAATACCGCATAGGGCTTCCCTGGTGGCGCAGTGGTTGAGAGTCCGCCTGCCGATGCAGGGACACGGGTTCGTGCCCTGGTCTGGGAAGATCCCACATGCCGCGGACCGGCTGGGCCCGTGAGCCATGGCCGCTGAGCCTGCGCGTCCGGAGCCTGTGCTCCGCAACAGGAGAGGTCACAGCAGTGAGAGGCCCACGTACCACACACACACACACAAATTACCCAAAGGCATGGTTTTAAACTATAACAAGTACTATGTAGGAAAAGCCCAGGGAGCTTTGACAAGGTCCACCAGGGAGGGGGTTCAGATCCTGTTTTGTGACTGGTCAGGGAAGGCATCCCTGAAGAGGTGACATTTAAGCTGAGACCTGGATGGCGAGGAGGAGTCCAGAAATCAAAGAGGGAGGAAGGGCACTGCTGGCAGAGGGAACAGCATAGCAAAGGCAGGTTAAAAAAAGATGAGATATTACAGCAGGACGTGAGGTGACTTCAAAGTCTAATGGGAAATAACTGGAAGGTTATAACCAGATTCATCATGACTAGATTCTTACTTTCAAGTGCTGACTCCACCTTCATTAAAAAGAGAACTCTCGGGCTTCCCTGGTGGCGCAGTGGTTGAGAGTCTGCCTGTCAATGCAGGGGACGCGGGTTCCTGCCCCGGTCCGGGAGGATCCCACATGCCGCGGAGCAGCTAGGCCCGTGAGCCATGGCCGCTGAGCCTGCATGTCCGGAGCCTGTGCTCCGCAACGGGAGAGGCCACAACAGTGAGAGGCCTGCGTACCACAAAAGAAAAAAAAAAAGAGAACTCTCCTTATCATGTGATCCAGGAATCCCACTCCTGGGCAAATATCTGGAAAAGATGAAAATTCTAACTTGAAAAGATATATGCACACCAATGTTCATTGCAGTACTATTTATCACAGCCAAGACATGGAAGCAATCTAAGTGTCCATCAACAGATGAATGGATAAAGAAGATGTGGTCTATATGTACAATGGAATATTACTCAGCCATAAAAAACGAATTGAAATAGTGCTATTTGCAGCAACATGGATGGACCTAGAGATTATCATAGTAAGTGAAGTAAGTCAGACAGAGAAAGACGAATATCGGATGGTGTCACTTATACGTGGAATCTAAAAATAAATGACCTTATTTACAAAACAGAAACAGACTCACACACATAGAAAAGAAACTTATCCTTACCAAAGGGGAAAGTAGGGGGAGGGATAAATTAGGAGTTTGGTATTAATAGATACACACTACTATGTATAAAATAGATAAACAAGGACCTACTGTATAGCACAGGGAACTATATTCAATATCTTGTAATAAATTATAATGGAAAAGAATATGAAAAAGAAGATGTATATATATGTGTAACTGAATCACGGGAAACTAACACATTGTAAATCAACTACACTTTAATTTACGAAGAAAAAGACTTCTGCAGAACGGACTGTAGGGGCAAGAGCAGAGGGAGGGAGACCAATTGGACCAGACCAGAGATGATGGGGTGGGGGGGGGGGGGCATGCAGGGGTGGCCATGGAGGTGGAGAGGAACGGGCAGATTCAAGAGGTAGGTTTGAGGGGAGAGAGGCCAGTAGCTGGTGATAGGCATCTCTCATGAACAAGGAATTGGAAGCCAGGTCTCTGATGGAGCCCCTGTGATCTGAGGTGGGGAAGAAGGTCAACCAGAAACAAGTCACAAGGTCAGAAATGGAAGCAAGGAAGGGAACAGGGGGTGGGGCCAGGGGGCCAGTCAGCACATCCACGGCCCCCTGCCCCCCATGCCGGAGGTCTGCTTGCATGGACTTCATGGTACCGAGGCAGCCCTGATGTCCAGGAGGGCTGGAACACCTCTGTGTGTCTACTGCGCTGCAGCAGCCAATTCTGCAAGGCAGGAGAACATCCTAGTGGGATCAGCCCACATGAGGCTATCGTGGAAAAATTCTAACGACTGGTTCTGTTTAGGTGGCTGCTGTAATTGTCCTATTCTTATAATGCTGAGCCCTTGAGAGCTAATGACCACCTGAAGTTTTCTGTGCTGCTATGGTAACCCTTCCAGGTGCTGGAAATGAGACCCTTTAAGAATGGAGGAGACAAAATTGGCAGTATCTGAGAGAAAGATGGTTCCCCCGACCTTGGGGAAGAAATCTCAATCTAGGGTTATTAAAAACTTGCAGTGCTGTTCTATAACGAACGCGTTTTACTTGTGTGAAAAAAGGAAATAGAGAAATACACTGTTGGTTTCCTTCATTGCCAGAGGCCACTTGTATCGATGCAAAAAGCAACAGGGGCAGGCAGATATCAAGATTCTTTAAATTGTTTATGACTTTGGTTGCAGTAACTGTACTTCTGAGATTCTTTCTTCGTGAAATGATCCTCAGTACGAAATACAAGCTTTACAGACACAAGCATGGTCGCTGCAGTGGTACTTGTAGCAAGTAAAAAATTGAAAACAGCCTAACTGTCCAAAATAAGGGCCAATAAATCCTGCCCCATTCTGCTCATAGTGGAATATTATGTAGCCACTCAAATCGATGATTACAAAGTATGTATGCTAACCTGGGCAATGCTTATAATACACAGGGATGCCTGGGTAACTGATCTCAACCACAGAAAGACAAATCCACAACAACAAAAATAATGTTCTAAACAAAACCTGAAGGAAATGTATCAAAATATTAACCACCCTTGTGTTGCAGGGATGGAATTGATGATACTGTTCTTTGTTCTGCTTTCATTTATGCAACAATATTTCTACAATGTGTGTGTATGTGGTAATGGGGAAAGTTATTTTTTTGTAAGAAAAACCTTTTCCAGTTAGCTTCCTACTGGGAAACGACCTGAGCTCTTTAAGAAGCCAGGTCTTCAAGCATGGACGCAGGGTTCAAGGTGATGGAGGAGGTGAAAGCAGTGCAGGGAGGTATGTTTCATGGTGATTATGAACTTGGCCTTGGGCTTGGCGTTAGACAGGGCTCGAGTCTGGTGAGGCACCTTGCTGACTACGTGACCTTGTGTAAATGACTCCACCTCTGTGAAGATTTCTTTCTCATCTGCCACATGGAGATAACAGTACCCCCTCCATAGGGCTTGTGAGGATTATTTGAAATGATATGAGGAACAACTTAACCATACGCCTGGCACATAGACTGCCCTCCATAAACATTAGCTATTATTAATATTGTTATTGCCAAGGGACAGGCTTGAAGGGATGTCTATAGAAACAGTTGACAGCCAAAGAGTCCAGATGTCACTGGTACAAGAGAAGCAGGCTGTGTAGGCATTTTTGCTCTGAAAGGAAAGCGACGTTGCCATCGACACTCCGTGGACTTTGTGAAGGGAGGTAATGGCTGAAGCAGCAACCGGGCTAAGGGCCCCCCACCTTCCTGGGAGCTGCCGAGGGCATCTACGAAAGAGTCTGCATCAGATGGACTCATGGTCACTGTCATGTCGTGGAGAAACGCCTGACTGAGGTCACCTTAGCATTTCCCTGACTGTGAAAAACTCTTTTCCTCCATCTGGGGGTCACAATCTCGCACTTCTGTAGCTCCGCACAAGCTGTCTCCTTCTCTCTGAATGTGCGTCCCTCTGCTTCCACCTACTGTGAACTCCTACTCTTCCTTCAAGACTTGGCTTAAATGTCACCTCCTCTGGGAAGCCTTCCTTGAATGCACTACCCTAGAATGAATCACCTAGAATGAATCACAGATAACGCCTTTGTATCTTGTACACCATTAGAGATAAATGTACTTCTACGATAACCCACGCTTTGCTTCTCCGTTGTGGCTCTTGTCATAACTATACTAAAACAATTCATTACGGAACTGTCTATCTAATGCCTCTGTGAAGGCAGGGATTGCATCTCTCTTGTCATGGTTGTTATCCTTAGCAGTCTCTGGAACACAGTAGTTGTTTAATCAATAATGAATAGATCAGTCTCGGTTGCTCAATTTTAGGTATTCCATGGAATAGGTTTTCTCAGACAGAAGGAAAGCTCTGGCAGGGCTGGGATTGTGTTTGTCTTGTTCATTACTCTTTCTCCTATCATGGACTTGGGGATGCACCACCCAGGTACCTCTCCCAGTGCTGCTGGCAGGCAGCGCTCTGCTCTCAGTCCCATTCAGGGAAGACTTAGCTGCAGAAAGCTGCCTCGTCCAAGCTCATGGGCTTCTCGGGGTGGTCACACCCAGTGAGTGATTGGTATGGTCCAATTTGGACCAATGCTGGGAGGCTATCCCAGCTCCAGGGCCCTCATGGGGTTGGTCAAGGCTGGTGTTGGTCTGTATGTGGCTTCTCGTCTCTCTGCCCCGTCCCGCATTCTTCTCCACCCTTCTATAGATGATCCTCGCGAGGGCTTCTCTTTACTGCCCGTGAAGCCTGTCTCAGGCTCCCCTTCCCCAAGAACCTGCCCTACCACATCTTCAGTCCCAGGATGGTTTGGAGACACTGAGTAGCTACTCACTAAATATTTCCTGAGAGAATAGATGGATGACCAAATCCCCTGAGTAAATGATTGCTCTGTCTCCCTCTCCGCCTCCCCCTCTAGCCCGTGAGCTCACCATGGGGGCAACTGTGTTTCCTTCATCTCTGTAACCTCAGCGCCTAGCACCATGCCAGGTATACAGCAGCTGCTCCACACGTGTTGGAGGAATGACGGATACATGAGCCCCAGAGGAGGACAGCTTTGGGCCAGAGAGTAGGGATGAGTCAGCATAAACCCGTCTCCACTCTCAGATCTTAAATTTAAAGAGGTCTCTTGGCAGCTTCCTTGCCAAAGGCGGGCCAGGAGCACCGTTTCTAGAATGGTCAGGTGGGATTGGTGAATTTCCTCCTCCGCTTTCCTCTCAAAGGCTCTTTTAGTTCCACTTGTTTGAGGAATAGATGCTAGCTCAGAACACAGCCGAGTCTGGTAAACACCTCTTTAGAAATGACTTCCATTACTTGTGGTCAGTTTGAGGTTTGCAGGCCATAGAAACAGGTCTCAGCAGGCTCGGAGTTGTGTGGGATCGGCACCAATTGATTCTGGCAATTAACATGGCAGTTCTCCCAAGCCCAGACCCGTGAGAGGCTGTGCCTCCCACCGCAGCCTGAGTCGGGCTGGTCCAGAGGCAGTCAGTGCAGCAGACAGCACCCAGACTTTGAGGACCTATGGGCCATCTCCCAGCTGCGAGATCTTGGGCAAACAGTTTCACCCCACGGAACCTCAGTTACCTTCCCTGTAAAATGGGCCGCTCCAGGCCTCCTCCAGGACAGAAGAGAATGGTAGTCCTCACAAGCTAAAGTTTGATTCAGATAAATGGGGTCTGAATTCCAACCTTGACCCTCGCTCAGCTGTGTGACCTCAAGCAACACGCTCACCCTCTCTGAGCCTCAGCTATTTCACCTCTAAAATGGGACTGATAATGCCTTTTCTTAGAAGTCGATGTGAGAATTAAGATTGTATTAAACCTGACTGAGTGCAGGTTTAATACAGGTTTGCTACTATAATAATTCAGGTTATGGATTCGGTTCTATTGCTGAGACAATTATTTTGAAGCCTCTGTGGAGTCCACAAAGTAGCTGACAGAGGCTGTACCACGTCCCCATCGCTGGCTGGCCCAGTTATTTCTTACCAACCTGCATCATTTAATTTTTTTTATATTACACTTCCATTTTCTCTGATTATATAAGTAACACATGTTCATTGTAGTATATTTGGAAACCACAGAAAAGCACAAAGAAGCAAATAAATATCACCCAGAGATAAACACTGCTAACACTTTGGCTTATTTTTCTGCCCTGTGTATTCTGTGCCATGTTCACATATGCATACGTATGTAAATACTGGTGCTTCCCCCCTTAAGTTGGGTCATATGGTATCACACGGTATAAATCAGATTGTAACCTGCCTTTTTCACTTAATAGATTATTTTCCTATGTAATAAAATATTCTTCATAAACATGATTTTTAATCTTTCATGGTGTTCTATTTTATGGATATACCCTACTTCTTTAACCATTTTCCCATTAAGGTTTCTCCTCACTCCAAATTACACTATTGTAAACATTACAGTGATGAACATCTTTGTGGCTAAATCTTTGTAGGTTCTTTAGAAGTATTTGTAGGACAAATTCTTCAAGGGGAATTGCTGAGTGAAAAGATAGACATATTTTAGGCAGGATTCATGCAGCCATGATTCCTGTATAATATGATCTGTTTGCAGATTAAATATCAACATGATTTCTAACTATTCTGTTTCCGAAATGCCCCCCAGAAAGATTTACCAATATTCATGCTTTCTAATTATTGCATGGGTTTTCTCATGCCATGCCAACATTGGCTATTAGCACTTTTTTAAAAAAAAGGTTTGCCTAAAGTGTGTTTTTAAAATACAAAAATCAACCCATATTGGACTTCCCCACAAGTTTGCTCTGTGACCTTGGGCAGGTCACATCCTTTCTTTGGGCTTCAATATTCTTATCTATCAAACAAAGGGGTAAAAAGTCATAGGATTCTCTTGATTGTAAGTGACAGAAGCCAAATCCAATTGACTTAATGCAATAATAATTATTTATTGGTTCACATAACTGTGAAGTTTAGGGAGGAGGACTTCAGGCACAGCTGCATCCAGGACTCAAACAACATCATCAAGAAGTGGCTGTTTCTGTCTTCCCAAGGTTCTGTTTTGGTTTGATTCTTGGGAAGGCACCCTCCAGGGAATCACCTCTGGCACTCCCAAACTGACACTCTCCCAGCTTAGCAACACCTCTTTTGTAAGAGAGTCCCAAGATTCATTCTGATTGGGCCAGCTTGAGTCATGGGCCCATTATTAAGCCAATCACTGTGGAGAAGGAGGCTGGACTATGCTGATTGACCAGACCTAGATCTTGGACTCCCCCTGCAGGTGGGGAATGATGGCTCCCCAGTGAAAATCAGAGTGGTGTGACCAGAGCAGGTAGAATCAATGCTGAGCTGGCAAATCAGACCTGACAACCTCTGAGGATCCTCTAACCCTGATATCCCAGTAGTCTGAGGCCCTGGTTTCCCCCAGCACATCTCCTGCAGAGGTTTTTCATACCAGCTTTCTCTATGGGCAGTGTCTCCTGCCCATTAAACTCATGGGTGCCTTGTTTCAGCTATCTTTGCTTCTAGTGGGCAGTGGAGAATTACCATATAGATTTAGGGACCTCTGCTCAACAAACAGGGCCCTTTCCCTGCAAAGGCACAAAGCCAGTCTCATAAATATTAATCAGAAGGAAACGGCAATCAACTCAAGTGGGAGAGGAAATGGAAATTGCTTTTTCCCTCTCTAGGACATAAAAGCAACATTTATTTGTTGCATGACGAGAGGCTGTTGGGTGGGCTGCCTACCTCTTCCAGATTTCATTCATTCATTCACTCATTCGTTCATTCATTTATTGTTTATTTTTGGCTGCATTGGGTCTTTCCTGCTGCGCGTGGGCTTTCTCTAGTTGTGGTGAGCAGGGGCTACTCTTTGTTGCAGTGTGCGGGTTTCTCATTGCTGTGGCTTCCGTTGTTGTAGAGCACGGGCTCTAGGCACGTGGGCTTCAGTAGTTGTGGCACATGGGCTCAGCAGTTGTGGCTCACGGTCTCTAGAGCGCAGGCTCAGTAGTTGTGGCACACGGGCTCATTTGCTCCGCGGCATGTGGGATCTTCCTGGACCAGGGCTCGAACCTGCGTCCCCTGCATTGGCAGGTGGATTCGTAACCACTGTGCCACCAGGGAAGCCCCTCTCCCAGATTTCAATGATAATCATAATAGCAACTACTATTTATGAGGCACCTACTATGCGCTGCACTTAAATGTGGCATTTCACATACATTCATGTTAACTCCTGTTTTACACATGAGGAAACTGAGGCTCTGTAAGTTTAAGTCACTTGATCAGGAAGACACAGCCAATAAACAGTTGAGTCAGGATTCAAATCCCATCTACCCGATCTCAGCGTCTGAGTCACTACCCTTTAATGGGCTGCCTTGGGCTTCTCAGGAGGGAGGAACTTGACTATCCTTTGAGTTTTGGGGATACCAGAAATCAGACCTCTATTTTATATATACAAACATCAGGGATAATAGCAAAGGGGATCCTGGCTGCTTTTGTAAAAAGTTGTCGACATGCGGACCTCACAGCCTGAAGGTTCTGGAAAGATCTGCTCTAGCTCCAGCTTTGGGCAGAAAACAGGTGCCAGGTTTATATTAACTATGCATTTAAGTAAATACCTAATGGAATCTTAGCCAACTTCCTCTTAACCAACTTGCCATGTTTACAGATACTCATTCTCTCCAGTAAACATGACAAGGGATGCCCACCACCCTGTGATGGCTACAGACACGATTCTCATTCGATGGGACACTTGGTAACCCCCCTGCCAAGTTGTACGCTTCCTCCAAGTCAGTTGTGTCTATTCCCAAACCTGTTTATGCCAGTTGTACCTGTTTTAATAATTATACAATTTAATTAAGTAAACCAATTACACTAAATGTACTGTGAAAAGAAAAGAAAATGTTGCTATGAATAGGAAACTCAATGCTCTACAAAAACTCAGTGAAAAGGAGAGTTCCTGGGGGAAAAAAAAATCCTGCTATCGGGCTTCCCTGATGGTGCAGTGGTTGAGAGTCCGCCTGCCGATGCAGGGGACACGGGTTCACGCCCCGGTCCGGGAAGATCCCACATGCCGCGGAGCGGCTGGGCCCGTGAGCCATGGCCGCTGAGCCTGCGCGTCCGGAGCCTGTGCTCCGCAACGGGAGAGGCCACAACAGTGAGAGTCCTGCGTACTGCAAAAAAAAAAAAAAAAAAATCCTGCTATCAAATTAGGTGTGGGAGGTGACTGAAAGTTCAGAGTCAATGCATAGCACCCAGTGGTGGCTTTGCAAGAGAAATTATAGGAGGCCCTAATAGCAAAATCATACTCAGGAAAAAAGCCTTCCCTTCTGTCATAAGGTTAGTGAATCTATGCCCATGTCTTTGAATTTAAAAAAAAAAACAAGTGTTAAGGAATTTATCATTTTCATTCTCAGTTTTAACCATGTTCCTTTTGATTCACTGAATTACTGGCCCTACATGGGTTTGATAAGACGGCTCCTCTGTATACACAAGATAACCAGTTGCAGAAGGATATGGGGAGGGACTTCCCTGGTGGTCCAGTGGCTAAGGCTCTGCGTTCCCAATGCAGGCGGCCTGGTTTCAATCCCTGGTCAGGGAACTAGATCCCACATGCCACAACTAAGAGTTCTCACGCTGCGACGAATAACCTGCACGCGGCAACAAAGATCCTGCACGCCGCCACTAAGACCCAGCGTAGCTAAACAAATATTTAAAAAATAAATAAATAAGTAAAGAAGGATATGAGGAGACAGGGGCATGAAGGAAATCAACACATTGGAAATGAACTCAAACTTCTCCCCTTTCTCCCATCATAAACACTTGCCTTCCTCTGGAAGGATGAGTGGTCCCTGCATCTGCCAGGATGCTTAAGCCAAAACCCCAGGATGCTTAAGCCAAAACCAGGTGTCATCACAGACTTTTCCTCCCTGCCTTCACCCACAGCCAAAGTCCCACTGATGCCGTCTCCCTGCCATCTCCCAAACCCACCCTGCCCTCCTTCCAATCCCCCTTTTTTCTCCCTCTCTTCCTCTCTCATTTCTTTCCATCCTTCCTCCCTCCTTCCTTCCCTGCTGTTCTCTCCTTCTGCTTGCAAATACTTATGGAGTCTCCTCTATGTACCGGCTACTCAGTTGACTCTGGGGAGGCACGAATAAGCACGGCTGATGTGGTCCCTGCCCTCAAGGAGGATAGAGTCTAACAGAAAAGACTAAATAAAGTAAGTAAACCAGGAAACACACTAATAATTATAAATTACTCGAAGTGCTATGAAAAAAAGCAAAGCAAAAGGGACAGGGAAAGATAACTTGTGGAGGAGTCTGCTTTGGAGGAAATCAAGGAAGGCTTTCATGAGGAGGTGACATTTAAGGTGAAATACAAATGATGTGAAGGAGCTGAAAAGAAGAGAAAAGAAGTGGGGAAAAAATATTCCACAGAGAGGAAACACCATAGAGGGAGGTTTGAAATCATATGAGAGACAAAAATGAAAGCTTCCTGGGGTGGCTAGAGTCTTCTGGAGAATGTGGCATTGTGGGATGATTTGGGAGGTCAGTGGGGTCTGTAGGTCAAGATGAGAGTTTGGATTTTATTACAAAGTCAGTAGGACACTCTGGATAGTTTTAGTTAGGGAGACAATATGCTCTTTGAAAAAAATTAAAATTTTAATTTTGAGAGAGCTGTAGACTCACGTGCAGTGGTAAGAAATAATACAGAGGATCCCATTCACCCTCTACCCAGCTTCCCCCGTGGTAACAGCTTGCAAAACTAGAGTACAACGTCACGGCCTGGGTGTTAACATCGATACAATCAAGATACAGAATTGATGCATCACCACAAGGGTCCCTCCTGTCACCCATTTATGGTCACACCCACTTCCCCCCCACACCCACCTCCTCCTCAGTCCCTGGTAACCACTCATCTGTTCTCCATTTCTATAATTTTGGAGTTCAAGAACGTTATATAAATGAAATTATACAGTAACATTGGCAGTTGGCTACCCCCCACCCCCAGGCATAGTTCCCTATAGATTCATCCAGGTTGTTTCAGGTATCAACAGTTCTTTCCTTTTTGTTACTGAGTGGTGTTTCATGTGTTGACGTACCACAGTTAGTTTAACCGTTCACTCACTGAAGGACATCTTGTTGTTTCTAGTTTTTGGCTATTATGAATAAAACTGCTATAAACATTCATGTGCAGGTTTTTGTGTGGACATAAATTTTCATTTCTCTGGGACAAATGCCCAGTGTGATTGCCAGGTCTTATGATATCTGCATATTTTATAAGGAGCTGCAAAATTGCTTTCCAGAGTGTCTGTCCCATTTTACACGCCCACCAGCAATGTACGAGTGATCCAATTTCTCCACATCTTTGCCAGCACTGGGTGTTGTCACTATTTTTTTTTAATTTCAGCCATGCTGATAGGTGTGTAGTGATATCTCACTGTGGTTTTAATTTGCTTTTCTCTAATGGCTAATGATGTGGAGCATCTTTTCACGTGCTTATTTGCCATCTCTATATCCTCTTTAGTAAATCAATGCCCTTTTACGAATTTATCACTCTGCTTTTACTGACAAGCCCCTCTCCCTTAATAAGACTTGAGAGCAGGATCTGACCCATGGATGATGCTTAATAAGTGCTCCTTGGATGAACAAACACAGGACCAAGAGCATCACTGAAGCCCAGACATGGCTCGCCCTGGGTCAGTGCCCCTCCTGCAGCTCAGACCCTGATGCCAACAGCACAAATCTCACCCCTGCTCAACCAGCACACAGCTGACAGTGTCAGTAAGCTCCACCTAGGAAGGATTTGACGCCCAGAGACTTGCGCTCACTGTATAATTAGGTCTAGCAAAGCTTATGAAAGTAGTCCCACATTATAATCACTTTTTAATTATATTTACTTTTGTCTGTAGAGAGGTGAGGTATATTATGGGCTCTAGGAGGTAACAATTCAAATCTTCATCCAAAGAGGCAGGTGCCCTGAGGAAAATGCAAAGAAATTAAAAATGATCCACAGACACAGAGCTCTGGCTTCCAGAATGAGTCTCGGATTCTGAGGCCAGGAAGTCAAGGATCTTAATGTTTTCTATTCTCAGGGCACCGGGAGGGTGGGAGACGAACAACAGAGTTCAGATCTTGAGTGCTACATGCTAAACACGTTCCATAAATATCTTATTTAATTTGCAGAAGTAACTCTGGAAGGTAGAAACCATTAGTATCATTCCCATTTTGCCAAGGAAACTGAGGAACAGAGAGGATTATCCAGGGTCACAGAGCCAGGGAGAAGCAAGACCAGAATTCACATTCAGCTCTGCCAGATGTCAGATCCCTGTAGGGAGCCCCAGTGCTGTAGACTGCTATGACCCTGCTTTACTACAGCTGGATCCTCTGACTCACACCCTCTGCATTCCCAGCCCCCTATGCTCACCCTCATTGGCTCAGGAGGTGTCACTCTGAACAGGATTTTTTTTTTTTTTTGCAGTATGTGGGCCTCTCACTGTTGTGGCCTCTCCCGTTGCGGAGCACAGGCTCCGGACGCGCAGGCTCAGCGGCCATGGCTCACGGGCCCAGCCGCTCCGCGGCATGTGGGATCTTCCCAGACCGGGGCACGAACCCGTGTCCCCTGCATCGGCAGGCGGACTCTCAACCACTGCGCCACCAGGGAAGCCCCATGAACAGGATTTTTAATACCCTCTTTCCTGTCCCCTTCCCTACAGGGAACACAGCAGGGGACATAAAGTCACACACTCCCACCACGCCTGTCCTGATTCCTGTCACCTTTGCTGCTAGCAAGATCCAGATCCCTTTCCAGAAAGTTCTGAGCCTGCAGGATCATGCAATGGCGATGATGATGATAATAGTGATGATGAAGCTGGCAACGACAGCCAGTAATTTACTGAGTACTTATTATATGCTGGGCGATGCGTTAACTTTTTTTTTGTGTGTGTGGCTGCATTGGGTCTTTGTTGCTGCGCGCAGGCTTTCTCTAGTTGCGGCGAGCGGGGTCTACTCTTCGTTAGGGTGCACGGGCTTCACATTGTGGTGGCTTCTCTTGTTGTGGAGCACGGGCTCTAGGTGTGCGGGCTTTAGGAGTTGTGGCATGCAGGCTCGGTAGTTGTGGCTCGCGGGCTCAGTAGTTGTGGCTCGCGGGCCCTAGAGCGCAGGCTCAGTAGTTGTGGTGCACGGGCTCAGCTGCTCCGTGGCATGTGGGATCTTCCCAGACCAGGGCTCGAATCCGTGTCCCCTGCCTTGGCAGGCGGATTCCCAACCACTGTGCCACCAGGGAAGCCCTGTTAACTTCTTCATAGGAATTAACTTATTGGGTCTCAGAAAGCAGTCCCTGGTCCAACAGCACCATCACCTGGGAATGTAATAGAGATGCAAATTCTTGAGTCCCAACACCGGATCTACTGAATCAGAAACTCTGGGGCCTAGCAATCTGTGTTGTCACCAGCCTTCCAGGGATGTTGAAGCATGCTCAAGTTTGAGAACCACTGTGAACTCATTTCCACCTCATAACCATCCAAGAAGTAGGTATTATCTTCTCCATTTCATAGGCAAGGAAACTGAGATGCAGAGAGGTGAGGTCACATGCCCAAGGTCACACAGCTGGTGAGACGTCGAGCATCTCTCTCCTCTTTCTGGCCCAAAGCCTTGCCTTTGCCTTTATCTCCAACGCATACCTCCTTCTCACTATGGTTGGAGCCCCAAGAACATGGCTAAATCCTAAACCCCAAATCACTCACCAAGGGTCTAGATTGGGTTTTCTCAACCTTGGCACTACTGACATTTGGGCTGGATGATTCTTTGTTGTGATGGACCATCCTGTGCATTGTAGGCTGTTTAGCAGCATCCTTGGCCTCTACCCACAGATGCTAGTAGTCTTTCCTCCCCCATCCCAGTTGTGACAATGAAAATTGTTTCCAGATATTGCCAAATGTCCCCTAGGGGAGCAAAACTCTCCCTGGTTGAGAACCACTGATCTAGATACATCACCTGCTTCCATCCAGGATAGGAAGAGTCACCCTGGTCCCATACTTTCACCACTTCCTTCCAACCCACTGGGTTTATTGCATATAAACAGAAGCTGCATTAATGTAAAGGGGAAAGTTTGAAGTTGAGACCTGAGTTCAAATTTGTCTTCCCACTGCTGTGTAACGGTTTGTAGCTTGCTGCATCTCTCTGAACCTCAGTTTCCTCCTCTATAAAGGTGGGGGTGGGGTGGTGAGATGAATGCCATTGGGTGGTTAAGGAGATTAACTATTCTGATGTAGGCAAACAGTCTTTAGGCCCTGGAATCAGACATATCTATTCCAGTTGTACACCTCACCACTAATAAGCTATGTGACTTTGGGCCAGTAATTTCCCTTGACCCTCAGTTTCCTCATCTGTACAATGGAGCTGTTTATAATAGATGCTTCCTCATAAAGCGCTTAATAAAGCACCAGGTACGTAATGAAGGGTCAATAAGTGGGAGTTTTATGTAGAACTGGAATATAGTAGGTGATCAAGAGCAGTTAGGGCCATCTCTCTATTCCACACGAGCCCCTGATCCTGAATCTGACTTACCTAATGGACTTGCCCAGTAGGGACCAGATTTGCCTGTCCCTGTCAGACAGTGTGTCAGGGCTAACGGGATGCCCCCTCTCACGAGCTTCTGCCTCAGCCCCTGCTCCCCCCTCCCCCTGGATGTTCCAGTGTCAGCTTGCCTCTCATTTGAGGCTGGACACTCAACCAAAAACCAGGACCCTCAGTAAGAGATGAGTACCCTCTTATCCAAGCTCGAGGAGGGATTTATATTTAGCTGTTTCCTCCTTCTCCAGTCGTCTGCAAATCATAATCCCCTGCTGTCAGACTGTCAAGCTTGAGTCTAAATCCCATGTCACTCTGGTTACTTTTTGTGTTGCTTTGGGCAAGTGAATTCTGACTCTCACTTCATCTTGCCCGAGTCCCAGTTTCCTCCACTGTAAAATAGAGAGAATAGATGTATAGGGATCTCAATGGTTTCTCTTCCTGTAATACTCTTTCCTTCCATGTGCATCTGTCAATTTCTTTCCATCTTCCAGACCCATCCTGGGTTCCACTTTATTCAGGAAGCCTATTCTAAGTCCCTTTCTCCTCTGCTCACCTGTTGTATACTTTCCATGTTTGTTACAGCAGGAAATCCTTATACCTCAGAACTCAGTATAATATTAAGTGCGGTATCATTAGTTCTGTACATTTCTGCTCCTATACCAGGTCATTAGTTTCTTAAGAATATTGCCTAGCAATTCCAACTCATCCATCTATCTTCCGATTTCTCCATCCATCCATCCATCCACCCCTCCATTCATTTATTCATTTGTTTGTTGATTAATTTTTAAAATGTATTCATTCAAGAAATAATGTCATTATTTCTTGTGGCTAAAGATTGAAGCCATTTTGTTTGGGTGGGATCTTCTAGGGAGGGTTTTGGGTAGTGGGGATAATGAGCATAGAAAATCCCTAGAGAGTATTTTTATTCAACGATAGAACAACAGAGAAGAACCTTGACAGAAAGAGAAATATGAAGAAAGGTCCAGCGAGGTATGAATGAAGCCAAGAATTGCTTCAGAGGATCATGGAAAAGGAGTTATATGAAAAGGTATTATCAAAAGTGTAAAGTGGCATACAGAGGTCAAATCATAGCTTTGAAATCCAATTCAGCTGAGCTAACTTACTTAGATCCTTCTCTTCTATGTGCTTTAGTTTAATCATCCAGAAATGGCAATAAAATATGCCTTGTTAGGGTCATTATGAAAATTTAGACAATGTTAATGGTCTAGCAGTGCCTGACACATAGTAGGTACTTAATTAGTGATATTTTCCATTCACACCCCCATGATAGCCTCAACAATAAATGCTTCCAATTAAAAGAGGACCAGAGTATCCTCTCTATGTGTACGTCTCATTTTTCGTTCTCACATATCCAAATGGTATGTGTTGTGGAAAAGGCAGTGTGGTGGGTTGGGTGATTTTTCCTCGCATGGTCTGGGCTGTCAAGGACTGACATCCCTGGTTCAGACTCTGTAGCGACTGTCATCTGACGCTACTGAAAGCCAGCTCCGAGTGAACTCCCACAGTGATGAGACTGGTACCTGTGCCCTTGGTATGCACCCTATCTGCAGCTGACGCGAGGGCTGGAATGTCAGAGCTGTCAACCTAGCCTCTTATTCAAGCAGTGAACTCCCCGAAAATGGGGTGTGTGTATATAATTATCAGAGACATAGATCCTGACATTAAAACAAACTGTCTTGAATTCCCATCATCTCTAAGGATGGCAGCTGAAGAGGGAGATGACATGCCAGCTATGATTAGGGAAGGCATATAACTCAGCATGCTGGGGGATGCATACAGCAGAAAAATAGAGGAGGCATTTAATAGCACAGATTATGTTTTTAATTGCTTTAGCAAACGAACTGTTCTTGTGCTCTGGTAAAGTTGTTGGTGAAGCCACCCCCGGTGTTCCCAGGCTGCCTCTGAGTCACCACCAGAATGGGGGCTGGTCTTGGGAAGCCAGAGAGCTTCTAAGGCAGCACAACTGGGATTGCAAGCGATGTCTTCTTCCCAGGAAATCCTCTGCCTCATCCACCTATGGGGCATTCGGATCATTATCAGTGGTGTGGTCACGAGCACCAGGTGCTGGAGGCAGCCTAACTGGACTTGAAGTTGATCTCCACTGTTTACTAACCATGTGAACTTAGATAAGTCAACGGTTATGTGCTGAATTGTGCTCCCCACCCCTGCCGATTTATATGTTGAATTCCTAACCCTCAGTGCCTCAGAACATGACTTTATTTGGCAACAGGGTCACTGCAGATATAATTAAGATGAGGTCACGCTGGGGTAGAGTGGGCTCCTAGTTCACTGTGACTGGTGTCCTTATCAAAAGGGCAAGTTTGGACACAGACACCCACAGGGAGAACTCTGTGTGAAGATGAAGGCGGAGATCACAGTGATGCTTCTACAGCAAAGGACGGCCAGAGACTGCCAGCAACCCACCCAAAGCTAGGGGACAGGCAGGGAACAGATTCTCCCTCACAGCCCCCGGAAGGAACCAAGCCTGCTGACACCTTCTGTTGGACTTCTAGCCTCCAGAACCATGAGACAACATTTCTGTTATTCTGTTAAACTAGTACCACCCAGTTTGTGGTGCTTGGTTATGGCAGCTCTAGGACATTAATACAACAACTTTACATCTCTGTGCCTCTGTTTTCTCATCTGTAAAGATAACAATAGTATCTAGACCTCATGGTGTTGCTGTGAGGATTAAATGCAATTTATGTCAAGCGTGTTAAACCATGCCAAACTACACGACAAAGCTCTCAATTGCTGTAAGCTGTCAGTTTGATTATCGAAACCCTTTTGGAAGGGAGTGCTTTGAATGGGGATTAAGAGAGGAAAACCAACTTGGATCAGATCCTTAATGCTTACTGGGAGCCATTCTCGGTCCCTTATATATCGTGTTTCCTTTGATAGTTACAGCAAGAAGGCATTTTAATCCCATTTTACTCACAAAAAAGGTGAGGCTCAAAGAGGTTAAGTGACATCTTACCCCAAGGTTACACAGGCTGTAAGTAGCAGATGAAAGATTTGAACCATGAGCCTCTGACTTGGGAGGCAGTAGCCACACCCTCTACTAACTTACAGCCTCCACTGGCATTAACACTGAAGACACCATCTGTGCTCCTGGGATGGGGGGAAGCCAGCAGTGTCAGTAAGGGAACAAGTAGCACAAATTGTGAGAAGCTGGGTGGAGCAGATTTGGGTTCAGAACTCAGGGCCATCACCCTCCAGCTATCTGACCAGGGACAAGTCACCTCCCCATCCTTGAGCCTTAATTTTACCATCTGTGGAAAGGGAACAATAATGACTACATTGAAGAAGTATGGTGAAGACTACATATAGCAACTTAGGTGAAGCACCTGACATGTGATGGGCACTCAGTAAATCCTCATTGTTATTACAATTCTCACCAGGAGAGAATGCTTACATTATATATATCATGTGCCTGGATGTGGGTGGGTCTCTGCTTGATCATTTCATGGCCATCTCTCCGAGCCTCAGTTTCCTCATCTATAAGATGGGGTTATTAATCATCTTAATCCTTTGAGGTGGTCCCTTGTGGTACTCCCCTTTAGCTGGTGGGTTCTGATTTTAAAGCCCTTGCTCATACAGAAATGGGAGGTTGGTGGCCTCCGTGACCCAGTTCTTTGCATCTACAATTTCTTTGAGTTGCCCTGTATTTTTGTGTTCCAGTCTCATTCCAGTGACTATGGCTGCATAAAAAATTACCCCAGAACTCCGCAAAACCACCATTTATATGCTCATGGGTTCTGGGGGCTGGGAATTCAGACCAGGGCACAGCAGGGATGGTTCATCTCTGCTCTATGATGCCTGGGGTCTCAGCTGGAAGACTTGAAGCCTGCGGCTGGAACTATCTCGAGTCTCATTTACTCCTGTGACAAGCGGTTGAAGCCGACTATTGGATGTAGGCTCACTTCTTCCCAGCATGGCCCCACTAGGTGGTCTCTCAGCATGGGCTGGTTTGGGCTTCCTCCTAGCAAGATGGCTGTGGTCTGAAGTGAAGATGGGGGCGGGAGGGGGAACTCCAGGAAAGAACCGTATCTTTTCTTATGATCTTGTCTTAGATATCCCATAGCTTTATTTCCATTACACCCTATTGATTGAAACAGTCACTAGTCCCTGAAGAGATTCCAGGGAGGAGACACAGACCCCCTTCTAAGCAGAAGGAGTGTCAGTCCCATTATAGGAAGAGTTTATGGGAATGTATCTATCTCCATCCTTGGAAAATACAACTTGCCAAGCTCTTCCATGGCTCTTAGGTAAAAATATATCATTAAAGGTCCCTAGAAAAGGCAACGTTCAGATAGCAATGGACAGAAGCCATCGTACAGTTGTACAAGAGAATAATACCCTCCTAGGACCAAAACCCCCATGCTCTATGATGGCAGGTTCCCCAAAGGAGTTATAAGAGACAAACGATAATACGACAGCCTCCCGGTGGCCCTAGCAGAGAGAATACTCTGGGTCCCCACTGGACCCCTCACCCGTCCCTGCCTAAACCCACTGAGGTTTCACCCGTGGAGTCAGTGGACAGCTCTGAGCCACGTGCGCTCCGGCTAACCCTGCAGGGGCTGAGGTTAGGAGCGCAGCCTTGGCACCAGGCTGGACAGAGAAGAGCATCTCTGGATTCTCAGCCACACCCTCCACCACTGTTGTGGGAACTTATACATCATGAGCCAGAAAACTCTAGCTGTCTCTGGAACAGAGGCTATGTTGGGGAAACTTCCTGGAAAATCATCCAGAAACACACAGTCGTGTTTGTTTCCCTGGGGGCGGATCGCATTTTCATCATTCATTTAAACAACGTCGGCAATCGGTTGAGGGCGTCCTACGTGCCAGGTCATGGAAATAGTGTGGTGAACAAGCCTGGCTTCACGACCTCACGGTCAGGCAATGATGATTCAGTATCCTGAACGCTCTAATGGGGGAAACTGAGGTAGCTGTGGGTGTCCAGAGGAGGCCTCTGACTCAGTCTGGGGATCAAAGAAGGCTTCCTGGAGGTGGTGATGTCTAGGAAGAGTTTTGAAGTTAGTGGAGGAATTAGATAAACGAAGACGAGGTGGGGAAATGAGAATTCTAGGTAAAGGACCTTGCGTGTACAAGGTCCAGAAACTCAGGTGAGAGAGACGGTGCACCAGGGCACAGCCTTCAGCTCCCAGCAGGGGACAGAGTGAAGTTTTGATCTCACTCCTGCTGAGAGAATCCTGGCTGGTGGAGGTGGCGATGCTGACAGGTGGCAGCTCTCTCCTCCCTACAGGGGGCTGCAACATCTCCCTTCAATGATAGAGGGCTGAGAGCTTCGGAAAGTCCCCAGCACTGGGCTGGTGGTGGGAGGGGGCTCAGAAAAGGATGGGGAGGAAACTGTCAGCTAGCAATGTGGCAGTCGGTTTGGAAAGGACGCGAGATTTTCTTGAGATGGTTGGCAAGAGATGGAACAGAGAGGGGAAACAGAGAGGCTGGAGTAGATGCAGCTGTAAGGAGGCTGAAGAGGAAACTGGCTGAGCGGAGGCTGGTCAGGGCAGAGTGGGGTGAGCACCGGGCATGGTGACTGAGCAGCCGGAGAGCGGTTACTAGATGGCGTGTACACACACACAGACACACACACACTCTCATCAGTCATTTCAAATGCCCAGAAGGACCCTTTGCTCAGAAAACTGATCTTTTTATACCAAGGGGGATGACCCCAGTTCTCAACACAACCAGATCAGGGGGAGATGCCTCAAGCAGCAAATAGAGAACAGGTCTGTACTGTTCTTGTTATTAAAAACAGGTAACATTTATAATGCATTTACTTTGTCCTGGGTGCTGTGGAAGTGACTTGGCCTTCTGCGGGCTCCCGGGTAGATGTTGCCCACCCATCCCAAATCCAACACACGCTCCGTGAGGTTAGACCTGTGTCCTGACAGATCCCAGAAACTCCTGTTTCTCGTGGCCCAACAAGCCCGTTTACTTGGGGTTTTTATCTCCTTTCAATTGAACCTTCACAGTCTATGCCCGTCTTAGGAAAATCTCAGACACCTGGGCCTCTTCTAGTTCTCAGGCAAATGCAGCCCCATCCTTAGATCCATGGCCACACCTGGGAGGAGAAGGCAGTGGCCAGGTGACCCTGGGCAACCTCTCTACCCTCCTCTTTAGTGTTCCAGAAAGTTTGTCCCCTTACATTTTTTTTTTTTTTTTTGGCTGTACTGCACGGCATACAGAACTTCCCCGACCAGGGATTGAACCTGTACCCCCTGCAGTGAAAGCTCAGAGCCTTAACCACTGGACCACCAGGGAAGTCCCCCCTTGCATCCTTATAATACCCCTGTGAGGGCATGTCACCCCGTTATCAGACCCATTTCACAGATGGGGCCACTGAGGCTCAGAAAGGTGCAAAATCACTTGAGCAGGGATACACATATTTAGTAAGTAGTGGAGGCTGGACATGGACCAATGTTGTTTTGGTTTTTGTTTGTTTGTTTTTCATTTTCCTAGATCATCTTTACTTGAAGATTTTTTTGTTAATGCAAAACATTTTTATATTAAAACAAATGCAGATAATATTGAATAGAACATAAAATTTACATTCCTTTTTGAGACAAAGAGCCGTCAAAGACATTTCAAGGTAAGCTACTCAGGAGCTTCAGGCTACATTCCTAAACCCCGGGGGAGGGAGGAGACCCCGCACGCCCACTCTAATAGTGTGGGTGCTGCAGCTTTGATAGGGAAGTAGCAAATTTTTCTGAGAAAACAGCGAAGTAAGTGCTTACCCGTCTGGCAACAACCCAGTGGATCCCCGACGGTTCTGAATCCACCGTCTCTGCCCTCCTCCAGTGCCCTAAACAACACAAGGTGATAAGGTTAAATCTGCGTGGGGATGGAGGACCCTGACGGTGCCTTCAGAAGGGAGCGAAAAGTCACCCATGACTTCAGAACGGACAGGACTGCGGGACTCGGTCGTCAAGGCTGCGTAGGAGTTTGGTGAGGAGGGCATGGCTTTCGGGGACAAAACGGCACGTGCGAAGGTGTGGTGGCCCTGTGACAAGGTGAACGGGGGAGCTCGGTGTGGCTGGAGGATGGGGTGCAGGGCAATAAGGTGAGGCGGGAGGGAGAGTCCAGGAGAGGAGTCAGGAACCCAACTTTAAAGGACCTGGATGCCACAACGAAGCATTCGCGGGCACTGAGGACCCAGAGGAGACCAGGGAGGGCAGCGGTGGATCAGGGTGCCTCGCTGATGGGAGGTACGGCTGCTCAGCGGCTCAGAACCAGCTGGGGAGTCCGACCGCTGCCACAAACCCCAGGGCTGGGGCTTCCTAGCTGGTATCCTTGGGTAAATCATGTGCCGGGTCTAAGCTTTGCTGTCCTCAGCTGCGAAACGGGGAAGGTGGTGATTAAAAATACATAACTCAGAGTTACCGAGAGACGCAGAGGATATAATCCATGCCTAGCTTTCAGCGGGGTGTCTGGCACACGGCAAGTGATCAGTTAATATCCACTGCCATTATTATTATTGAAGGAAACCACTGGAGGTAGCATTCAAGTGGCATGAGCCCGTCGGGAGACAGAGGATGGGGATTAAAGGGGCTGCAGCAGAAGTCCAGACCAGCAAGGCTGACGCCTGGTTCAAGGATGCAGCTGTGCGGACGAAGCACAGAGTGCCGATTTGCGGGAAGACGGGTGAGCGTCATTTAAACAGAGGATTAAACAAACTAACACATATGGGACGGTTTTGTAAACTGTACACATTCCAGTATGATTTCAATTAGGGCTGTTTTCATCAACTTTATTTCTGGGCCCATCAGCTTTGGTTCTCTAGAGAGAAGCTGCCATTTAATTGTCCCAGATCAAATATTTAACAAACATAACACTGAATAAACCCAGCCTTGCCTAGTTAGCATGCTCCTGGTATTTTTAGTTGCTAAGTGCAACGCCGGAGATTTACCGCCTTGGCCGACGCAATTCTCCGCCTGAGACCGTTTATCTGTAATGGAGACTGTATACGCACTGTCATGGCCAAGAATACAGTACCCGGAGCCCGTCTGCATGGGTTTGAATCCCGGCTCTGCCCTTGGGCAAGTTAATCTCTGTGTGTCCTCAATGATAAAATGAAAAGAATCTTGGAATTAACGTATGGGGCTCTTGTAAAGATTCCCATGATGGTAGTCAGGGTCCGGGATGTATTATAAATCGTTGTCATCACCATCATCAATGTCACTCTTCTCCACATTTCTACTGTGCAAAAATATAGTTATTTTTCAGTAGAACATGTTAGGTATGTTAACTTGTAATGGTTTATTATTGTGATTTGTAAATGAATAAATGTTTTAAAAATGTGTCGGTGTTAATTTCTAATATGATGATTTTTATTGATATGAAACACATATATACAAAAGCTCTTTGGGGATCTTCCAGCATTTTTAAGAGTGTCAACAGTCTTAAGACCAATACGTTTGAGAAACAAGAGAGAGACTGGGCAGTTACAATTAACAGGCAGGGAAGCATTTCGCATCCCTCTTGGGTACCTGGGATTAGACTGCCCTGGGGTTTCTGGACCCCACTCCATAGTGAGGGCTGCCAACCCTGGCCAGATGAGGCTTCCATGACCGCAGCTGAGTGGGCCAGGTGTTGGGGAAGCAGGTCTGACCACTCCCCGGCCATCAGTGACTCCAAAACCACTGTGGGCTGACTGCCCTCCAGAAGCCGCAGCTTGAACTTCACAGTTGCTACACCTCTTTTTTTTTGTTATAAATCATTTTCCCAGTTGTTCCCCTTTTCTAAAATTAATTTATTAAATTATTTATTAAATAATTAATAAATAAAGCCCGCTGTGCGCAGGCTTTTCTCTAGTTGTGGCGAGCGGGGGCTCCTCTTCATTGCAGTGTGCAGGCTTCTCGTTACGGTGGCTTCTCTTGCTGTGGAGCACAGGCACTAGGTGTGTGGGCTTCAGTAGTTGTGGCACGTGGGCTCAGTAGTTGTGGCTCGCGGGCTCTAGAGCACAGGCTCAGTAGTTGTGGCGCACGGGCTTAGGTGTTCCGCAGCATGCGGGATCTTCCCAGACCAGGGCTCAAACCCGAGTCTCCTGCATTGGCAGGTGGATTCTTAACCACTGCACCGCTAGGGAAGCCCTGCTACACCTCTTTATGGGCCATTAATCTCCTCTGTGTCAGGACGAAGTGCTTGGCTTGGGTGCACGTGCTTGTCCACTCCGGGAGTTGCTTTACTGTCTCTTTACTTTGGCCCCAAAGAGCACCATTCTACTAATTAAAGGGGCCTTTATTCTAGAGGTCTCTGGAGAGGGCGCACATAGAATTATTACGCTGTAGACAGACAGGCTGAGCCCTTGTCCTAACAGGGTCATTTTTGGAAGAAGAGCAGGAACAAAATTTTTCCAAGTACGTACTTTGTGCAGGGCACGGTGTCCTGGTGTTTTCAAGCATGGTCAAGAACACAGGCGTCAGAATCAGTTCTGGCATGCTGCATATTAGCTGTGTGACCTTGGGCAAGTTGCTGCACCTCTCTGGTCCTCAGTGTCTGCAGCGGTACGATGGATATAATCATCACACTGACCCTTGTAAAAACTGCGGCAGGGATGGAGTAAAAATCCCCCCCTGTGGGTGAAGAGTAAGCATCACTAATGAGTGCCTGATTCTATCACTGATTAAGACTATCACTACTATGTTAATAAACATTCCCGACAACTCCACAAGGAAGAGGAACCCAAGGCTCCGAGAGATGAAATTAGTGTCCAAGGTCACACAGCCATTAAATGGCAGAGCTGGGATTGGAACCCAGTTCCTAAGCAGAGAGTCCAGTGCATGGCTCTGGCTGGGGTGGGGTGAGCTGAAGCCAGGAGCTAAGAGCATCGTCTGCTTGGTGATTCCTGCTGTTTCCAACCGAGATCTCATTTTCCCTTTCTTTCACCTTGAGGTGAGTTGCTATTATTTGATAGGAAACCCAACATGAAACACAGGATTTGTGTAATCATTTTGTTTCCATGTCTATTTCTCTGTCCCTGAAAGATGAGGAGGGGGTTTGCAGACATCTTTTTGACTAGAGCAGCAGTCCTGCTGGAGCTTTAAAATGATCCAGAAATATTTCAAATCATTAAATTTTTTTTTTCTGAAGAATATCAATTGTAAGGACAAGGTTTTGTTTTTTTTAAAAAAAAAACTATTTTGATTTGCACTGAATGAAGGGATGCTATTATAGAAACCAGGTGGGGAAGGAAGGAGGGAGGGAGGAGTGTGGAAAAGGAGACCTGGAGAGACAGTGAATGAACATTTTCAAAATGGAGCTGCTGAATTAAGGCACCAGGAAAATGCCCCAATTATGGTATCAAACGGAGGAAAGAGAAACATGAAACTTACCTGGAAAATGAACACGGTAGTGGAAAATTGAACACCTTCCAGATGAAGGGCTTCTACCTATTTGGAGAGAAAGAGCTGCCTTTATCTCCTTGATATATATCACTTGGGGAAGAGGGGAAAAACTCAGAGCTCAGTGACCACCATCGGTGTGGAGACCCATAACCCCCGTCTCCTGATTTGGGACACCCTGGGTGTCCAGTCTGTAAACTATGGGCTGGACTTCTGCCTGGGAAGTGAACAGATTCCCCTCGACCCCTCTAGAGAGGGTATGGTGAGCAGGTCTGGTCAGAAGGTCTGATCCCAAGACCTGGCTCTGCTGGGGCTTGCTGTGTGATCTTGTGCAAACTTACCTACCCACTCTGGGCCTGTTTTCCCACCTGAGGATCATTCCTCTCCTTCCTACCTCGCAGGGCTGGTGTGAGACTTTAAATATGATCATGGTTCTGAGTAGGCGTCTAAAAAGAAAAAAAAATATATGAAATCTTTAATTTCTTTTTGGTGGGGGCAAGGCCCACTTTGCTGCATTCCCTAGATAACTCTCCAATTTTCCTCTTAACTGTGAGGAGCCGGTCTGGGCAGAAAAGGGATCACTTTTCAGGCTTCCTTTTCAGGCTTCAGGAGGAAAGTGTTCAGGGAATTTACATCGTGCTCTGTTCCAGAGGAAAACCCTTGTAACAGGCCATGAAACTCAACAGGGAGAAGGTGGAAATGGTAATAATTTAAGAAAAGGAAAAACAAAGCGACTCGAATCAACTATGATAACATATGAGGGAAGTGCTGGGTGATTTTTTTCTCCCCCACAGACTTCCTGGCTTCATCTCCATCACCAGCTTCTGGATGGGCCATGGGCTGCTAGGTAATTCCTTTTGGGAGCCGTTTATGGATATGGCCTTCCCTTTCCATCATGCCATGCACTACTCCTTCCTCTTCGTCTTGAGATGCATTCTGAAAGGAAACGGCTCATCAGACCCCTCCTCATCTTGATTTCAGGGTAAAGCATCCCTCTCCAGGCTGTCCAGAAACAAGTGTGAGGAACTGGCCCCTTGGAAGGAACACCACCACCAGCCATTATTCAGGGAGGAACCAGTCCTTCTCCCTCTCAGGCCTGCGGGCAGCCCGTGGGCAGCAGCTCCATAACTGCCCGCTAAATCAAGGGGTCTGGCAGGAGGTGCATTCCTCTGGCCGTTTCCTTCCTCATTTGCTTCATGAACGAGAATCTTCCGGATGAAATAGTTGAGTTGCAGTCAGGTGGTCACTCACACTCCATCCTTACATCTGACCTGGCAGGCGTGTTTCATCAACACCCCAGCTTGACAGGTGGAGCCCAGAAGCATCATGGTGGCACATAAGGTGAGATGGGGCTGGATGACACCTGCCTGGGGCCCGCTGTGTGACCTCCTACACTCCTGGGTCTATGAAGACACTTCATTTATAAAGTGGGGAAAGAAATTTCTTCCTTATTTTGTGGAGAAGAGGGGAAGTATACATAGAAATGTCCTGCCTTGTATAGACAGGAAGTTGAAAAAAATAAAAACATGGAAAAGGTAACTACCATTGACTTGTGTGTTAAGGGCCTCGGAGAGGTTTAGTAACTGGCCCAAGGGAAAGAGGGTTGGAATTGGGTTTGAAGCCTGGTGTTTAGACTGGACTCCAGGGTTCTTCTTTCAACTAGGTATGTTTTGTTTTGTTTTTTAAATTTATTTATTTTATTTATTTTTGGCTGTGCTGGGTCTTTGTTGCGGTGCGCAGGCTTCTCATTGCAGTGGCTTCTCTTTGTTGCAGAGCACGGGCTCTAGGCACACGGGCTCAGGAGTTGTGGCACACGGGCTTAGTTGCTCCGTGGCATGTGAGATCTTCCTGGACCAGGGCTCGAACCTGTATCCCCTGCATTGGCAGACAGATTCTTAACCACTGCGCCACCAAGGAAGTCCCTCAACTAGGTACGTATCCTACATCACAGCAAGGTCACTAACATTTTGTTGGAGAAGTGACACTGCCTGTGTCCTTGGTACCTCACCTTCCCCAGAAAACACTTCGTTTGTAAAGACAGACGTTCTCTCTTCCCCTTCATCAAAACTTACTTGACTGGGGACCCATTCTTTTAGAGCTCAGCCTTCAGCCTACTGTCATACATCAAAATCCAGAGAGATGTTTCCAATCCAGAATCAAAATCAAATAAGTACAGAGGCCAGAGCAGATGTAGTGAATGTGAGAGGCAGTCATATGTGAGGCATCGGGGAACACTGGGGTCTGGGGCAAATCCTAATTGTGTACATTAATTATCTCAATTCAAAATAAAAAAAATTGGGCTTCCCTGGTGGCGCAGTGGTTGAGAGTCCTCCTGCCGATGCAGGGGGACGCAGGTTCGTGCCCCGGTCCGGGAGGATCCCACATGCCGCGGAGCAGCTGGGCCCATGGGCCATGGCCGCTGAGCCTGCGTGTCCGGAGCCTGTGCTCCGCAACGGGAGAGGCCGCAGCAGTGAGAGGCCCGCGTACCACAAAACAAACAAAAAAATTAATTATCCTAAATCAAAAATCATTTGAAAATTTATGATTTAAATAAATCATTACATTGAAATATTAAGCATTAAATATATTTAAATAAATTATTAAATGAATTGGTCATTTAAAAGTAATTATCCCACTTAAACATTTAAAAATATTTAACAGAGATAAAAATAGGCCAGGGGGCCCCATGTGGCTCACAGACCACTTGTAACTTTCTCTCTAATTCAGCTTCTGTGCTCTGCAGAGGAAATGCAATTTGCCCAGGCCACATTGCTGACAAGGTGGCTGAAGCCACAGTGGTTTCAAAGCCACGTTTCTCAAATACCATATGCTAACACATATATATGGAATTTAAGAAAAAAAAATGTCATGAAGAACCTAGGGGTAAGACAGGAATAAAGACACAGACCTACTAGAGAATGGACTTGAGGATATGGGGAGGGGGAAGGGTAAGCTCTGACAATGCCAGAGAGTGGCATGGACATATATACACTACCAAACGTAAAATAGATAGCTAGTGGGAAGCAGCCGCATAGCACAGGGAGATCAGCTCGGTGCTTTGTGACCACCTAGAGGGGTGGGATAGGGAGGGTGGGAGGGAGGGAGACACAAGAGGGAAGAGATATGGGAACATATGTATATGTATAACTGATTCACTTTGTTACAAAGCAGAAACTAACACACCATTGTAAAGCAATTATACTCCAATAAAGATGTAAAAAAAAAAAAAAGCCACGTTTCTCTACTCCAAGTCCAGTACTTGTTCCACTCTGAGCTCTAACTGATTCACACTATTGTGTTACTGGCTGACTGAGCCTTTGTGTTATTCTTAGAAAGGTAACAGTCATGCTAGAAATCTACGCATAGGAAACATCTGAGAGTAGAGGCGCCCCTTGGCAGGTGTCCTAAGGGTTCATCTCTGCATTTCCAAGGAGGAAGGAGCATCCTCACTGCTCACAGGAAGTGTCGATGCCCATCACTTCCTTTTTGTTTTCAGGCAAGAGAGGCTTCTCAGGCTGCATGGCTCCATCTTAGGGGACCAGCTCATCAGCTTCCTGCCACCCACCGCTCCCCAGGAACCAACCTGGTAATGAATGCAAAGCAATGCCAACTCCTGCTATTTTCCTGTGCTTTCTTGGAGAAGGAAGCACGATGCCCGTTATTTGAATTCTGCGACCTTTGCAAACGCATGCCTGCTTATTCCATTCTGTTGCAGAGGTAAATGTGAAAACCCACGTGATGCAGGAGGAAAATGAGAGATCCTCCGAAGTTTCCCTTGGTTCTGGCTTGGTGATGTAGGTACAAAGAAGCCACATGATGTTTTCAGAGAGTTGATTTGTGCAATTCACAGGTTTTGAGTAGCCTCTATTTTCCCTTCTCAAAAATGGGGAGAATATGGGAATTCCAGTCTAGTGGTTTGGAGTCAGCTCTTTCACTGCCAAGGGCCCAGGTTCGATCCCTTGTCAGGGAACTAAGACCCCACAAGCCATGAGGCATGGCCAAAAAAAAAAAATGGGGAGAATGTAAAGATGAAACCAGGAAACACAGCCCAGGTGGCCAGCACAGCGTCTTCCACATAGTAAGAACTCAATAAAGAAGGACAATAGTGTGACTCAGGGAGCTCCCTGGTGGCCTACTGGTTAGGATTCCAGGCTTTCACTGCTGTGACCCGGACTCAATCCCTGGTCGGGGAACTGAGATCCTGCAAGCTGCGTGGTGCGGCCAAAAAAAAAAAAAATTATATATATATATATATATATATATATATATATGTAATATAAGTCTTAAAAGAAGATGTACTGGGGACTTCCCTGGTGGCACAGTGGTTAAGAATCCGCCTGCCAATTCAGGGAACACGGGTTCGAGCCCTGGTCCGGGAAGATCCCACATGCCACGGAGCAACTAAGCCCGTGCACCACAACTACTGAGTCTGCGCTCTAGAGCACACGAGCCACAACTACTGAGCCCACACACGGCAACTACCGAAGCCCGCGCGCCTAGAGCCCATGCTCCGCAAAAAGAGAAGCCACCACAACGAGAAGCCCGTGCACCGCAACGAAGAGTAGCCCCCACTCTCCGCGACTAGAGAAAGCCCACGTGCAGCAATGAAGACCCAACGCAGCCAAAAACAAAATTAAAAAAAAATGTTTAATTAAATAAATAAAAGATATTCATGAAGGGAAGGCTCTTTTTAAAAAAAGGATGTATTAGGAAAAATAATGGCATTGGTGGGTAATGAAAGTAGCAAGCACATTTACAGTGCTTACTAGATTCTAGGCACTTTATACAAATTGACCTATTTAATCCTCACAACAGTCTATGATTACCCTCACTTTACAGATGCAGAGACTGAATCACAGAGAGGTCAAGTAACTTGCCCTAGGTCACAATGCAGGAAAATCGGTGGAGCCAGGATTTGCACTCCAGTAGTCTGACTGCAGAGGCCATGCTTTTAATCATTATACTATCTACCGTCTCTTTCTAGGCTCTGGCTGAGGAAATTGTGGCTACAAACAAAACAACAAAGAACAACTGAATAAACAAACATCATGGCCCATAAAAACATCTAAAGAGAGACGCTGAAAAGATACAAAGTTCATGTTGTCTCAGGGGAGCAGTCTCAGAACACTGGGGAAGGCTTCTCCCCTCGCTGGTCCTCAGTTTCCTGATCCGGAGTACATCTGGGGAGATGTCCTCCACTGTCTCTTCCCATCTGGGGTCCTGGGTTTCTGCACAGCCCCTTAGCTGCCAGCTACAGAGCCAGGAGGCCGGAGGTGCTGTGAAATTCAGGTCACATGGGCTGAAATGCTCTGCTCATTTCCCAGCAGGACCTGCCTCCCCACAGGCTCCCAATGTACCCAGCAAAATGGAAACCAGAGAGACTGAACGCTTTTATCAAAGGAGCAACTCTGGAGAAGCCGGGAGGCTGTGAAGCCTTGGGAAGGCAAATCAAAGGCAAACTTTGAGGACACACTTTGTGAAGCGAAAGAACATTCCACTGTGCTTCCAACAGCGTGATCCACTCTATGGAAGGTAATTTACTTGGAGCAGAGCGAGGCTGCGTCTGTTCATGTCTCCAGGCTGAAAAAGCAGACCCAGAAGGGAAGTCGGACGAGCATGCAGCAATCTGTTTGTCAGATAATTAGCATAAAAATGTTGCTTTTCCCTCACCTCTTGAATTATTTGGGTGCTTCAAGAAAAATCTTCCGTCCTCAAATTTTATATAGAAACACAATTGTAAACAGAGGTTTATTCTATCTCTATCTATCTATCTATCCATCTATCCATCTATCCATCTTGCTATATAGATACCTATCTGAATGTATATTAGATATATATTAGATCCTTTCTTTCTTTCTTTTTCTTTCTAGCTATCTATCTGTACCTATCTGAATATATATTAAACATATGATCGTATCTTTTTTCTTTCTGCCCACCTATTATCTATCTATAGAATCTCATCTGTATATATAATATAAGGGAATCTAATATGTATCAGAGAATGAGAGAGAGAATCTATGTATCAGGCACTGTGCCAGGCTCTGGGGATTCAGTGATGTACAAGACACACATGATAAGAGCTCATGAAACTCATGGAATTTATCATCTAGGGGATTATAACCCAGCTGCTATATACTGGGTTGCAGCAAGCATGGAGGAGGGGGAAGTTGGGGAACCAAGGGGAGACCCCAAATCAGCCTAAAGGGTGGGGAGAAATGATAGTAGTCAGGGAAGGATCCCTGGAGAAAGATACTATCACACAAAAAACACTGGACTGAAATTCAGGATCAACATCTATACTTTCTGCCCCTTTCTTTTTACATAATAATGAACATGTCAGTTTCCCTAGTGACCTGGGTGGTCTCCTGCATGAAATCAAGTCAGCATTTCTCAAAGGATGTACCACAGAACACTTGTCCTTCATGAAATTCTGTGAAAGAAGGGTTTCCTGGCCAACTAGGTATGAGATACCCACACGGGATCTTCCTCTACTGAGAATACATATTACATTTTAAGGTATAATGAAGGCTCTGACAATTCTGCAGTAAAAAAACCCAATAATAACTGAATTTAACTCCACTTCCAAAACTTCTCTGAAATACATGTTTTTAAAGTAGAATCTCACTATTGTAGGATTCCACAGGAGGCTTTTTGCAAAGTGCAGAAACACAACTATGTTATTAGAAGTAGCTTACATGTGCATATCACTTTAAATTTTACAAGCACGTTCATAACATCCTGCTTGATTCTCACAAAAAGTCTGTGAAGGTGATGCGACAGCCCCTCCCTCCCTCTCTTCCTCTTTCTTTCCTTCCTCCCTCCCTCCCTGCCTCCCTACCTTTTTTCTTTCCTTCCCTCAACATTTTTTGGAATGCCTCCCTGGACAAGAATTCAACAATTACAAAACATGAGGAAATTGAAGTCTACAGAGAAGAAGTGATCTCCCCCAGGTCATCAAGAGCTGGAGTTAAAGACCAGGAGGTGTAACCCAGAGGAAAATCAAAGAAGCAGCCAGTCAAGGCCACAGGCCTTGCTATCTTATCTACCGATAAAGAGTCACAAACTCAAACCCTCCAGAGGCCGGAGAGCGGCAGCATCAATGAGCCTAGTAGGCCAAGTGTAGGGCAATAGGGAGTGGTGGTGACTGAGGCAAAGTAGAGAACGGAGTCCTTCCAGGAGAGGGTGGCCACCACTCAGCTCCAGCTCATGTTACTATGTGGAAATCCAGGCCTGGTATTGGCAGATTTCTTGACTTCCTGGGGAGCTTTAAATCTAGATTTTTATGTGAAAACTCTAGATGATTCTTGGCCACAAGTTCAATTTTTTTTTTTTTTTTTGTGGTACACGGGCCTCTCACTGTTGTGGCCTCTCCCGTTGCGGAGCACAGGCTCCGGACGCGCAGGCTCAGCGGCCATGGCTCACAGGCCCAGCCGCTCCGTGGCATGTGGGATCTTCCCGGACCGGGGCACGAACCCGCGTCCCCTGCATCGGCAGGCGGACTCTCAACCACTGTGCCACCAGAGAAGCCCCACAAGTTCAATTTTTATGGGGGCCTCCACATATGCTGATGGGCTGAATTTGACTCAGAAGGCACTGGTTAGAACCACCCTCCAATGAATATGCTTCCACAACAGCACTTGGCACCCCTTCATATACTTATTTACTTACACATCTATTCTCTTTCCCCACAACTGGGTTGTAACCCCCTTGAGGGGAGGGATTGTGGCTTAATCATCTTTGCATGTCCCAGCGCACTTCATGGGGCTGGCACGTAAAAGGACATAATAAATGGTTATTGAATGAATGCTTACATTCCCTCCCTCTACAGCAGCTGAAAAATAAATATATAATAGCTTTTAATTAAAAAGAAATGGGATGGGGCTTCCCTGGTGGCGCAGTGGTTGAGAGTCCGCCTGCCGATGCAGGGGACGCGGGTTCATGCCCCGGTCCGGGAAGATCCCACATACCGTGCAGCGGCTGGGCCCGTGAGCCATGGCCGCTTGGCCTGCGCATCCGGAGCCTGTGCTCCGCAACGGGAGAGGCCACAACAGTGAGAGGCCCGCGTACCGCAAAAAAAAAAAAAAAAAGAAATGGAATGAAATATGCCTGAGAATCCTAGTCTTTGACAGGAGGCAGCGTGTCAAGGAGAAAGATTTTCAAATTATGTTTGCCACTGATGCTCCCAAAAGACTAAAAAAGTTTTCTGATGCAGTCTCAGCTGGTGAAATCTTGTTCTCAGTTCTGCACTGCTACGAACGCTCACTCTGTTTGGAAAGGTCTCAAAGAACGAGAAGATTGCTTGTTAAAACAGGTTCCCGCCCTTGTCAGCCAGTTCTACTGGCGAGGAATCCCAACACTCCCTCAGCTGACCTCACAGCCATCATTTGGACTGTTACTCCCTGGAAATGTCTTTTCTGACAATAACGACGCACTAAGACTAATTACAAACTGTCTCCAATGAGAGATATGGTCCAGCAGCCTGAGGGTTTAACCACCGGCTTCGAAATGACAGAGCTCAGTTGGAATCCCTGATTTGGCACAACTACCTAGGTGATACTGAGCCAGAGACTGAGCCTCTCTGAACCTCAGTTTCTTTTTCTCAAAAATGGGATAATAATGCCTACCTTATAGTTTTGTTACTGACGGTTGGGAATAATATATGTGAAAGGCTTGGCATATAATGGGTGCTGAATAAATGACAGCCACCATCATTTAAGGGGATGGTTCCCAAACTTCTTTTAAGCAGCAGTATTCCTTTTCAAATTAAATCATACCTGGAACCCTGACATGAGAAATAAAGCCAATCTCCCTCATTCCCAGGCTTAGCTTCCCTTCACTTTCCCTTGGGGGAAACTCTGCAGACCTCTGGGACTCTAAGGAACACAGTCTGAAAGCCATGGGTCTAGTCTAACTGTCTCTTTCCAGGAGGTAAAGACTGAATTCCAGGTGGGGATGTAGCATCCTTAGGACACACAGGGAGTATTCAAAGGAACTGGGACTGGGACCCAGGAAGCTGGGTTCCTAGGCTGGTTGGTGGTAAGAGGTCCACAGGATGGAGATGAAAATCAATGGCTGAGGGATCTCTCCAGCCTGGTTCATATCCTGGATCTATCTCCACTGCCCGTGTGACAATGAGTGGGTCATCTCCCCTTTATGAAACTCAGCCTCCCCCTCTGTACAATGGAGACCATGATGAGTACCTAACTTGCAAAGCCATTACGAGAGAGAAATAATATACAGAAAAGCACCAAGCAGGGTGCTTGTCCCATAGATGACAATGCACAGAAAACGAATAGTAGAAGCAATAGAAATCAATGTAACCATATTAACAATACCTTGTGCCTCTACAGAAATTCACAAAGGGTTTTAATAGTCGTTTTATCCTCATAACCACCAATGAGGTAGTGATTATTCCCCCATTGTGCAGACAAAAAAAAAAAAAGAAACTCTAAGAGATGTAGTCATTTGCCCCCGATCACATGAGTAATATTGGGTTGGCCAAAAGGTTCGTTCGGGTTTTTCCGTAAGATGTTGGAAAACCCTGAACTTTTTGGCCAACCCAACAGAATGGTGGAAGCGGGTTTTATCAATAGATTTATCTTCTGGCAAGGGTCTACTGACCTGACACTGCCCTACTGCCACACTCCCATCTGGCTGGACTGATGGGCTTTCCACAAAAGTACCCTGGGTCACAAGTGGCTAATACACGGCACATAGACCACCACTCTCCACTTCTGAGCTCATGGCAGACATTGCTAATCAATCCCCACAGTCTTCCCCACTGAGCCTCAGCATCTTTCCTTGTGCAGGGCTATTGTAAATGGGCAGCCATTTATGAGAGATTGGTGTTGGGTCCAGGAGCAGCAACTCTTTGCTCTTATCCCACCCTCCCCCACCAGCCCCAGTGTCCTGCCCTGGGCAGTCCTGAGCCCAGGAACCTGGGCTGCTATGCCTCACTGAGTACACAGGGCTCAGCACTGGTTGGGTCACTAGGACATCTTCCTTTGCCCTCTGGCTCTCTGCCCAGGGATGCCTGAGAAAAGAAACAGCTATTACAGAAAGAGCTATTTGTGCTTCAAAAAAATCCTTTATCTAGGTGTTGAATCACATAATTAGGAGTCCTTCCCAATAAGACTGAAGCTCCCACCTGTACTGATCACCACTGTCCATACTCCTCCCACCTCCCCACTGAATTTAGTTCCCTGCCCACTGCCAGTCCCAAGCAATTTTCTTGGACTTGAATTAGATGCCAGTGAGAGCCTGCTTGTCCCAAATGGGTCCCCTTGAGACTTATGCCTTTCCAGGGCGGGAGGAGAGAGAGCATCATTCAGGACCCGTTTGAGTCCTGGGTGTTTTGTTTTAAAGACACACTGGGTTGGAGGAGTGGAAAACAATCTCAGACACTTGCTTCTAGTTTTGTCATGGTTGTTCCCACTTCCTCCTTCCCTGATGCTCACAGTTGTTCTTCTCTGGTTTGATGGGGAAAAAATATGATACACTGCTGCAGAGCAGAGGTGGCAGTCACTTTATGATCACAACGTATGTAGCTCACTTCACAGTTACACACAGCTGACAGCTCTATTGTGTTTCTGAAAGTTACTAACACCTACCCCACATCCCCTCAAGGTATCTAGGTGTGTAAATGTGTGTGTGTGTGTGTGTGTCAGAGACAGAGAGAGATGGCCCATTGGTGTAATCACTCCTTTGCATTCAACCTTCATATTCTCAACCTTCTACCTCCTTCCCACTCACCTGGCAAAGCCTCAACCCAGCTTAAATCCGAGTCCCGGCCTTTCCCCACCTGTGGCTCCACAGATCCACATGACTGCTGCTGCTTTTCACTTTAAATTCCTGCTCGCTGACCTCACAACCCTGTGGCATTTCCTTGATCCCAGCTGCTGGACGACTTTCCTAACTCTCTCTCCAACCCTCCAACTCTTCCTCCTTGGTCTCAGTTAATAACCTCGAGTGCTCTCCCCTGAGAAAACAGGAAGCTATTCCCCCGTGCTGTGCTCCTGCCACGTCCACACCTGCCAAGCTTCCCGGGGTGAACTTGTGCTCCTGCCTCCTTCCCGTGCCCAGCGAGGCCCATCTGAGCTGCAGACCCCACCCTGGGACCCTGGGCTCCTCCACTTGCACCTACGTAAACTCCTCACCCCAGCGGCTGATCCCTTTCTCTCTGGCCTCATCAGTTTTTCTCTTTCTATGGGGTCATTCCCATCAGTGAGCAAAGTTGGTCCAACAGCTCCCTTCTTAAGACAAAACAAACAAAAATAACAAAAAAGAAACTTCCCTTGACTCCACATCCCACTCCAGCCACCATCTGTTCCCTTTAGAAAAAAAAAAAAAAAAAAAGACTCAAAAGAGTTGTCTGGATTCCTTTACCTCTTCTCTCATACTCCCTTGAGTCCAGTCCAGTCGGGCTGCCCTGAAACTAGCTGTAGCAAGGTCACTGATAAACATTTTGCCATATCCAATGGGCCACCCTCAACATTCATCTTATTGGAGGTCAGCAGCATTTGCTACAGTTGGTTGTTCCCTTCATCTTGAAACGCGTTCTTGACTTGGCTTCCAGGACACACGTGCTCCTGGTTTTCTACCTCCCTCCCTGGCTTCTGCTTCCCATCTCTTTCTGAGCGCCTCCTCATTGCCTGCCCTCTACACACTGGGACACCCTGGGACTCAGGACCCTTCCCGTCTACACTCACTTCCACTGAGTCTCATCCAACTTCTGAGCTTCACATACAAGCTGTGCTCTGACAACTCCCACGTCAAGTACACATCCCCAGCCTCCGTCTCTCCAAACCCAGACCGTCCTGCTTAGGACATCCTGGATGACTAATAGGCATCCAACCTAAGGTGTCCACCTTCCCCCACATCTCATCAGTGGCACCTCTGGCCTTCTGGCTGCTCAGACTGAATTTTGTCGCTTCCTTTTTCTCACTCTCCATGTATCATCTGTCAGGAAATATTGACCTTCCAAATAATCCAGAGTCTGATGACTTCTTAAAAACCTCCACTGTTGTTATTATTCTGGCCCAAGTCATCATGATATATAACCTGGATTATTTTGTCCTTATTTTTATTGAGATATAATTGACATAACATTGTATAAGTTTAAGGTGTACAGCATAATGATTTGATATATATAGTGAAATGATTACTATGGTAAGAGTAGTTACTATCCATCACCTCACTGAGTTAAATATTCTTTCCTTGTGATGACAACTTTAATATCTTGGCAACTTTCGAATACACCCTGGATTACTGTAGTAGCCCCCGCCGTGGTCCTCCTTGCTTCTGTCCCGGCCACTACAGTCCACTCTTCACACAGCAGCCAGAAGCATCCTTTTAAAACAAAATCTAATCATGACACTTCTGCACTCAAAATTCTCCAATGATTTCCTATCTCACTTGGAGTCAAAGTGGAAATTCTTACCAGTGACTGAAAAAGCTCCTCTGTGATCTGGCTTCCTCCGCCTCTCCCCTCCTTGCCCACCCCACCCACCACATGGCCTTTGCACATGACTTCCCACTTCCTGGGGTGTTCTTCCCCCAGACACGTGCACGGCTCACTCTTTCACTTCCTCTGGTCGCTTCTCAAACCTTGTCTTATCAGAGAGACCTTTCCTGACTATATTATATAAAATACCAACACCATCCA
>NW_021703765.1:67678721-67704205 GCF_005190385.1 Monodon monoceros
ATGACAATGAAAACACGATGATCCAAAACATATGGGATGCAGCAAAAGCAGTTCTAAGAGGGAAGTTTATAGCAATACAAGCCTACCTCAAGAAACAAGAAAAATCTCAAATAAACAATCTAACCTTACACCTAAAGGAACTAGAGAAAGAAGAACAAACAAAACCCAAAGTTAGCAGAAGGAAAGAAATCATAAAGATCAGAGCAGAAATAAATGAAATAGAAACAAAGAAAACAATAGCAAAGATCAATAAAACTAAAAGCTGGTTCTTTGAGAAGATAAACAAAATTGTTAAGCCATCAGCCAGACTCATCAAGAAAAAGAGGGAGAGGACTCAAATCAATAAAATTAGAAATGAAAAGGAGAAGTTACAACAGACACCACAGAAATACAAAGCATCCTAAGAGACTACTACAAACAACTCTATGCCAACAAAATGGACAACCTGGAAGAAATGGGCAAATTCTTAGAAAGGTATAACCTTCCAAGACTGAACCAGGAAGAAATAGAAAATATGAACAGACCAATCCCAAGTAATGAAATTGAAACTGTGATTAAAAATCTTCCAACAAACAAAAGTCCAGGACCAGATGGCTTCACAGGCGAATTCTATCAAACATTTAGAGAAGAGCTAACACCCATCCTTCTCAAACTCTTCCAAAAAATTGCAGAGGGAGGAACACTCCCAAACTCATTCTATGAGGCCACCATCACCCTGATGCCAAAACCAGACAAAGATACCAAAAAAAAAGAAAATTACAGACCAATATCGCTGATGAATATAGATGCAAAACTCCTCAACAAAATACTAGCAAACAGAATCCAACAACACATTAAAAGGATCATACACCATGATCAAGTGGGATTTATCCCAGGGATGCAAAGATTCTTCAATATATGCAAATCAATGTGATACACCACATTAACAAATTGAAGAATAATAACCACATGATCATCTCAATAGATGCAGAAAAAGCTTTTGACAAAATTCAACACCGATTTATGATAAAAACTCTCCAGAAAGTGGGCATAGAGGGAACCTACCTCAACATAATAAAGGCCATATATGACAAACCCACAGCAAACATCATTCTCAATGGTGAAAAACTGAAAGCATTTCCTCTAAGATCAGGAACAAGACAAGGATGTCCACTCTCACCACTATTATTCAACATAGTTTTGGAAGTCCTAGCCACAGCAATCAGAGAAGAAAAAGAAATAAAAGGAATACAATTTGGAAAAGAAGTAAAACTGTCACTGTTTGCAGATGACACAATACTATACACAGAGAATCCTAAAAATGCCACCAGAAAACTACTAGAGCTAATCAATGAATTTGGTAAAGTTGCAGGATACAAAATTAATGCACAGAAATCTCTTGCATTCCTATACACTAATGATGAAAAATCTGAAAGAGAAATTAAGGAAACACTCCCATTTACCACTGCAACAAAATGAGTAAAATACCTAGGAATAAACCTACGTAGGGAGACAAAAGACCTGCATGCAGAAAACTATAAGACACTGATGAAAGAAATTAAAGATGATACCAACAGATGGAGAGATATACCATGTTTTTGGATTGGAAGAATCAATACTGTGAAAATGACTATACTACCCAAAGCAATCTACAGATTTAATGCAATCCCTATCAAATTACCAATGGCAGGGCTTCCCTGGTGGTGCAGTGGTTGAGAGTCTGCCTGCCGATGCAGGGGACGCGGGTTCGTGCCCCGGTCCGGGAGGATCCCGCATGCCGCGAAGCGGCTGGGCCCGTGAGCCATGGCCGCTGAGCCTGCACATCTGGAGCGTGTGCTCCGCAACAGGAGAGGCTACAGCAGTGAGAGGCCCGCGTACCGAAAAAAAAAAAAAAAAAAATTACCAATGGCAGTTTTTACAGAACTAGAACAAAAAAATCTTAAAATTTGTATGGAGACACAAAAGACCCCGGATAGCCAAAGCAGTTGAGGGAAAAAAACGGAGCTGGAAGAATCAGACTCCCTGACTTCAGACTATACTACAAAGCTACAGTAATCAAGACGATATGGTACTGGCACAAAAACAGAAACATAGATCAATGGAACAAGATAGAAAGCCCAGAGATAAACCCACGCACCTATGGTCAACTAATGTATGACAAGGGAGGCAAGGATATACAATGGAGAAAAGACAGTCTCTTGAATAAGTGGTGCTGGGAATACTGGACAGCTACATGTAAAAGAATGAAATTAGAACACTCCCTAACACCATATACAAAAATAAACTCAAAATGGATTAGAGACCTAAATGTAAGACCGGACACTATAAAACTCTTTGAGGAAAACATAGGAAGAACACTCTTTGACGTAAATCACAGCAAGATCTTTTTTGATACACCTCCTAGAGTAATGGAAATAAAAACAAAAATAAACAAATGGAACCTAATAAAACTTACAAGCTTCACAGCAAAGGAAACCATAAACAAGACGAAAAGCCAACCCTTAGAATGGGAGAAAATATTTGCAAACGAATCAATGGACAAAGGATTAATCTCCAAAATATATAAACAGCTCATGCAGCTCAATATTAAAGAAACAAACAACCCAATCCAAAAATGGGCAGAAGACCTAAATAGACATTTCTCCAAAGAAGACATACAGATGGCCAAGAAGCACATGAAAAGCTGCTCAACATCACTAATTATTAGAGAAATGCAAATCAAAACTACAGTGAGGGGGCTTCCCTGGTGGCACAGTGGTTGAGAGTCTGCCTGCCGATGCAGGGGACACGGGTTCATGCCCCGGTCCGGGAAGATCCCACATGCCGCAGAGTGGCTGGGCCTGTGAGCCATGGCCGCTGAGCCTGCACGTCCGGAGCCTGTCCTCCACAACGGGAGAGGCCACAACAGTGAGAGGCCCGCATACCAGAAAAACAAAAAACAAAAAACAAAAAACAAAAAACAAAAAAAAACTACAATGAGGTATCACCTCACACCAGTTAGAATGGGCATCATCAGAAAATCTACAAACAACAAATGCTGGAGACGGTGTGGAGAAAAGGGAACCCTCTTGCACTGTTGGTGGGAATGTAAATTGATACAGCCACTATGGAGAACAGTATGGAGGTTCCTTAAAAAACTAAAAATTACCATATGATCCAGCAGTCTCACTACTGGGCATATACCCAGAGAAAACCATAATTCAAAAGGACGCATGCACCCCAGTGTTCATTGCTGTGCTATTTACAATAGCCAGGTCACGGAAACAACCTAAATGCCCATCCACAGACGAATGGATAAAGAAGTTGTGGTACATATACACAATGGAATATTACTCAGCCATAAAAAGGAACGAAATTGAGTCATTTGTTGAGACGTGGATGGATCTAGGGACTGTCATACAGAGTGAAGTAAGTCAGAAAGAGAAAAACAAATATCGTACATTAACGCATGTATGTGGAACCTAGAAAAATGTTACAGATGAACTGGTTTGCAGGGCAGAAGTTGAGACACAGATGTAGAGAACAAACGTATGGACACCAAGGGGGGAAAGCTGTGGGGGGGGTGGGGATGGCGGTGTGATGAATTGGGCGATTGGGATTGACATGTATACACTGATGTGTATAAAATTGATGACTAATAACCTGCTGTATAAAAAAATAAATAAAATTTAAAAATTAAAAAAATAATAATAATAGGAGCTACATTTACAGAGTGTTTGCTCTGTCCCAGGCACTCTTCTAAGTGCTTTATACATATTAATTCTTTTCATCTTCACAAGAACTCTTTGAGGTAGGGACCATTGCCATCATTAGTATTCTGCAGAAGAAGAAACAGGAACAGAGAGGCGAGTTAACTCACTAGGGTCACACAGCTGGGAGAAGGGACACCTGCTCATGAACCTGTTGTTGGCTGCAAGTCCACAATGAGCATGCTATTCTGTCTCTCAACAGAGCGTTTAGTTTTGCTGGTTATTGAGCTTTATATACATGGTCTCATGCTGTGGTTTTTTACGTGGGATTTATTTCTTTAGCTCAATATTAACTTTCTGAGTTTCATCGACATTAATTAGTGTAGCTACAGTTTATTCATTTTCACAACTGCATAACATTCCATTACATTCATTCTGTTGATGGAAACTTGGGTTGTTTCCAGCTTATTTAATCTCTATAGAGATCCCACCATGTAGAATATAATCCTTTTGGTTTTCTGGATGAGGAAACTGAGGCTAGAGAAGAGGCTTTCCCAGGTCAGAGCAGGCAAATGTAGAGAAAGCCCTCAAACCTGAAACCATCTGACTTTCAAGCTTTATCTCTTCTTGCTGTTCCATGCTTAGACTTTAACTGCTGAGCACAGACTTTTAACTTTGAATCTGTGGTGCTATTTTTAGCCTTTTTTTCCCTCTAGGGAATTAGCTCTGAAGTCTCCATTCTCTTCCTTCTGGGAGAAGCCACATTCATCTTTTCATACCCACAATGTAAAAGGCAAGCCCTGAGTTAAGTTTTGTGGATAGAGAGACGAATGAGGCACACCTGGCCTTGGAATTGCTCCAACTGCAGGGAGAGGAGACACACATTCCTAACAACAGTTAAAATGTACCTTAGATCTACTTATAGCAGAAAGAAGTTACAAGTGATCTAGAAGCACAAAGGAGAAAGTGAAATCAGGGAAGGCTTCTTGAAGAGGAAATATTCAAGTAGGGTCTTGAAGACTGAATAGAAGTTATCCTGTTAGATGAGGGAGGGCACTGCCCCCTGGTGGGGGAACAGCACAGGTCAAGACTTTTTCAGAAAATAGGGCAAAGTTTGGGGTGGTCTGAGTGTCAGCTGTGGGAGAAAAGGGAACCCTGGGGCAGGAAAGCTTGATGGTAAATGGTCTTGGATGCCAAGCTAAGGTGCCTGGACATGGTCCTATGGGCAACAGAAATGGTGTCAATGAGGTTTCAAGGCACAAAAGTGACACAATGGGACCACTGTTTCAGAACAATTTCCTTGGGGCCAGTGTGGACGCCGGTCTTGGGGGATAGTCATGAAGCTTCCCTTTTGAGAGTATGGAAGTCCAGACTCCATGCTGGAAGCGCTGAGGATCTCGATATCACAATCCATATTCATAGCTTATCCTTTCCTTCACAGTAATAAATGTATTCTCTATGTGTTTAGCTCCTACTCCATTTAGCTGTATGAGCTGGGGAAAATGACTTAAACCTTCTGTGTTGTGGGTTCCTCATCTGAAAAATGAGATAATACAATCTAATAATATGAGGTAATCTTATGACAATTAAAGGAATCCATACGTGTATATTAGTTAGAACAGTGTCAGGTGCATAATTTTCCATTTTATTTTAAGTTTAATACAATTATCACTATCATCATCACATTTTCAGGGCACAAAACCAGACTCTGAAATACACTGAATGGTACTAAATCTTTCGAGTATCTCTGTGGAGTGGGTAGCACAAGCATTTTCCTCCATAGATTAGAGACTGAGAGAATTGCCCAGAGTCACCAGCATCAATAATGGGCTTGCAGGGCTTCCCTGGTGGCGCAGTGGTTGAGAGCCCGCCTGCCGATGCAGGGGACACGGGTTCGTGCCCTGGTCCGGGAGGATCCCACATGCCGCAGAGCGGCTGGGCCCGTGAGCCATGGCCGCTGAGCCTGCGCATCCGGAGCCTGTGCTCCGCAACGGGAGAGGCCACAGCAGTGAGAGGCCCGCGTACCGCAAAAAAAAAAAAGGGCTTGCAATCTCAATTCGTGTCTTCTTATGGGTTTCTAGCCATGACCTCTTACACTAACTCCCAGATCAGGACGTCGCCCCACGCCCTACCTGGAACATGGAAGTCCTTGGAAATGGTCAACTATTTGGACTCTACAATAGCTTGGTCGGTACCGTGGACAGTGACAGAAATTCTTAAAAGAACTGAGCACTTCACTGGCAGAGTGACATTCCACCAACCTCATTCTAGCATGACCGCCATCAGTCTTGCAATGAATTAAACAGCATCTTCAGGGGGAGTCTGGATGCTTCCTTACTCACTTTATAATTCCATAAGTCACTCCCCCCACCCTACACTCTTATTGTTTATCTTCAGGGCTAATTCTTTGCTCTGATCACAGTGGGAAGCATGTGTCCAGTTCCTGAACAGTTAATTAAGGTCAAAACTCATTTCCACAAGAAACAGCAGTGAGATTGAGGCTGCAGACTGTTCTATATCCTTCATTATTCAGGAAATAGGTCTGCGTGTGAGAGGGGTTGGGGAGAAGGTAAGAGAGAGAAAGAGAAAGTGAAAATTACAGAGCACGCTGGTAAACTCACAGGTTAGGCCATTAGGATTACAACTCCAAAAATTTTATGTCTGGGCCAAGAAATGAGGACTGAGAACAAGCCTAAAAGGTGACAAGTCAGAGGACCATAATAAGGTCTACTGGTGACTTAACCACACCTCTACCGAACCCAGAGATTTCATCTTAGATGTCCTTCTCTGAAACTAAGGAGGATTCACGAATGAACAGTATAAGTGGAGTGATTTCTCTCCACTGCCGCTTTGACCATTCCTCAGCATCTGGACTAATTCTGGCCACCAGGAGCCTGTTTGGATGTTCACTGTTGTCTAGTGGAGAAAGAACCTGAGCTGGATGCTGTAGACTTGGGCATGACACCAACTTGGTCTGTTACCCGAACCAGTCCTGTCTCCTTTCTTGGCTTCAGCATCCACAACTGTCAAAGGCAGATGGTATCTATGTTGTGTTTTCTGACGGGTCCAAGTACAAGCATAGATAGAATGATGTAAGCACTTTGAAAAAGTAACTCAACACAAGGGAGGTTAGCCCCCATGTTTAGCACTGATCACAACTAATTTAGTAAGTATCTGTTTCTGTCCTTCTTTTCTACATGAAGGGAAGCTCCTTGAGAACAGGAACTCTGTCTCATTCACCCTTGGCTCCTTAGCACCCAGCACAGTGCCCTGCACAGAGTGGTCCTCACTAAACGTTTGCAGAACAAGAGTCAGGAAAGCCTAATAGTTAAATGCTTGAGCTGTGTTGTCAGAAAATCAGGGTCATGTGCTGGCTCTGCTGCATCTCAGCAGTGTGACCTTGGGCAAGTCTCTTAACTTCTCTCATCCTCAGTTTGAACATCTGTAAAAGGGTGATGACTCCTCTCTGGGTCGTTGGGAATGGTAAATGAGGCCACGAATATAAAGCATTTGGGAAAGTTTCTGGTATCTAGGCAACAAACCTTAGCTAATGTATTTGTCTTCCATGTTCTAATTTTTGCATTGTGGGCCATTAAAGGGTTTCGCAAGGGAACCTACAATCGCCAAGTGGGAACTCTGCCATTTTTTGTGTGGCTATTCCAAATCCATTTCAATCTGACTGTTTCATCAGCCAGAGGATATCCAGAAATAGCAAGAGTGTGCAGGTGCCATAGGAAGGTGGACAGATCTCAGATCTGCCACTCACCTGCTGAGTGACTCCATGCCAATTGCTTTCTATCTCCTGGCCTTAGTTTTCCTACAGGTAAAGAGGTGGCCAGGATTGGTTTCTAAGCTTACCCTGCTGTTTTAAGTGCCACGAATAATCTCTGTGCTAAAAAAAGGTCATCCTTTCAGAAACCCCTGCAGCTGTTCCCAGGGAGGAGTGGAACATAATAGAACAAGGGATGCTTGCTTTGGACAGAGCCAAGGGGATCCCTTGGGCATCAGTGTTGATGACCCAGCCCAGGGCTGGGCTGCTTGAAAGACACAATTCACAGCAGAAACCAGAGACAGCGCTCCACATTTCATTTGGGGGAAGTCTGAGCCTGAGGGCTCTCCTGGATCCCACCGCCATTTCCCCAAGGAGTCATTTTACTCTGCAACACATTTCCCTGAGCTGATCACTCTCTTTAAAAGAAGCCATCAGTGACTGTGATTCAGCAAAGAGGCCCCTGCTGCTCTGCTTGAAAAGGACGCGGCCCCATTGTCTTTATGGAAATGAAGTGCCTGCTCAGGGAACTGAGCAAGAACAAACAAAACCAAAACAAAACTCAGAGTAAACTTTTCCTTACCCCCTTCAAAAATTAGAGACAGCGTGCCAATCTTGAGTTTTCAGCAGCCCTGGGAGCTGGGATCCCTTTGGATGGCCTCAACAGTAACTGAAAATGTCCCAGACAAGACTCAGGAGTTGAGTCAGTTATGCCTTTGCCATTGACAAGCTAGGTGACTTCAGGCAAATACTCTCTTTTCCCTGAGTCTGGTACTCAGCGCCTGCTCTGGCTCATTTTTCCCTAACACAAAAGTAAGTAATAGAAATTGTCTAGGATGGGTCAGATGTGTTGACTGAGTCCAGCACTGTCCTAGGTGCTGGGGAATGCAACAAGGTCTAGGTGCTGCCTGCCTGGAGCTAATGATTGAAGGAAGCAGAGGGATGGCAAAGTAAGTAGATAATTGCTTTACCATGAGATAAATGCAGAGCTGGAGAAAGTACAGGTACCTTGGGGAGATATAAGGACTGTGTGTGTGGGGGGGGGAGGGGAATCAGAGAAGCTTTCCCAGAGAATGGGCATCTAAATCGAAATTTGAAGGGAGAACAATCATAACTATGACTTTTTGAGTACTTACTATATGACAGGTAAAGAGTTATTCCATTGAACTCTTAAAATATTTTCTGAGACAGGTAGTATTATTATCCTCATCTTAGGGACAAGGAAACGGAGGCTCAGAGAGATTAAGTCACTCTCCCACAGCTGCACAGCTAAGAAGTGACAAAGCTGGGTCTGGTCCCCATGCGTTCATCAGCCACTACCCCACCTCTCGAAGCTGAAGCTGGCCAAGCAATGAGATGGTGAGAGAGAGCTCAAGGTAAAACAGTACGAGTGGGGCTTCCCTGGTGGCGCTTCCCTGGTGGCACAGTGGTTGGGAGTCCGCCTGCCGATGCAGGGGACACGGGTTCGTGCCCTGGTCTGGGAAGATCCCATATGCCGCAGAGCGGCTGGGCCCGTGAGCCATGGCCGTTGAGCCTGCGCTCCGCAACGGGAGAGGCCACAGCGGTGAGAGGCCCACGTACCTCAAAAAAACAAAACAAAACAAAACAAAACAGTACGAGCAAAAGTACATGGGTGGCAGAGCAGTGAGTCCGGGGAAGTGAAATCTGTGGACACTGGCTGGAATGCAGTGTGTGTGGTGGGGAGGGTCAAGGAGGAAGCTGGTGGCACCTGAGGAGGCCAAAGAGAAAGGTAAAGTTTACGATAAGAAACAGACTGCCTCGGGGCTTCCCTGGTGGCGCAGTGGTTGAGAATCTGCCTGCCATTGCAGGGGACACGGGTTCAAGCCCTGGTCTGGGAAGATCCCACATGCCGTGGAGCAACTAGGTCCGTGAGCCACAACTACTGAGCCTGCACGTCTGGAGCCTGTGCTCCGCAACAAGAGAGGCCGCAATAATGAGAGGCCCGCGCACCGCAATGAGGAGTGGCCCCCACTTGCCGCAACTAGAGAAAGCCCTCGCACAGAAACGAAGACCCAACACAGCCATAAATAAATAAATAAAACTTTATTTAAAAAATGGCAAAATTCCTTAAAAAAAAAAAAAAGAAAAGAAATAGACTGCCTTGAGGCACAAAGAAGCCGCTAAAGAGTGTCCGGCGTCAGAGAGCTACTGTCAGGCCTGCTATTTTGAAAACCCATTCTGGCTGTCCTGTTGAGAATGGGGCTTCCCTGGCTGGTGCTGATGGCCAGGGGACTTGGCCACGAGAGACAGTGAGATGTCGCCCCCCAGGAGAGTGATGCTCAGCCAGCCTCTGCACCCCTCATGCACTGTCATTTTTCTCCATGCCATGACCCCACGAGCTTCTATTTCATCACTGTGACATCTCCCAACGGGTCAGACCCATCAGTTAGGAGCCCAGTGTTCCAGGACAGCCACGGCCAGAGGCCCGTTGGTGTTTAGCACAAAGGACCACCTGCTACTTGCCATCCAATTCGCAGTCCCAGTTTGGGGGAGACTCCCACCGAGAAAGAACTGATGATACTGTGGAGAAAGACCAGAAGGCAACAATGGATGCAAGTTCAACATTTGCTTCCTTATGCAAGCTGTGCTCCCTGCTAGATTGGTGGGTGACAGCTGATTTGGAGCCTCAGTTTTCCCATCTGTAAAATGAACTGGTTAAAGAAGGTCCATGTTTTCCAAAGTATATTCCAACAAAATGGATATATGAGGTGCTCCTTGGGAAAAAGATCCTGTGACCAAATAATTCTGGGGAAAGCTGCCTGTTATGACCCTCTTCAGGAGACTCACATCACACATTGGTACATTAAAGGCTCGGACAAGTCCTGCCGGAAGGACGTTTGCTTAAACCATAGGCCCTTATACTTGATAATGGACTTTTCTGATATAATATCTCTGAGCATCATAGCAAACTAGTGTCCTGTGGCACCCACATAGGGAAATTTTGGAATGGATGCTGTCTAATTTCCATGCTCTAAGTTTAAGATTAAGAGCTCCTGGAGGTCAGAGATAATACCTTACACAGCAGGTGCAAACAAAATATAGCTGAGAGGAAGAAGTTCGTAATTGCCTGACACCTATGCAGACTCTAAAGATAATCCTTAATCGTTACCTGTATTTCACCAGGTGCTATATGATGCACATGGTAATTTCTAGAGCCAATTTTTGATCACCTACAATGTGCCAGTGTTGGGGGCTGCAGCTATGACTGTCCTCTAGCAGTTTCCAGCCTCTGGGGGACCAGAGCTAAACACAGTGCCATAATGGACATCCGTACAGAGGATGGTGGGTGCTGGGCATCTTTTGTCTGCCCTCTACACTTCACCCTGCTCTGGCCTCCAGAGGCCAGCCCATATGGACTGCATCAGCAGACCCCCTTGTCTTTTGCTGCCAGCTGTGTTCTGCCAATGAAAGGCACCAACAAGATACGGGACAGCAGGAGGAAAGTGAGGTTGGGGGTTTATCCTCCTGGCTCCCTCCCTGATGCATCACTAGGAGGTGAAGCTGTCAGGGAGTCCTACTGTTCTATCCTCTGTGAGTTTTGTAACTGTTCCTCCCTTTGCAGCTTCAGATCTTGGGTAACGGTTCCCCGGTGTTTTTAGCCCAGGTGATGCCCTATATCTAGTTGGTTTCTGGAAACCATGTCCACTGTAATGTATATTCCACTGTAAATAATCCCTTTATTAAAGCCGCCTCATATTGTCCAGTTTGAGTGTTTTCAACTGAGAGCCTCATTAATACATGAGATGAACAGGGAGAGCAGAGTGGTGGGGATGCAGAGTTGGGGCAAGGAGTTAATCCTTGGGAGAAGAGGGTGATGATCAGTAAAGGCTTCACAAAGGAGTGGACATTTGAGTTGGGTTTTGAAGGCTCAATAGGAGTTGCCTAGGTAGATGTTATTTTGAGGAGGGAGACACCTGAACAAAAGTAAAGGGGTATGAAGAGACATAGTATTTGGGGGGAACAACTAAAAGTTAAATGATGCTGGCTTTTCTTCAAAATCGTCCTCCCATGCCTCTGAAAATGGCCATCTTGGAAGATGCAGAGGCATGCTATGGTCACAAATGTTTCAGAATTTAGTGACAAAGTTGTGGCAAATGAGGCCTGCTCAGAGACTGCAAACAAACAGTCTGTGGGCCAGTTCAGCCACTTGAAGAGTTCTATTGTACTCACAAAGATCCTTAGGAAAACTCAAGCTAAAACTTAAGAATAGAAATATTTTACTTCAAAATTCTGGTTTCTCTTTCTTAAAAAATGAGACAAGCTGGCAGTACCGTTCCTGCCTTCCCATCTGGCAGCAACAGTTGGAGCTGGAAGGCTCCCTCTCCAAGGCTCGGCATAGGGCCTAAACTTTGCTACAGTCCCCACCACTCCCTATTGCCTCCTGACCACACATTTTTTTTCTTGTCCACCAAGCTCTATAAAAATTATCCACCGAGCTCTGTAAGAGTAGACTGATGACCCTGGCTATAGAGAGTACAGACGCATTTATAAATCCTCTCCCCTCCCTTTTCCCTCTGCCCTTGCCTTCGTTAAGCAAAGAACTTTTCAACACTCTGACCTGTCTTCCTCCAGGATCAGCGTCTGGGAGAGGCTGGAGCATGTTTTTGCCTCACTGTCTTTGTGCAACATATACACAGCCTCATTTTTAAGTGGCAGAGGGTGGGTTTGATGTGTCTCTTATGATCAGAGCTGGTGGGATTTTAAAAGTCTGCTCTAGAGGAAAGCCCATTCTTTGATATATGATGCCAGTCCCAGAAGGACTCTGGTAGCATTAAAATCAGCCCCCTAATTTTATAGACGGGAAACAGGCAGAGAGAGTGGTAGGACTCACACAGGCTCATGTAGGAAGTATGTGGGGAAGAGAAAGGAAACAGCATTTGGTGGCTTTATACTAGGTGCTTTAAAGGCGATGCTTGTGTTCCTCTTACAATCAGTTACATGACAGTTAATTCCATTTTATGAATGAAGGGACGAAAGCTTGGAGCAATGGAGTGAGATGTCAGAGGCCACACAGCCAAGAAATGGTAATGGTTCTGAACTTGGGGACCCCAGAGTCAAATGGACACAGATGCAAATATAAGCTCTGCTACTGACAAGAGGAGATGAGTCATCCAGTGGCTGGTCCCAAAGGAACAATCCCCCTTTCGAGGCTCAGAATGAAGCGGTCCTGAACACTGAAGGTTATCATCATGGGGACAGCCTCCCTCCCTGTAAGGGAGGATGCTCTAGCATAACTTTAGAATCAGGCAAATATACAGGCTCACATAACCACTCTTCTATTTATTAGCTTTGGGTCCTTGGCTAAAGCCCATCCCCTCTCTGGGCCTTAGGGTCCTAATCTCTAAAGTGAGAGCGTTGCCTCTCATAGAACAGTTAAGATGATTAATGCAATGCTGTTGTAAAGTGCCTTGTAAATTGTGGACCCTGCTTGAAAGGTTTGGTCCTGTTTGGGGGGTTCCCAAGACCATCCACACCTCCAGTGATCCACTAGAAGCCCTCATGGGACTCAGCACGTCATTGTCTCCACAGCTAAAGTTCATTACGGAGACACAGGCAGGATGTGCAGGCAGCTCAGCAAGGAAGGAGGCACGGGTAGGGTCTGGAGGAATCCCTGTGCAAGACCCTGTGCTCTCTCCCTCCTGCGGGGGTGGGGGGAGGCGGTCACACAGGGTGCACTCTCCCTCCAGTAGCAGAAATGCAACCACACATTTTTGATATTTGTTGTAATGCCCCTAGTAGCCTGTTTGAGACTCACAATTTAGGTTGTTTATTGGGGGCTGATCACATAGATTTCTCTGTCTAGGAACTACCAAAATTCCAGGTTCCTAGAAGGAAAGCAACCATAAATCACATTGTACAAATAATCCAGAGAATCAACCTTATCAGTTAGGGAACAGAGGAAGCATTCTGAAAGTCAAGTTCCCAGATGCCAGCTAAGGACCAACCCTGAAAGCAGGCCTTCCTAAAGATCACAGCCTCAGGCCTGTTACGTTAACTCTTTTCTGCAAAGACTCCCTTTCAGAGCACTTACATTCATTCATTCTATGAATCTTTATGGAGGTTCCAATAAGTTTCTGGGAAGATGAGGCTCTGTGTGTTACGGGGGAGAAAAAGGTGCCGATATCAAGGAATTGGCAGTCTAGGTAGTGAGAGGCACAAAGGGAAAAAAAACAGAAACCAAAAAATAATGACAACATAAGCCTATGCAAGACACTGGTTGGTTTGGTCTACCTGAGTCCCTTCCTTGCTTCTTGAGATAACAGCACCCTCTCTTTCTTTTTGGAGAACTTTCTCCCCCCACCTCCATACCCCAGACTTACTCCTCTCAGGTAAGGGTGCCAATCACAGATGCCACATGCTTGTGCATAGACCAAATTTGGCCAATCACAGCCTGTTGGTCATGAATTTGAATTTTGATCAGAGTCACCTGAATTTTGATCAGAAATTTCAATTTCTGTCAGAGACAGAAAGTAGTTGGGACTGTGTCACCCACGGCAATGTCTTAGAGACCATCCTCCAACTTCTGCTTTTACGATCCCTAAGGTTTCCCTGCTTCCAGAAGCTTCTTCTAGTAACCCCTTGTCCTAGTTCAAATAAGCCAGGGCCAGCTTTTGACGTGGAGAAGTGTCTTGACTGGGGAAGGAGAGTGATATAGGACACATAGCAAGGACAGCTATATCCTAACAGAGTGTGGGATGAAGGGGGGTGGAATTCAGCTGCAACCACTGAAAGGGGCAGGGAGCATGTTGCAGGCACAAGAAGCATCACACTCAAATGTCCACGGTGAGCTTGAGGAACTGCAAAGTTCAGGGTCTGCAGCACTGCATGTAAAGCAGTAGGAATAGATGGGTTTGGAGATAGGTTAGGGTGAACCAAACCACTGAGCCCTGCAGGCCATGGGAGGAAGTTTGGGTGGCATCTTGCAGGAAACCATGGCAGGATGTACATTTTGGGAAGATCATTTTGACTGTAGAGTGGAGGGCTCATGAGTGGAGGTCTGGTGAAAGCCATGATCAAGGTCACTTCCTTTCTCAGAGAACTTTCAGACTCACACTTTATTGGAATCTTCATCCCATTCCAGACTGACGTAGGGCAGGACTTATCTCCACTTTCTAGATGGGAGGATGAAGACCCAAGCAGAGGGAGAGTATAGTGCACACGACAAAGCTGAACCTCTGATCAGTGACTCCAGGCTCTTATCTGGAGAGTTTGTCATCGCAGTGAGTGAACCAGGGTCTCTCCCTGTGTCCCCTGAGGTGAGCCGATGGGTCTCAAACTCCAATGAAATAACAACCAGCAAACAATAAAAGAGCAAATTGGGACCAGGTGGGCAAGCAGGAGTAAGGATGGTGGTAAACTGGTAGCCAACAGGGAGGTGTGACCTGATCTATGACTTCTCAAGAGAAGGTGGAAGTTTTTTTTTTTTTTTTTTGGCTGCACTGCGAGGCATGTGGGATCTTAGTTCCCAGACCAGGGATCGAAGCCACGCCCCCTGTAGCGGAAGCACAGAGTCCTAACCGCTGGACCACCAGGGAATTCCTGAAACGTCCTTATTTCTGAAGCACTGTGCTGGCCAAACCAAAACATTTTATCCTGCAGGTCACAAGTCTTCACTTTCTACATTAACTTTCCACAAAGTTCCCAGCTAGGATCGCCAGATTTAGCAAATAAAATATAAGATGCCCAAGTCAATTTTAATTTCAGATAAACAATGAATATTTTTTAGTGTAAGTATGTCCCAAATATTGGATGGGATATACTTATGCTAAAAATTGTGGGTTTTTAAATCTGAAATTCAAATTTAACTGGGATTAGGGTTAGGATTAAGGTTAGGGTTAAGGTTAAGGATAGGGTTAAGTTTAGCAATCTTATGCCCCGGCTGACCCAACACAGCGAGGAGATAAACTGGCTCCATATCCACCTCCTGGCTCATCTGGGGCCTGGGCTAATTCTGCATTTTCATCAATAATTCCTGGTGCTCAGCCCACACGTCCCCTGAAGACCCATGGTGTTACCTTCTCTTACTGCCCTTGATGAATGGAGACCTCAGAGTCTCATCAGGTGTAGACAGAACAGCCCTGCCATGCAATCGCCACTCCCAGACTACAACACATGCCAATGCAACGAGTATCATCTGTCTTTTGATCCAATGAGAGGAGAGGAAATCCCCCTACCCCTCACAAAGCCAGGGGCTCCAGTTCTTTGGCGCTGAATAGATTCCGGAATAGGCTCTTTGGGATCCCGCTTCCCCAGGCTGCAGATAAGATGACAACGTGTCATCTTACTTGGATTCATGGTTTGGGAGCGTACAAACAGCTGAATGCAGTTTTCTTCCTCTGCGCACCAGGTATACACAGCCCTGGTTCAGAGAGTCTTTTGTGGACGGCTGGGTGACTGAGGTGTCCTGTTTCATTCTGTCTTCTAAGTGTCCTCCATGGATGCCTCTGAAAGCCCTGCCAATGAATGGCCCCACTGTCGGGCCCAGATGAGCAGATGGTGGGCAGTGACTCCCCCAACTCAATTCCCTTCCTTTGCCAGTTTGGGAGGCTCAGATACCGCTCACCTGTCCTTCCCATGCCTCCAGGGAGAAACTCAAATGCCCCTTTGCACTCAGGAAAAAATGGTCAGGACTCACCAAACTTCTTCTGCTATCGGGCCTCTGTTTGCTTCCTCTCCCCCCAGCCTGCTTCTCTGGCCTCACGAGCCTGCTGCTCTTTCACTACCAGAGTGACTCACCAGTTCCTAACGGGCCTCCCTGACGCTGTTTTTTTTTCTGCCTTCAACCCAGACTCAGCCTTGGGTGAGCTTCTGCATAGGTCCTAAGGTGAGAAGAAGCAAGTTGTCCATAATCCCTTTTATAATTAGCAGTGGAGCCAAGCTCAAACTCAGGCTCAGCCGACCCCAGAGCCTCACTTCTCTAGGGCTCCAGCAGAGTCCAGCAGGAGCCAGGGCCAAAAACTGTTGGATTATCCACATACCAGCTTCCAGAACCACGATTTAATTACAGCACCGATGCCAAGGGCTTTGAAAGTCCCAGGCTAGGTGTTGAAAACCCAGGAAGTAAGGGGGCTTTTGCTGTGCCTTGCTTTCCCTTCAAGGGTTGCTCCCGGGGACACATCAAATCCCCAACCCCCTTTCATCTTCCTTTTGCTTTTCCAGCTCTTTTGCTGTGGACTGTTTTTTTTTCCCTTCCAGATAATTATTTACACAGAAGGAGAATAATTAGCAGCCCAGGAAACGCGTTTTTGTTCTCAGCTCCCTGCCCCGGCCTGCCTCTCTTGTCTGAAGTGGTGCACTTGGAAGAGGGACATCAAAGCTTCTGGGGAGGCTTTGCACCGAGAGGGATTTTCTTTGTCTGACTGAGCAGCAAAGAAAGACAATCTTGGCTTGCTCGTCTCTGCCCGCTGACTGCTGCCATTTCCCTGGGCCTGGGGACCCTCCAGTGACCAAGAACAGTGAGAATAACAGACTGCTTCCCAAGTACGGTGGGTGTTTTCCTACTTGGTTTCAATCTCTTTTCCTGGACCACAAAGGGTACATTCTGCCTTCTCAGAAAACGTTAGAGCCAGAAGAGTCTGTCTGGTCTGGAAAACACAAACTCAGATGCTTCTTGTGGTCACCAGGTCACAAGCTGAGTGAAGCAGACAAGTATACGATGATGGGGAGGGGTGGAGTCTGGGGTAACTCAGAGCAGACCTGCCCCTCTTAAAACCTGTCTGTCGTTGCTATGTGGCAATGGGGGCCCAGTGTGGGCTGACTCCCAATTTTTCTAGAGAAGCTGGATACATGAGTTTGCATCTGAAATTAAATTGTAAAATGCTGTGAAGGCCAAATGAAACATCAAAAGAAGGGCTGGCTATAGCCCACGACCACCAATTTGCAATGTCTCATCTGTTTCAATTCCCTCTTCTTGCCTATGAGGGAAACTGAGGCTCAGACAGTAGTAGTAACTTATCCAAGATCACATATAAGGGATAAAGCCAGGACTGGAATCCGAGCCTTCAAGTATATCATGGAATCCAAGCCTTCAAGTATATCATGGCTATTTCCAGGGCTTGAAATAACTTAAGACGCTCGGCACACAGAAGGTACTTAGATAGCTGTCAGCTAGATGATTAGCGACAACATTTAATTAGCATTGATCACGTATTATGTTTTAGCACTATGCTAGATGTTACATGTCTTAGATATATTCATCAGGACTCTTTTGGTTGCAAATGACAGAAACCCAACTCAAAATAGTTTAAACAAACAAAGATGCACTGGTTGCCATATATAAAGATGCGTGATCTGCAGGTGTGGCTGTACCTAGACGTTTACACCAATTGTCAGTTCATTTCGTTTTCCCAACATTCTCTTTTTCTCACTTCTGCTCTCCTGAAGGCAGTGTGCTGACTCCATTCCTAGATACATGCAAGATGGTAAAACTGGCCACAGACAGCTTGAAATTTGCGCCTTTCCAGCTAAAGACCCTAGAAGGCAAAAGAGCTCCCTATCCCAAGAGTGGAGCAAAAGCCCCAGGGCTAACTCTCATTGGACCAACTGAAGTCACTGCTCATCCCTAAATCAATCCTTATGGCCAAGAGAATGAAATGTTCTGATTAGCCATGTCTGGGTCATGTGACCATGCTTAGCACTTGAGTGGACCTGGTTTCAGGTCTTACATTTAAGTCTTTGATTCATTTTGAGTTAATTTTTGTATGTTGTAGTAGGTAAGGGTATAGCTTCATTCTTTTGCATGTGAATACCCAATTTTATCAGCACCATTTCTTGAAAATACTGTACTTTCCTATTGAATGGTCTTGGCATCCTTACTGAAAATCATTGAACCATAAATGGGAGGATTTACTTCTGGACTCTCTATTCTATTCCATTGGTCCATATGTCTGTCACTAAGTCAGTACCACACTATTTTGAATAGTGTAGATTTGTGGTAAAATTTGAAACCAGGAAGTGTGAATCCTTGAGCTTTGTTCTTCTTTTACAGGATTGTTTTGGCTACTTGAGGTCCTTTGAGATTCCACATGAATTTTAAGATGAGTTTTTCTATGCGTGCAAAAAAAAACATCAGTGAGATTTTGACAGGGATTGCATTAAAACTGTAGATAGCTTTGGGTAGTATTGACGTCTTAACAAAATTAAAACTTTTAAAAATACATTTTATAAATCTATATACAGATACGTGTGTGTTTGTGTGTGTGTTTGTTTACATGTTTGAATGTCTGTGTGGTTTGCATATTGATTTATTCTAAAAAGTATAAGAAGTGGCTCTAAATCTAAGACACTCCTGGCCCACAGTAGGAGATCAATAACTACTTTGCTGAATGGTAGTGAATTATACTGAATGAACAGAGAACTTGTTATCGGTCATAAAATTCAGAGGCTGATGTTTATCTAGGATCAGCCAGTGAGTAAGTTGCATTTGTGCTGATTTAATTATCTTATCTTAATGGTTTGTTTATTCATTCAATCATTATATTATTTCTTAATATAAGCATTTACTATGCGCTCAACCCTCTACTACTACTGAGGATATACAGTGATGAACAAGACAGGCACAATTTCTCCTGGAGCTTATGACTGAGTTGGGGAGGAAAACACCAAAGAAAAGATAATTAATGTTTTAAGTGATGGCTGCTGTCTTCACTGAGGTCTGTTAGCTCATCTTCATGGAGTTGGTTGGGTCTGTTAAGAATGATAAAATTTACTTATGTCCACCATGTTATCAAGGATTATCTCTGAAAGACTTTACTCTCCTTAAAAAAACGTATATTCTTTGATTTGTTAAGATGTCCCAATAAGCCACTAAATCAAGAAAGGAATGATTGGGAAAAAGAAACTATTCGCCACAATATGCTTGCAGCCACACTATTGTCAGACTCTGACCCTTTATGGCTGGAGTTGGAATCTAGAGTCACAGTTTCCACAGGTGGCGAATGGGGAGGCCAGTGGTGGAAAGAAAACACAGACGTTCTAGCAAAATGATGTTTACTGTTGGGGGGCAAATTTAGACCTTGGGGTGGGGATTAAGGGCAGAATCACTGTACGCACTGGCTGGAAAAAAGGGAAACAGAGCCCTGCACTGACCACGGACGGGAAGCAGCCAACACAGCCTTGCGGGCTTGTGTGTAAAGAGAGCTAGAGCAGGGCCAGATATCCCACGTCAAGCCCTGACTGCCTCCCTCTGGCTATGTGACCTTGGGTAAGTCACTTCATAGTTCTGGCCACTTCAGTAATGTCTGCAAAATGAAACGCATCATCTTTGCCCGCTCAGAGGGTGGTCTGAGTATCAACAAGATTGTCTGTGGAAGCTCTGCTCTGACTCTGAGTGGTGCTGAGCTTGGAGGCTAATATTTCCATTGTTCTCTTCACACCTCTGATTCTTCTCATTTCTACCACTTGCTGACACCTGTATTCTTGGCACTTCTGCCATTCCATGTGAGCAGTTTCCAAATTAAAACTGCCACTCAGCTGGAAGGCCTTGAAGTCTCTTATTAATCTGAGTATCATTCAAGTCAACATATGTTGTTTTCTAGCTGCACCAAGTAAATTATTCCAGCATCAATGATCTGGAATCAATGATCTTTGGTGTTGGAACAGTATAACAGCAGAGAATGTAGACATTTAGAGCAAACACAGAATCACGGCATAATCCTAGGGGAGGCCCAGAGCTGCGTGACCATGTCCCTAAGAGCCTACCGAGTAGGTTTGCCTGTGACCAGTTCCCAGGATGCTAAGACTGTGACCTGGCACTGGAGAGATGAGTTATGGGTGGAAGCTACACAGCTACACGTGCTCCATCTGCTGCTCCACATTCAAGCACTCACTTCTACACAGCCACCTCCCTTTGGGGAACCCGGAATGGGTAGACCAGAACACCGGCTATGGAGCTTGACCTTGAGGACTGCATCCCGAGGATTCAGGGACAGCAGGGGGATTCTGACCCAAGGTGGCATGGCACGTATATTGAACCAGAGGAGGCTGGGTTTGCTTCATCCATTAGTCAGGTGCATTTCATTTGTGAGAGAGAAAAAGTGAACTCAAACTAGCTTAAGCAAAAATAACATTTGAAAGGAGTGATGGGATTTATTAACTCATGGGATTAAGAAGTCAAAGAAATGGAACTAGCTTCAGACCTGGCTGAGCACAGAGGCTCAGGCAGTATTGTCAGGACTCTGCTCTCTCTCCATCTCTCAATTCTGCTGTCTTTCTTGGCTTGGGTTTCTACTCCAATAGAGAGAGTAGAAACTTACCTGACAGCCATTTGACCTGCTGGCCCACTACTATCCTAGCAATTCAACATCTCCAGTGGAAGAAAAAACAAGTCTTCCCTGAAACTCTTGCCAGAAAAGACCTAGCAAGGACTCTGATTGGTCCAGCTTAGACCGCATTTTTATCCTCAGCCAAGCCCTGAGAACAGAACTGGGTCCCATTCCCAATCTTGGTGCTGGAGATGGTGGCAAGGGTGTCCTTCCCACCTACCCTGGATGGAAAAGGTCTTTGACTGGAGAGAAGTATCCTGTCACCAGAAGGCAGTGGGTGGGAGAAGGATGGAAGTTAGACCAAAAAAAAATGACCAAAATTTATAATATCAAATAATGCTTCATGCTTCCCAAGTCCCACAAGATAATCCACACACACAGAGAAGAAGAGTTCCACATTCGAATTAGCTTTGAAAACACTACAAGCTCAATGGCTTTGTATTTTAAAGGTTCTGAGACACCCTGCAGCGAAGAGACCCCTTTAAATTTGTCTAAACCAGCATTTCCTGAAATGTTTGGACCACGGATTCTTTTTGTTTTTCAGAACCAATTTTTAAATCTGAAAAACAAAACAAAACAAAAAACAGATGGGCTACAGAGGGCCAAGATTCAAATGCCAAGAACACCAGGGCCAAACAACCTGAAGTTGGTGTTAACTGGACCAAGAGGCTGGAGCTGGGCAGAGGTGCATTAAGAGCGTGAACAATTCAGGAACAAGCTAAGAGCAGCAGATGGATGACCTTTCTTGGATGGTGGGGGCATAGTTTTTCTGGCCAGAAAAGCCAGAAACTGGGAACTCTAATAGCGCCACCGGTTCAGGGGCCCATCTCACCGTGGGCAGGAGAGCAGTATTGGAGGATGGAGATGGGTGCTCATCAGGCGAGGGGAGAGAAACCCAGGGTCCTAGCAAGGACTCCTTGGTGGATGGAGTGTCTGCTCCCAACACGTGGCAGAACAGAGGCCCTGAGAATTCAGAGCCAAGCTCTAACAGCTCAATCAAGGTAGAAAACCAAATGCTGAGCAGGACTCAGGCTCTGGCCTAGGATTCAGAGTCAGGACTTGTATCTGTCAGGATCGAACAAGGAAAACAGAGACAACTGTATGAATGAAGAATAGGGAATCTGAGACAGGGAACTGGTTATACACGTGATGGAAGGGCTGAGACATGAACACGCCCCAGTGAGAGGGCCCAGAGAGGAATCCCGCAGGAAACCCCTACCCCATCTTGGCTGTAGGTAAAAGGGGGAAGACAGTGTTACCCAGAGTCTGAGGTCCCCCAGTGGAAGCTGGCATCACAGTGGGCGAGTCCAACAGAATCTGGGGCCACAGCAGCAGACACGGTAGCCACTGGAGATGCTGACCAGATCGTGTGTGTGTGTAATTAACCATTTTCTCCCTCTCCAGTCTCCTGCCAGTACCAGCCAGTGCTGGACCCAGACAGAAGCCAGTGACCCAGGAGCCTCAAATGCACCGACAGGAGTCTGCTCCTTTGGCAATTCCCTGAGCAGAAAAAAAAAGGTGAGAGAGGTCCCGGACTAGCAAAGAACCTCAGCTTCAAATTACAAGATTACGTGGTTTCCCAGATTTTCCCCTAGATCAGGGATCAGCAAACTCTTCCTGTGAAGGGCCATTGCAATTCAGTCTCTAATGGAATGACTCAACTTTTCTGCTGTTTCCTGACAGTATACAAACAAATTTGCTGTGTTCTAATAAAACTTTATTTACACAAACAACAGTGGGCCAGATTTGGCCCACCAGCACGTAGGAACCTGGCGACATACGAAAGACAGTTACCATCTTTGCACCTCACACCCAGGAGGTGACCTCTTTGCTTCTCTCCACAGAAACAGCATCTTGGGCTTTACAAATCGCAAAGCTCATAAAATATATATATATATTAAAAATATTCTTATGCTTAAAACCATTTCCCCCAGGATTCTGATGTGCAAAACCTTTCCTAGGCTGTCACAACAGTCTACTACATTGTCACCCCATGTGTCTTTCAGATGTGACAACATGTTGTAACCTGGACCCACATGCCATATCCAACCTTCTCTAGGACAACATGTAATTTCTTCTTCCAAAAGCCCCAGGCACGACGGAAGCTTGAACAGCAGGGGGTTGATTTTGAATTGAACATAACGAACCACCAGTCAAGGGCTGCTCTCTCATTGGTTTAAAGAGGCTCATTCTGTCTCTGGAATTGTGAGGATAATTCTCGAAGCCGCCCTCTTGGGGTTTAAGGGTGGATTTAGGCAGGCAGTGACACGTATTCAAGCGGGAATTGGTCCAAAACGGTGCAGAGAGCAGCTGCTGACCGCAGTGAGACGCCGTCCCCGTCCCCAAGCTCTGGGCGCAGACTATGCCTGAGCTCCTCTTGCCGGGGAGAGGGGCTTGGTACGAAACTTTGACACATCCATGAAACAGAATTCTTCCCTCGAAGACACACTTCTTTAGAAAGCTCTTATTTCTTGGAATTCCAAATGGAAATGGAGCCACTCGTTTCGGCATCCGCATGCGCCCTCTCTTCCCAGCCTTTAGACTTAGTGCCCCATCTCCTTCACCCCACATTTTGGTCCTCCTCCTTTTGTTCTTTTCACCCCCTTCGCTAATGCTCCCGTGATCCATCACCCCAGCAGCCACGGCCCTCAGGCAGGTGCAGTAACGACCCATACGACACAGACTTTGGCTGGAAGACTCTTGACCAAATTTGCTGACCACACGGCATGCATCACTCAGGAAATGTCCTTGTCCCAAAGATTCTGTGAAGGCCAGCATTCTGTGACCCTTCTCTCTTAGTTCTATTACCCTTCGGTTTACACGACCACCACATAAAGGAGGAGGGGTGTGGGGGGGGAGAAGAGCTCTCCATTTACACGACCACCGCATAAAGGAGGAGGGGTGCAGGGGGGAGGAGAAGAGCTCTCCATTTACACGACCACCACATAGAGGAGGAGGGGTGCGGGGGAGGAGAAGAGCTCTCCTGTCTGGAGCTCCTGAATACGCATGTATTGCAGCCGTCAGTCTCAGCTTTCTCTTGTCAGGTTTTATACCCCCTGCCCTCAGCTTTGGGCACCTACACGTTGACCCCAGTCTTACCGCTGTCTCACACTGACCGGCCCCTCAGCTAACAGCTCCTCCCACTGGCACCCAGCCCGCTCCTGGTGGTCCCCGTCCCCGCTCCCATATTGGCTTATCATGGCCTTGTGAGCAGAGTATGGGCATCAACTCATAACATTGCTTATCTGTCTCTAAAACTCACCAGCATTGAACATGGTTTTTCCTAGTACTCTGAGAGAAGTGACCTTGGACTGATAAAATTTTCTGAAAGCAATAACAGTTTTGAAAGCAGGTACTCATTTCGTACTTATTTTGTGTTGTCTGGAAGGCCTTGAACAGTGCTGTGCGTGGTGACAACAGTAAATAGGGTTTATCTCATTTCCCAAATCCAATTGATCAGGAGTGCCTGCCTCAGACTACATCCAGGCTCAGCAGGAAGAGTTCCATAATTGATTAGTAATGTCTGCAGCAGATACAGGCTGGGAGGGTGATGACATACATGCTACTTATCTGCTGTCCCTTTGGCAGGTGGTCAACCAGTACCTGCTGAAGCTGGTGAGACAGGAAGAGCTCAGAACCAAGTTAGAAAAGACAGGATTTAAAATGAGCATTGCTGCTAATTAGCTGGGTTGATACTGAGCAAAATCCTTACTCCTCTGGGCCTCCGCTGCCTTAACTATGAAGAGAAATGTCGAGATCCAAACAAAAATATTTCACCTGGAACCTCCAACCTTGCAGAAGCTTATGAAACTAATGAACATTCCCCAGATGACTGTCCATATGCAAAAAGACTAATGAAGAGGCAGCATACAATGGTTAAGAGTGATTTGTAGTCAGATCAACCCAAGTTTGGAGCCTGGTGGGCAAGTTCCAGAACTCCTTTGTACCTCAGTTTCCTCAACTGTGAAATGACCACTCATGACCACTTAGTAAGAATTAAGTAAGATAAGGTTTGTCAATCCCTGGGTGGGGCCCCAGGAGGCATCTAATACATCCTATCGTTATTGTTTTAGATGGGATGGGCCACTTCTCTTCTAGAAGCAGCCTATAAACCGAGTGATCTTTAGTTCCGTAGATCCGTGGTTATTCTGTGGGGAAACACATCCTTTTCCAGATGATCAGAGCAGTTTAGTTCGCTGGCTGCATCCTTGAGAACATGAGGCCCACAGGGAAGGGGGAGACATAGCAAAGAACCCTCTGATGTGGAAAAGGCCAGGGACCCCAGGGATGGTTGTCCTCCACAGCCCTTTCTTATGCCGAATGTCTGTGCTCCTCTAAAGGCCAGCCACGTGTCTCTACAGGGCTCGGCACACAGGCAGCTCTCTCGGTGGGAGGCGATGCCATTCTGAGATTTTTCTCTACTATTCTGTGAGTCGGTGTACAATTCGTGTCCCCTGTTGGGCCAATTACTGACTTAAAATGTTGTTAAGAAAAGGCAAGAACATTCATTATGTAGCAGCGAGCACTGAGGCTCCGTGGTTTTCTATTTATGCTGTTTGAAAAAGCCATTCTTCTTTGGTCTCTCTGTGCGTGCGTGTCACCAAAAGGCCTCCGAACCACAGATTCTTCCCTGGTAGCTGTCCGTCTTCTCTCCCCACGCCCGCCTATCACCCTGGCTCGCTCAGCAGGGATCGGCCAGGACAGGAACCGCAGGCAACAAAGAGCTGAGCAGGAACCGCAAGTTGCTGGGGACAGAGACGCTTA
>NW_021703765.1:67704215-67763855 GCF_005190385.1 Monodon monoceros
CTTAAGTGCTGTACAAGTGCAGCAAAGAGCTGAGCAGGAACCGCAAGCTGCTGGGGACAGAGACGCTTAAGTGCTGTACAAGTGCAGGGGGTGAAGAAAAGGGAAGCCGCAGCTGATTCATCTGGTCCGCATTCTTGTGGCACAAATGGAGATGAGGTCACATGATGCCACAACCGTGAGTAAATTCCACGAAGACACGTGAAACCATGAAAAAGCCCAACACTCTCCTGGTGTGAAAAACAAGACTAGGAGTGAGGAGACCTGGGTTCTACTTATGGCCTGTTTGACCTTGAACAAGGAATCGAATCTTTCTGGCTCCCAGACCATCCTTCTGCAAGGTGAAATTGGTGACATCATCACCATGTTCCCATTCAGCCCCTACGATCCATGGATATATGACTCCATGAGCCAAAGCCTGTGGATGCACTGAGCTCTTTGGTAGATTCCTATTTCGGCTTCACAGAGACCCAGTCTCTGTACTTATAACAGACTCTCAACCAACCACAGGGGAGGGTTCCCCAGATTTGGATACACTTTGGATCAATCCATATGCTTTAGAGTATAGAACTCAAATCTTCCGTGAGCTGGAATACTGCTCATCTGATCAATCATTTTCATCCTATGATAAATCCTTTATTGCAAGGAATGCACACCTAGGCACTTTTAAAATTAATCCGAGTCTGCAGTCAGTCAGGGAATAGATTCACGCCTTCACTTTACTTTTCCTAAGCAGGCAAAATGAGCTCATCTCAGGTATAGGATTAGTTCCTCCAGGAGGGCGGAATCCTTTCTGTGTCTTCAAACCAGCCTGACATCCAAGCCCTCACCTCATCAGGAACCTGTTTATCCAACCCAGCTACAAAGAGGCGGGCACGTTCTCCCAAAGTGGCTCTCCTGATTTTTTCTTTATTTTCTCCTGCCTTTTTTTTTTTTTTTTTTTTTTTAAATAGCTTGCTCTAAGTATAAGGCACAGGGTTTCCAGAGTAACCTTAGGGAGCCCAAAGTTCTCCATTGGCTAAAAGATGACAATGGAGTTTCTCCATCTCCCATGACTCCTTTCTAGCCTCCGGACAAACAGAAAGATAAAGAATTGCAAAGTGATTTGGTCCCCTTTGCCAACAGGATGGCAACAATCTCCATGATGGCTTTCCCCCTTCAATCTCAAAAGAGAAAACCTCTCCTCACTAGAGTCATCAACATCTCAGTGTTTACTGAGTTAATATGACAATGGTCTCCTTGGCAACCTTGCTCTCACAGGATTGAAGGAGACAAGTCCTTCTTTAATGCTTCCCCAGCCTAGACCAGAACACAAGCTCTCTCCAACATCAGTAAACAGAATGTAATGAGGTTACAAAAAAAAGCCAGTGATACAAGATAACTTCTCCCTGAGTAGCTTAGCAGGCAGGGTTGTTCTGTTACACAGGGCTACTCGGTAGCTAAGGACCTGGCACACAATGAGGTGGATGGAGCATTGTGTCAGTCTCATTCCTAAATGAACTTACTGTTCTACAGAGAAAAGAGGTTGGGCTAATATGATACTTACCTCTTAGTTTCTTACTGGGGCTCACATATTATAAATGAGAGCTCCTAGCGTGGAGCCTGACACGCACCAGGTCAGAAAGCCTGATGGGGGTGAAGAGCTTATGATCTACTAGACGGTCCGTTTATGAAGACAGAGTATCGATCTGCCCTCTTCAGTGATCAATGCTTAGTGGTGCCTGGCACATAACTGATGCTCAAAATTTGTGTTACTGAAATGCACTTTCTATGTGTTATTACATCATCAGATCCTTAAGATACCAGAGGAGGTGGGTAACACCATTATCTTACATTTTATAGATGAGAAAAATGAGACCCTGACGTCAAGTCTCTGGACTCAGGTCCCATGGTAAGTGACAGAGCCAGGCTCTGTCCCCATGTCCAGCTGACACTGGTGCCAAAGCTCTAGCCTTTACTACGCTGTCTCAACAAAGTTACTCTTGCTCTGGGCTCTGTGAAGAAAGAAGGCTCAGCTTCTCTCCAGTGCTCTCAGCCCTGTTTACCTGCCAACTTGGAAGAAGTGTGATGTGGAGATTCCCCTCAAGGAACTTAAAGCATCCGTGGTGATTTGAAATTTCCTAACTCTGCCTGCCCGCCCCCTCCATCACCCCATGCCCCCTGGAAGCGGTCTCCAAATCTGAAGCTTGAGTGATCCAGTTTCAACGTGGCTCATTCTAATTCATCAAGGAGAGCTCACTCTCTGTTGCTTCTCCAACATACGTTTATCCAAATTCATCATAGGAATGGGGATTGCGTGTCCCTGGCATGGGGCTCTGATGCATGGGCAGATTTTCCTGGCAGGGAACCCAAGCACCCAGAACTCAGGAGTTGGATGGGCACATAGCTAATTTTATTGAGCCCAGGTAAAGTTCTGACATCCCCTTTCCAAAGGCTAGAATTGTTGAATAAGAAGGAGGCAAAAATGTAGTTGTGAACATCTGGGTGAGGCAATGTCATTTATGATACAGGTTCATCAGTGGGAGACCCAGAGAGTAGGCGATGCTGCAGAACTGTCTCCTGGGGCTGCAGAATGTGTATACGGTCCCGGGACTCCCTGCTCTGGGCTGATGTGCATCAGTGGCCTGGGGAAACAGCGGTCACGCAAACTAACAACCTCAGAGGCATCCTGGGATCCGCCCTTTTTCTCCACCTCCGCACTCGATTAGGTTTTAGTATCACCTTTTGTGTCACCTCCTCTCTGAGTTCACCCAACATCATCTCTTACCTGGACCTTTGCAATAGCATCTCCGCTGTCCCCAACCTCTCCTTCTGCCCCTCTGACGCATCACCTCCTTTGCAGCTGGAGTGATTTTCTTAGAAGGAAAATCTACTCAAAACCCTTCAAAGACTTCTCATGTTTTTATCACAAAGCCAAATCCATTAGCCTGGCATTCAAATCCCGTCATGAGCTGGCCCCTGTCTAATTCTGTGGTCTCATCTCTTTGCACCTGGACTCATCGTTTCTGAGCATCAGTCAACCTCCTCGCCTCTACGTGGCTGCACGTGCAATTTCTATTAACCACAAGTGCACTCCAGCCCTGGTGTCCTTTACGCAATTCTTAAGAGTTGAGGTTTCACTGTCTCCCAAGGGAGCTCTCCAGCTCCCCAGGAAAATTTTCAGTAACCATGAATTTGGGGTTCACTCCCAAGAGACTGAAAGGCATATTGTACCAACTGAGCACCTCCCTCCTCCCTGTATTTGCACAGATTACACTAATAAGATGCTGACCAGGATGACAGGGGTTTAGAGTCTGGGCTTCTTGATCCTGACACACATGAGGCTGTGGGAAAAATGCTGAACCACATTTAGCCTGGGTTTCTTCCTCTGTAAAATAGCGGCAGCAATATTACCTACCTTATTGTTTAAAAAGAAAACTATGTAATATATATAAAAAAGAAAACTATATAAAACACTAATGCTGTATCTTGTACACAGATGGGTTTAACAGATAGTAGTAATGGTGATGAGAATGACTGACAATGTTGACAGCAATAATAGCATGACCCAAGTACATCCTGGAGGACCATGTGGTCTGGTTTTGGAGTAGTCTGACATTCAGGGAAGCCGAGTCCAGCAACCAAAGAGTACTAAAAAGCAATTCCTTTACTTTTCTCTCTCAAGGAGACACCCAATTCATAAACCACAGCAACATGTTTAAAACTCCCTTCCCCAGTTACTCTTATCCTCCCATCTGGCAGCTGCCCCAAAGTGGTTTCCTTCTTACCCTTCCTACAAGTCTCAACTCTTATTCAAAAACTCAGCACCCCATCTGTCAATCTTTCTTCTTCTCTCTTCTTCTTTGGCCCACTTTTTTTTTTTCCTCCCAAATAAATCTCTCCAACCCCACCTCTCAGTTCTCCCCCAGATGAGTTCTCCTCCTTTCTGCATAATCTATGTTTGAGGACCAGGGGAGGAAGGGTGAGAATGCTGGACAAACAATAGCAAAATTGTCCTTGGTCGGTGAGGGGAGGGAATGAAGCTGATAATATACATCCACGAGTCCCATCTTTCCTGTTAAAACAGCATCAGGGCAATATAGGACATGATAGACAATAAGTTAGTGAACTGCCACCTCTATCCTTGGTAACCAGCTGTATCAACAGAAATGACATTTCTTATTCTGTAAGAAGATAATGTGTGAAATGATCAAAACGGTCTCAAAATACCCTGCAGCCAAGTTGGAAGGATTCCTAGCCCCCAAACCTATGCCTTTGACCCCTAACAAGCCAACCTCCAGCTTAGCCGGCCACGGAGAAGATGGAGCTCTAGAAGAGTGGGAAACCATGCCAGCTTTAGATTTTACCAATACCTACTAAAATAGACCCAAAATGTACTTAATCTTTTGATTTAACCTTTAATGATTTATCCTACAAATGACTGCAAACATGTATTCAGAGATATAGTCAAGGATATTCATTACAAAATTATAGAAGCAAAAGACTGGAAAAAGTCTAAATGTCCACCAAGCAGGACTGGTTAAAAATTATTGTTGATTCATGCAGTGGCATATTCTGGGGGCCCTCTTTAGGCTGATACAGGACAATGTCCTGGGCATATTTTTAAGGGGCCAAAAAGTAAAGGGCGGAAACATTTATTAAACATGCTCTAGTTGTGTTTTTCTAATTACTTTAAAGCTTGTGTACTTTGCCTTTACACTTGTCTGGGCATAAAAATATCTCAGGAGAGGTTAACATAGATCATGAGGAGTTTTAACCTCTGGGGAACGGGCTCAGGGTCGAAGTGGGAAGGAAACATTTTTTATTGCATATTTTTGGGTACTTATTATTTTTTCCATAGGCAGGTCTTACTTTATAATGAAACTTTTTGGGAAGAAAATGGCACTCACTTATTAAAGATAGGCTTGGATTCAAATCCCATCTCTTCACTCATGAGCTATGTGACGTTCAGCCCTGTTTTCTCACCGTAAGATGGGAACTGGGATCTATATCTCGCCTGCTGTGAGAATCAAGTAACACTATGTACACAAAATACCCAGCATGCATCTGGAAGATAGGAGATGCTCAAGAAACCGTAGTCTTTTTGTTTCAGTCTGCTTCCAAGCCTTCCTTGTCAATCACACAAGTCTAGAACACTCTTTGTTCCCTGAGCTCTCACCTTCACCTCCCTTTCTCAGAACTGTGACTGCCCTGAACACTCTCTCCACAACACAGTTTGTAATTATTTCTGGCAACTTTTCTACCCAACCTCATCCAACCTCAGACCCTACCATGGAGTCCGCTAACTGTTGGACCTTCTCAGACCACCCCCTTCTTACTGCCCATGAGCAAAAATATCTAATGGGTGCTGGGCATTTTCTATGAGCCTAGCACCGTTCTAACATTTCATTCATGTGAATACCCAAGCAACTAAGGCTTATTATGACTCTCATTGTAAAGACAAGGAAACTCAAGATGAGGCACAGTGAGAAACTTGCCAAGAACCGGAGAGTGCCAGAATCCCGCTGTTTGTCTGCCTGCCGTATTCATTCCTACTGTACCCCGTCCACAGAATTCAGATACAATAAGACGCGCAGCTCTCCACCCCATCATCACTTTTTTTTGTTTTAAATAAATTTATTTATTTATTTTTGGCTGCATCGGGTCTTCGTTGCTGCGCACAGGCTTTCTCTAGTTGCGGCGAGCGGGGGCTACTTTTTGTTGCGGTGCTCGGGCTTCTCATTGTGGTGGCTTCTTGTTGCGGAGCACGGGCTCTAGGCGCACGGGCTTCAGTAATCGTGGCTCATGTGCTCTAGAGCGCAGGCTCAGTAGTTGTGGCGCACGGGCTTAGCTGCTCTGCGGCATGTGAGATCTTCCTGGACCAGGGCTCAAACCCGTGTCCCCTGCATTGGCAGCATTGGCAGGCAGACTCTTAATCACTGTGCCAACAGGGAAGTCTCCCATCGCCACTATTTAAAAGTCCTTATCCATTCAAATAGATTTGCTATTCTCTTTCCCACTGTCCTTTCACCCAACACCTGCAGAGTAAGGGGCTGCAGAAGGGAGCCTTAAATAGCTTCTCCAGATGGCCTGTGGCCTGTATGAGCTCTGAGAACATGCCATATGTCAAAACTCCCCAAGAGGCCACCTGGGGAGTTACGCCACAGCTCTGATGGGACCCTGGAGCCCGTACTGCATAACTGTGGTGTACAATGGTGACACCACAGGTACCTCTGTGAGTCCATCTCCAGCTATGGATAATGGCTCATGCTCCCCATGCTGCCGACTGTATTTCTGCAGCGGTTCTGTAGGAGGGATTGTGCATGTAACGATGGCACATCATTTTCCACGCACCCATCTCTGTGGCCTGATGGGTGTGTTCACCCTTGTTTATTTGTTCTATAATTTAATTTCCCACCAGAGATTAACAGCGTTGCTTTTCTGAGGCCATTTTTTGTAAGAATTGAAGTCAACTCAAGCACTGATTCAGAACGGCTTTGCAAGGACAGCTGCTGTTTCAATTTAGAAGCTCCAAGGTATGAAGTCTGGATTGTGGCTTTGCAATGCAAAAGGGGGTCTGCCACTCTTTTGCACTTGCTGTATACCAGCCGTTGTGCCTGGTATTTAACATGCATTTTCCCACTGAATCCTTGGGGCAGCTTTTTTTTTTTTTTAATCTTTATTGGAGTATAATTGCTTTACAATGGTGTGTTAGTTTCTGCTTTATAACAAAGTGAATCAGTTACACATATACATATGTTTCCATATCTCTTCCCTCTTGAGTCTCCCTCCCTCCCACCCTCCCACCCTCCCTATCCCACCCCTCTAGGTGGTCACAAAGCACCGAGCTGATCTCCCTGTGCGATGCAGCTGCTTCCCACTAGCTATCTTTTTACGTTTGGTAGTGTATATATGTCCATGCCACTCTCTCGCTTTGTCAGAGCTTACCCTTCCCCCTCCCCATATCCTCAAGTCCATTCTCTAGTAGGTCTGTGTCTTTATTCCTGTCTTGCCCCTAGGTTCTTCATGACATTTTTATGAGGCTGCTTTATGGTTATCAGAGAGGTGAAGTGACTTGCCCAAGGCCACATGGAAGTGTGGTCAGAACAGAGACACAGCCCTCTGGAACCCCTGTGATTATTGTTTCTCCAGCCAGTCGTTTGTCCTACAAGTTTGTATTAGTGTCTCCCAGAGCTGGGCACGTGAGATTCAGCTTTGACCGAAATGGTCACAACTCTGCATTTATGAAACCTTTATTACGTTTTGTCAGGAGGAGCACATTACGCTTGCAAAATAACCACTGCCTTTTATTTGCCAAGCACTTTAAAGTTTACAAAATGCATCTGCACTCATTATCTCATCGTGAATAAATGTACTGTACTCCCCGATGCTTAAATAAATGGTAAATGAGACCTGTGACTTTGGAGTGGCCTATTTTGAAAGTGCATCCTCTCTGCTCAATCTTTCCAAATCCAGAGGCTGTGTTTACTATCCTCGAAGCAACTGCATTTAAATTAAATTACTGTCCCTCTTTCCCTCACTTCACTCTCTGCCTTCTGCTGCTCTTAAAATGCTTCTTTGGTCTCCCGATGGGTGACTTGCCTTCCATTGCCACTGCATTTGGATGAACACATAGTTCTCTGGGCTGGGGGCAAGGCGTCACCTTGGAGACGTACGGGGTTTGACTGACAGTTGGGGACAGCCCCTGAGCAGTCAACCCCCTTATGAAGTCTGCTCTTCCCTTATCACATCTATCCATTCTTTTTCAAGTTCCCTTCTTCACAATGTGGGGAGATAACAAGCAAACACTCTGACAAACAACTGCAAATCAACTGTGTTGATAGCCCTATAGATCTGATAAAGAATTGAGATTTCTTTTGCTCCCAGGGTGATAGGGAGCCACTGAATGATATGTCCCAGCTGTGAGAGAGTCTGTCAGTTTCTGCGTTACCTTCCTTTCTGCTGATGGAGAAAAATGCCGTAGGCAGATGACAAGAGCCCTCCTTTGTCCCTGAGAATTCCCTGTGTCTTTAACCCCCAGCTAATAATGATAATAATAATATCACTACATGTAAGTCTAAGCCTTAATTTTATGATCTGGGGGGTCCATCATACACTTATCTCATTGGTCTAGAGTTTGGGGGTTCTTCAGCCTGTGCCCCAAGTCCTTTCAGAGCATTCCTCTAACAATTATAGTTTGCATTCCTGTTTCAGGCCAGGAAAGAGTTCCTGTCCTCGTGGGTTTTACTGCCTAGTGGGTGATTCAGACAACACACAGCAGACCAATAATTAAAGTACAACTTGTGATTCAGGTCATAAAGAAAACATACAGGGAGTAAGGTATAAAGTAACCAGAAGACACCTACTTAGACTCTGAAAAGAGAGGACGTTTAAGCGTTGATCTGAGGGACGAGACCGGAGCCAGACACGTGACCATCAAGGGGAAGCACATTCCGGGCACAAGGAACAGCATGAGGAGAGGATCAAAGATAGGAAAGGAACTGCCAGAAAGCCAGCGTCGCAGGGTTGGTGAATGAAAACGTGGTATGAGATGTCAGAGGCAGGTAGGGGCTGAAGCAGCACCGCGCAATAAAACAGAACACAAGCCACAAGTGTAATTTTAAAATTTCTAGATACTCAAAGGAGTAGAAATAGGTTGGGACCAAGGTGGCCGGGTAGGAATATCTTGCGCTCACCTCCTCTCAGGAGCACACCAAGATCACAACTGTCTGCAGAACAACCACGGATGAGAAAGACCAGAACCTACCAGAAAAGCTCTTCCACCACTAAAGAAGGAACCACCGCGAGACGCGCAGGAGGGGTACACTCGTGATATAGCCAAATCCCATACCCCCAGGTGGGCGACCCACACACCAGAGAATAATTACTCCGCAGAGGTTCTCCCACAGGGGTGAGACCTCTGAGCCCCACGTCGGGCTCCCCAGCCCGGGGTCCTACACAGGGAAGACGAGCCCCCAGAGCATTTGGCTTTGAAGGCGGTGGGCCTTCATTTCAGGAGTCCCAGGGCGCCGGGGGAAAGGGAGGCTTCACTCCTAAAGGGCTTAAAGGGCCCACACAAAACCTCACGCGCTCCAGGACACGGGGCAGAAGCAGTCATTTGATAGGAGCCTGGGCCAGACCTACCTGCAGGTCTTGGGAGGTCCCCGGGTGAGGTGGGGTCGGGGGGTGACTGCGGCTCACGCTGGGGACACAGGCACTGGTGGCAGCAATTCTTGGGAGCTCCTACCGCGTGAACGCTGATGTAGGTGGAAGCTTTTGCTGGCGGCCGCCATGGTGGGAGCCTCCCTCCAGCTCATTAGCACCAACACCTGGCCCCATTCAGCAGTCTGTAGGCACCAGTGCTGGGACGCCTCAGGCCAAGCAACTAATTGGGCGGGGACACAGCCCCACCCACCAGCAGTCAGGCTGACCTAAGACCCCCTGAGCTCACGGAAGTCACTGGAAGCAGCCCCGCCAGAGGCCCCAGAACCCAGCTCCGCCCACAGTCCCAGAATCCCCTGCGCCCGGCCCCGCCCCGGGGAGCCTCTGGACCAGCCCCATCCACCTGGGGCGGACATAAGATGCAAGAAAACCGCAACTCCCCAGCCTGCGGACTCAGCCAGCTGACAGCAAGCTAGACCCTTCCCTGGGACCAGCTGGGCCCTAGCCCTGCCCACTAGCAGGCCAACACAAGCTTCAGGACACCCCAGACCCTGTACCCAACTGTGTCAGGAACTGCCCCCTCACTTGTGACCTGACACCAGCTCCGGGACCCCTGGGCCCTGCAGCCAGACTCCAGGACCCAGCTCTACCTGCCAGTATCCGGCACTAGCCCCCCAGGACCTGGCTTCACCCACCATTGGGGGGGGCAACAGCCCCAGAGTCTACTGGACCCTGCCTCCGCCCACCAGTGAGCCAGCACTAGCCCCAGCCCTCTGGGGTTCCGCAGTCAGCTGCTTCGTGACCCGATCCCACCAACCAGTGGCTGGCAGCCTCCACGCAAGGCAGGACCTGGCAACCAATTGGCCCAGGGGCCGACCAAGCCTAGCTGACTGCCCACATAGTCAGCCCGCCACAACAGAAGGACCCACATAGCCCTCATAGGAGGAACCCCTAGAGTATATAGCTTGAGTGTAGGGGCGGGGGGTGTGCTGCTGGGACCTATAGGACGTCTCCTATAGAAGGTCACTTCTCCAAGGTCAGGAAACATAACTAACCTATCAGATACAGAAAAATACCAACTGCGGGGCTTCCCTGGTGGTGCAGTGGTTGAGAGTCTGCCTGCCGATGCAGGGGACACGGGTTCACGCCCCGGTCTGGGAAGATCCCACATGCCGCGGAGCGGCTGGGCCCGTGAGCCATGGCCGCTGAGCCTGCGCGTCCGGAGCCTGTGCTCCACAACGGGAGAGGCCACGGCAGTGAGAGTCCCGCGTACCGAAAAATAAATAAATAAATACAATATAAAAAAAAAAAACCAACTGCTACTTAGGCAAAATAAGGCGACAGATGAAGACTACAATAACTGAAAGGAAAAATGCACTAGATGGAATCAACAGAAGACTGAATGACAGAGGAATGGATCAGTGAGCAGGTAGAGAAGTGGAAATCATTGATGCTGAATAGATTAAAAAAAGAATGAAAAGGAATGAGGACAGAGACCTCTGGGACAACAGCAGGGGCACTAATATTTGCATCATAGGGGTCCCAGAAGGAGGAGAGAGAGAGAAAGGGCCTGAGAACATATTTGTAGACACAAGAGCTGAAAACTTTCCTAACCTGGAGAAGGAAAACACTGTCCTGAGCAGACGACCTCATGACACTTTTGGCAAAATTTAAATGTAGTCATTTTAAAGCCTGAAAGCTGCATTATTTTCATCCTAACTCAGGATGTAGTTTAGTGACCAGAATAGAGAAGAATGTGCCAAATGAGCGTCAATCAGGTGGATTTGGGGCTATCACTGCAAAAGCGGAATTTATAAATTTAGTATCCTCAGAGTAAAATGTTGTGCTTCATAAGTTATTTTTTCTACGTTAGAAAAAAGATACCACACAGGGAATTACATTCCAGATTTAAAGAATGAATGGAAAGGATCCAAAACGTGAAAGTGTAGCAGGTTATTGGTCATACTTGTAAAGCACCTCATATCATTGAGAAAATAAAGGTGCCTTAAAAGACAGACTGAAAGGTAGACTGTAACTTAAAATGTTGGTGACTTGTTCTTTCACATTAATGGAGGGCAAGGTTGGTCTGAGGATGTTAACTGTTAATGCGAGCAGTAGTAAACCTGCTTTTAGATACCATACTGTTAGTACTTAATTGAAAACTTACCTATTTTATTTCAAGCCTGAGTAACTTAAAGGATGTTATACAAAGTCTAAAGCCTTCATCGAACCTCCCAACATGTTGCTTATGGCTGTTAAAAAGTATAGAGATAAAGTTGATTTAATTATATTTTCCTTTGTACTTCAGAAATTATCCTAACACTGTTGTACCTTAAAAGGATTTCCACCAAGCTTTCTTGAAAAGTCACTTCTATAAGGCAAGAAAGTTGTTTTAGAATCATGTACTAACTCTTTAAATGACAATCATTTTGAGACAGCAACTGTGAGCAGTGTAACTTCAGAAAAAATTTTAGTCGATCAGATTACTGTAGATTTTTAATGATGATTGCCCTGGATAAAATTGTACTTTTTCTGTCTCCTTTTCCATCCTTTCTTCTTCTTAGTTTCAATTCCTGTAGTATGATAAGCATGCATACTTTTATTTCTTTAGCTTCCTTAAGAAGCACTAGTTTTTTCAGGTTTAGAGAGATACTTCCTCCCTGCCTTTGACACATTGGATTAATTCAGAGGCTTAAATCAGTTTAAAATGAGCTTTTGCTTTTCTAGGTCATTAATGTTTGTTTGTTTGTTTTGCGGTACGCGGGCCTCTCACTGTTGTGGCCTCTCCCGTTGCGGAGCACAGGCTCCGGACGCGCAGGCTCAGCGGCCATGGCTCACGGGCCCAGCCGCTCCGCGGCATGTGGGATCTTCCCGGACTGAGGCACGAAGCCGTGTCCCCTGCATCGGCAGGCGGACTCTCAACCACTGCGCCACCAGGGAAGCCCCATTAAGGTTTTTTGTTTAGTTTCTTTAGCCTATAGTGGCTGAGTTTAGCACTTGGTGTTCAAAATTTTATATTAAGAAATGACAAGTTGCTTTGGTCCATTTCATAAGCCAAAATTCCTTACATTTACATAATTAAATGTTCTTAAAATGAAGATTTACTCTTTCTTCTTTACTTGCTGGTAGAGCTGAAGTTTGTTTTACTTGTACATCTGTACATATACCTAATGTTTTCAAGTGCCTTAACTGTTTAAAATCTCTGGCTTCAAAGATTTGGGGGGAAAGGTAGGCTTACCTCACATTTTTGTTTCCCTCAGTAGTAATATTTTAGGTACCTCACAAAAAATTTTATTATGGTGCCATGGCTGTTAGTTTTTAGTGAGTGCTTTAAGATACACGATTCAGTTGAAAATATACAGAATTTCCATTCTCCCAAAGTGGTAAAAATTAGCTACAATGGTATAATTGTCATTTACCTAGATAGGAATACTTTGCCACACATTAATGTTAACAGTATAGCTATTTTTGTGAAAATGTAGCTGATGAAGGCTCTCATCTTCTGTAATTTTGAATAATGCTCTAACAGAATCATAATATGGAATTAGATTTTACAAAAAGAGCTCTTACAACAGAACTCACAGTCTTTTCCCCTCTTCCTTTAGCAGTTTAGTATCTTGATCCATTAATAATTTTGGGGTTTTTTTAATCCAGAAGGTATATAGAAACCTTTTCAGATTTTTCATCTGATTTCTTCATGTAGATTGTAGTTTATTAAAATCCCTTATTTTACCTTACAGATATTTGTTGCACAGACACTGCTGTATTTAGAAAATTCTATTTCAGTTCATTGAAAACTGCAAAACCAATCTGTATCATGTACCAAACTGATTTAAAACAAATCTACATGTTTATTGGAAAAAAAAAGTCACCGGAGTCCAGGAAGCTCAGAGAGCCCCATACAGTTCGATCCCAAAGAGGAACACGCCAAGACACATTGTAACTAATACGGCAAAAACTAAAGATAAAAAGAGACAACATTAAAAGCAGCAAGGGCAAAGCAACAAATAACATACAAGGGAGCTCCCATAGGGCTATCAGCTGATTTTTCAGCCGAAATGCTGCAGGCCAGAAGGGAGTGGCATGATATATTTACAAGTGATGAAAGGGAAAAAACTACAACCAAGAATATACTCTACCCAGCAAGGCTCTCCTTCAGATTTGATGGACAGATCAAAAGCTTAACAGACCAGAAAGGGAACTTTCTGGGGTTTCATGAGGGAACTTTCTGGGGTGACTGTTTGACACCCCGCAAACAGATTGAACAGCACACTTTCTTTTTTATTTATTTATTTGGGCTGCATTGGGTCTTCGTTGCTGTGCATGGGCTTTCTCTAGTTGCGGCAAGCGGGGGCTACTCTTCATTGCGGTGCGCGGGCTTCTCATTGCGGTGGCTTCTCTTGTTGCGGAGCATGGGCTTAGTTGCTCCGCGGCAAGTGTGATCTTCCCGGACCAGGGATCGAACCTGTGTCCCCTGCACTGGCAGGCGGATTCTTAACCAGCGCGTCACCAGGAAAGTCCGAACAGTATACTTTAGATCTGAGCATTTCACTGCGTGTAAAGTTGATGTCAGTTAAAAAAGAAATATGAGCTATTGTTATTATTGTCATTTTAAAAAAAATGCATCAAACACTATGGTTGACACTTACGAGTCTTGTCTTGTAGTCACTGGACTGTAAGTGCTACGGAGGCAGGACACAGCCCCCCTTGCTCCTGCCTGGTTTCCCAGTGCCCAGCACAGTGCCTGGCACATAACAGGTGCTCAGTAAGTGTTTGTTGCATGAATTCATGAATGAACAAAAGAGTGGGTGTTTGAAGAGGGAGACAGCAGGAGTGAAATCGCTGGCTGGGAGAAATGAAGTCCTGGCATTTACAGCCCTCAAACATTTCTGTTCTGGTTTGCTAGACAAATGGGGGCTCCGTTAACACTCGTATCTACGTATTTATAAGACAGCCTGGAGGCTGCTTGGGAACTAATCCGGCATCTCAAGGAAATCATTTGCCTTTAGAAAAGATGTAAATATTCCCCACTCGGCTGAACAGAATGGCCCCGCTGGGCTCCTGGAAAAACAGTCCTTGAGAACATTCTTTAACTCACTCAGGAAGGCTTTGTATGGGGAGGCTGGGAGAAGGATCCAGGGAAAGAAAGAGAAACTGACATTATGGAGGGTCTACTATGTGTCAGGCCCCGCGCCCACCGCTTTCACGCACACTGTCTCCTTTATGCATGATGATGAAGCTGACGAGTCACTGACTCTATTTCACAGATGTGAAAATGGAGGCTCAGAAGTGCCCCAGGTGAATTACTCTCTCTGAATGGGTTGGCACTGAAACCCAGGCCTGCCTGACACCCAGTAGGGGGTGTTAACTCAGCCTGTTGTCACTTGCTGGGTGCCCAGGGGCATATTATTCTCTGAGCTTCAGTTTCTTTATCTGTAAAAAAGGCGTCCATGCCTTGCCTTGTCTGCATCCCCAGTTCACAGTCATGATGACCGCATCGTGAAGGGTGCTCAGAAGGTTCAGGTAGTCACTAGTTCTTCTGTCCCTTCCAACAAGGAAGAGGTGAGGCAGAGAGGCAGCCAAGGGAAGGCAGAGATCTCACCGAGGGCAGCTGGGTATGTCACCTGCCAGGTTGTCAACACAGGGAACAGGTACTCATTTCTCCATCAAGCGTTTCCAGTTGGCTCTGCCTTCTAATTTGTCCTCTTCTCTCCACCTCCACGGTGACCACTCTGGTCTGAGCCACCTTCATCCCTCCCTTGGATTAGTGACCCCCAAGCTGATCTCGCTGATTCGGCTCTTGTCCCTTGGAATCTATTCTCCATCCAGCAACCGGCGTGACCCTCATCAGTCCCAGGTCAGATTGTGTCACAGCTCTGCTCCAAACCCTGCAATGGCTCTAGGGTGACCGCCTTGCCCTTGTTTGCCTGGGACTTCCCCGTTTTAGCATTGAAACTTCTGTGTCCTGGGAGCTCTCTAAGTCCCGGCAAACTGGGATGGCTGATCACCCTGAATGGCTCCCAAATCTGAGTTCAAGCCAACATCTTTACAAAGTGCTACATCGTCTGGCGCCCATCACCTCTCTGACCTCGTCCACCGCTCCTCGCCCCCTCACTCACCCCACTCCAGCTGTACTGGATTCCTTGCAGATGCTCAAACACATCATTCACCCTCCCACCCCAAGGCCTTTGCACTGGCTGTTCCCTCTGCCTAGAATGCTCTTCCCTAAGCTGCAGACATGGCTGCATCCCTCGCTCCCTTCAGATCTTTACTTAACGTGTCTTTTTCAAGAAGTCCTGCTCTACCCACTCCATCTAAAATATTCTCCACACGACTCTCAAAGCCTCCTGGAGCGCTCTTCTGCTTCATCTTCTCCCCCACACGTTTCACTACCTAAAACATTGAATCTTTTACTTTCTCCTCTTGTTTACCATTTGCCCCTACCCCCAACTAGTATGTGGATTCCACGAGGGCATGAATGCTTGTCTGTTTTAGTCACTGCTCCGTCTCCGGCGCTAAAATAGGTCCAGTGCCTGACACATAGAAGGTGCTTTATAAATCCTGGTTGAGTGAATGCATTTCTTCAGCATCAACCACAGGTTGGGTCCTGCATCTAAGAGTTGCGTGAGGGAAAGCAGTGGGTGAACAGAGGGCTTCATGCTGTGCTACATATATAATGATGGAGGGAGACACAGGTGAGGGGAGACTGTGGCAGAGCCCCCAAACCTACCCGGAAGTTAGGGATGACTGAGAACTGTAGGAGGAAGGGCGATTCATAAGGTGAGAAGACAGGTGAGATGAGATGTAAGTCTCAGACCAGGGACTGCGGCTGGGTTGTTCAGGTTGTTGAGTGGATGCCCAATAAATCCATTTGAATGAATGAATGAATGAGTGAGCCAGGCACAGATGAAAGCATATGAGAAAGCCCAGAAGGGAGAAGGAACTGGGTGGGGTTGGGGCAGTGGCCAGGACAGGGGCAGGCAAAGCACTTGGGGACAACATCACTCAAGACTGATATGAACAGCACGTCAGTCATGATGGCAGCTCAAGTCCATGAGTGATTGTAAAGTGCAGGAGAGGTTCCAAGTGCTTTTTCATGCATCCGTCTGTTTAATTCTCACAACCAACCTTTGCCCTAGTTTTAGTCTTAGCCCAGGCTCCCGAGGAAATAAACCTGGGGCAAGGTTTAAACATTTGTTATGTTACTGGAAGGTACAATCTCAGGGCAGTGAGCCTGAAGGAGAGGGAAGGGAAGGCAGGAAAGATAAGCTACAAGGTCAGTCACACGTTCTGGCCACGGTGGTTGCTGGGCTCCATGGTCTGTCTCTGTTAGAATGCACAGGAAAACTGCCTGGCATGGTCCAACAGAGGGAGGGGTGGAGAGGGAGCGTGTTCTCCAGTCCTTCACGCCCCCTCTCACAGGTGAAAGTGCTCTCCAGGGTGATCCCCTTCTGGAGTGGTAGGAGGAGCCACAGAGCCTGGCGTTTGGCTCTCTGACCTGCATGTATGTTGCTGTAATAGTAGCTGCAATTCAGACAGCAGCTGAGGGTCCAGGAGATTGATGGGGCCAAGAGAACAAGAGAAAGCTTGGGAGATGGATCCAATCCAATCGCTGCTATCCTGCCTTTGTCGTTGGGAAACTGAGGCATCGAGAGAGTAAAGAGCTCACCCCACCATGCCTCCAGCAGTCCTGACACACAGTGAGAAGAATGTGGACCCCTTGGGGCTGCAGAGAAAGCAAGCATGTGGACCTAAATCTCTGAGGCAAGAATGTGAAGATGCCATCAGGATTCTCTAGTACACTCTGGGTTATCCACAGTCAACCCAAAGGCTGAATTAGCCTTGAATCATTTCTCTCCAGCTCCAAGAAGCAGCAAGAAGCGAAGGGAAAAACACTAGGTTCAGGTCTGCTCCCAATTTGCTGCGTGACTTTGGGCAATAGATGCTCGCTCTCTGGTCCTGTTTCTCCACATGAAAAATAATGTGCCAGTCCAATGCACTGGTACCAGCGAGGCCCCTCCAGCAGTGTCTGCTCCTCGGCTACAGAGAACATCCCTGCATGCCCCTCCCTGCTTGTCCCTGCCTTCCAAACTCACCTTAGAGATTCCCACGCACAGGTACAGTGGGAAACAGTCCAGGGACCATAAGCCATGGCACCCACCCAGCTCTGACTGAGATACCCAATGAGCCATCAGCAGCAAGAATAAATTCAGTTACCTCTCTCTCTTCGGGAGAAGACACATTTAAATCTATCTGATGGCTTCTTGGGCCATGGCAATTAGGTATAAGTCACTCAACCCATCAGGCATGAAATTGGGTTCCTTCAAAGACGGGAGAGAGGCTGGGCATCCATGGAGCCAGCCCCCCATTCCACCCCACCTTTGAGGGAGGTTGCTTGAGATTGGAGCTGGCAGCAGAGGTGATCGACTGCTAGGGCGGGGCCCTTGCTCAGTGTGTCCCTGCCTGTGACAGAGCTGGAACCCCCTTTTAGCCTTTCCCCAAACCAGCTAGACGACCAGGCCACGAGACTGGCAGGAGGCCACTGAACCTGAACCAGGAGTCAGGAACTCTGAACTCCAATCCCAGCTCCTTCACTGCTCACTTGGTCAGTCACTTGGTTTTGCAAAGCCTCAGTTTCCCCATCTGTAAAATGGGTGCACTAGCCCTTGTCCTCATGCTTCTGTGAGCCAGACAAGCTTTAAAAATTAGTGTCTCAAAAAAAAAAAAAATTAGTGTCTCTTCTTCCAACCAAAGGAGTTTAGAAAACTGCTCGAGGTCACAGTTTAAAAAATGGCGAAGATGGGAATAAATCCAAGCCTGTTCCAAGAGTCTGGGCCCCATTACCTCCCAGGTGGAGCAGGCAGGGCCAGCTTAGTTCTGCCAGAGGGAGATGGTGAAGGTGAAGCCATATGATCCATAGACCTGTTCTACCAGTTGACCTTGTAGAAAAGCACTATCTACACTGCCAAGCTTGGCCCATGGTATTATCATCAAGGATGCCTGGGTTTGGAGTCAGAGCTCTGGGTTCAAATTCCAGCTCCCCTTGTCACCACTCACGTCCTCTATGAGCCTCAACACCTGATTTGGGGTGGGGGATCCCCTACTCTCTCATTTCCACCTTCTGCCTGACCCCTTGTTTGTTTCCCTCTCCCCACATGCTGAGCGATGAAGAACTGCTGTTTATTGGATTGTTCAGAGTCAGCTGCAGTCACTGGACTCAGCTGACCGAGGGCGAGGCCACTGTGCCTTAAAGGATCGCGTCCCCCAGCCTCCTTCCACCTCTGGCTGGGGGCAGGGCCAGGGCCAGGGCAAGGACTTTGGGCAAATGCAGCTGTGTCTCCCCCTCCCCTCTGCGCCAGCCTGAGCGGGAAGACCACAAACTTGAGATGATGGGGGGTGGGGGATGGAGAGGCTTAAATAAGCCACTGCCCTGAGCTCTGCACGCTGAAGGCATGTGCGTGAGCAGGATTTTGCCCAGGGCTACCGAGCCTTCGTGCAGCTACTTACAAAGCAGCTTTTCGAGTCATTTAAAATGTTTTCTTGCAGGTGTAGAACACATGGCGTGATTGACAGGGCCGAGACCCCCAACACCGCTTCTTAGCAGTGATGTTTGAGTGCCACCCAGCACAGTGGCTGGCTCCTTGCAGACATACAAGGAGTGGGAGTGGCAATGGTTCTTAACAAAGGGTGACAAGGTCACTGCCTCACCTCATCACCGGGCCTGCTGCCTAGCATCTGTCCCTGAGCTCTGAAGGTTGCTGACAGGTAAATAAGCAATCGGTTCTGGTGGGAACCCAGCCGAGGCTGCCCATCACTCTTGGAAGACAACAGTGGGAGCTCTGCCAGGCCATTCATCACATCTGGAGCTGCCGAGGCTACATCCAGCATCCTCCAGCACCCACGTCCCCCAGCTGCCACAGTCTTCCCTCGCCTGTTACAATCCTTGGGATTGGGAAAGGATGCAAAACCACAGTTCCTCGGCCCTGAATGGTGCAGACAGCCAGGGGGCTTGGGACAGGGCTGGGTCTCTCTTGGCTTGGGGAGGGCTCTGGGCAGGGCTGGGATGGGACGGACATGGGAGGATGACCTGGAGCAGGTAGGCTACTGAAGGGCCATCAGGTGAGCGGGCCCAGCCGATGGATATATCCCCAGTTTATTACCTGTCTCCTGCAGTAAGCCACAAGCTTCACAAAGGTAGGCCCTCTGGCCATCCTAGTCTCGGCTTTCTCTTCAGTGCCCTGGACATGGGGTGGTAGAAAGATTAATAAATATTGATTAAACCAGAAAATGTTAATTGAGTTCTGAACTCAGATCTACCTTTGTCTTGGGACAGGTCTTTTCCATCTCTGAGCCTCCGTTTCCTCACTTGTAAAATAACCTTGAGGCTTTCTTCTAGTCCTGAGAGTCCAGGCTTGTTTCAAGACCGGGTCCTGCTGCTAAAAATGGCCCCGGGGCCCGGAAACAAGAGGGAACGTTTGGGGCGGCCACTCAACCCACCTGGATGTGAGACCTGCAACACCCTCACCTTTGAAGTGACTTTGGTTATGATGTCAGGGAAACCACACAGGGCACAGCTGTGCAGATGGAGCCTCTGAGTCGGGCACCAGGGAAAAGTGTTTCTGAGCCCAAAGATCAGTGGTGCCACTGTGGAGCGCGGGCTATGTGCCAGGCACTGTGCTAAGTGCTTCCTGAGCATTTGATTTTTCACGGGATGCTGGGAGGCTGGTACCAGTTCTAGACTCATTGCACAGATGAGTAAAGGAGGGCCCAGAAAGAGGTGAACTGACCGAGGTCATGCGCGGATGGAAAGGCAGAACCCAGGGCATGAGCCATTTAGTTACCCTGGGTAGCAGAAGTCGGAGAAGTGAAGGCTTGCACGATGCTTACTGCACTGGGTCCTGGGCTGAGCTCGATGGGACACCAGGATCCACGCTAGAACTTCTGGAGTGAGCTTGCAGGGAGGAGGACTCAGCTGGGTCAGAATCTCCTGCATCAGGGTGTGTTGGGTTGGGGGATTCGAGAGGCAGGGGGACAGTGGTTATCTTCTAGAATGCTGAATTGATTTCTAACAGCATCTTCAGGATTTCTGTTTCCTGATGCACGATGAGGAAAGCTTTGCTGTTGTTATCTGGGTTTAATTTTTTTGAATGCATCACTCAACGACTGAAGAAAAATGATGGCTTTCTTCCTTTACCAAAAGGTACTCTGTAAAATAAATGTCCAGAAAAATTTTAACAGGAAACTTACGAGATAATTTCATCTTTATTTTCCTTTATACCACTTCTCACTCTCTGACAACATATTTATTTTCTTGCTCATTGTCTGTCTCCCCGGCGAGGATGTTGCCTCCAGAAAAGCAGGGGGCGCTGCACCTGCCCTCCATGGATCCCCCGTGTGGGGAACAGTGCCTGGTGCCTAGCAGGTGCTCAACAAATATTGGCTGGGTAAGTAATCCTGCTGGCACAGGAGGAGAAGCACATGGAAACACACAGGTTCCAGGCCCTAAAAATGTCTGCAAAACTCCAGTGCCAGGAAGCCAGTGAGAATCTCTATTCCGGATTTCCACTATTGCTTTTGTTTGGGGACCAAGCTGGGAGTTTGGGACATATTTATCTGATCACTACATTAATAATAATGATCATTATTAATAAACTAACTGGTCACCTTCTGTGGCATAGCATGTGCTATGGGCTGAATTATGACCCCTACAAAATTCATATGTTGAAGTCCTAACACCCATAACCTCAGGTGACTGCATTTGGAGATGGGCCTTTAGAGATGTGACTAAGTTCAAGTGAGGCCCCTGGGCTGGGCCCTAATCCACTCTGACTGGGCTCCTTTATAAGACGAGGGAATCTGAACACAAAGAGAGACACCAGGGATGCATGGGCACAGAGGAATGACAACGTGAGGACACAGCAAGGAGGCGGCCGTCTGCAAGCTAAGGAGTGAGGCCTCAGAAGCCAGACCTGCCAACACCTTGGTCTTGGATGCCAGCCTCCAAAACTGGGAGAAAATGAATTCCTGTTGTTTAGGCACCACGCCCACCCCCAGCCTGTGGTATTTTGTTATAGCAGCTCTAGCAAACTAGTATAGCCTGCTACACTCTCCCATGCCCAAATCCCATTAGATTCCAATAACTATTCCCACCGTTGAGATGAGGAAACTGAGGCCCAGTGAGGGAAGTGGCTTTTCCAAGGCTCCATGGGTTCCACCGGAGGAAGACACAGGGCTGTGTCTGCTCCCATCCTTACCCCACACCCAAACGTCGTCAAGCTTTTGAACAGCACCCTCTTCCTTGCCAGGACCTCTGATTCCCTGCAGAGATCTCGGATGTCCCCTCCACATGCCCCAGCTCTCTCCGGTGAGCTGAGGCCACTCCTGTGCATGGCAGGCTGGTGGGGGATGTTCCTTAAATACATATAAATATATGATGTATTTGTCTACAGACTCACCAAGTGGGAGAACGCTCCTGCATCTGAGAAAACACAGTCCACTCTTCCACCGACTCTCTCTGCCAGAGAGACGGGCAGATGGTGAGGTCTTCCAGGGAGGGCATCCAGTGAATTTCCTTCCTGCCCCATCTCTCCTCCCCTTCCCAGTTCTACCCACAACCTCTGGCGAGGATGGTCAGAGCTGAGATCTCCCCTTCTTGGGGTAAGCGCCAACTGGTAAGTTGTTATGGCTTGAATTGTGTCCCCCACCCGCTCCCAAGATACCCGAACCCCCAGGAGCTCAGAGTGTGACCTTATTTGGGGATAAGGTCTATGCACAGGCAATCAAGTAGAGGTTAGGGTTGATTGACTGTGACTATGACTGTGTCCTCATAAAAGGAGGAAATTTGGACACAGAGACAGACATGCACAGGAGGAAGACGGCTACATGTAAGCCAAGAGAGAGTCCCTTAAGGTACTCCAAAGGAACCAACCCTGCCAACATCTTGATTTTGGAATTCTAGCCTCTAAAACTTCAAGATAGTAAGTTTCTGTTGTTTAGACCATGCAGTTTGTGGTGCTTTGTTATAGCAGCCCTAGCAAATTAACTCACCGGTGATCCCAACAGGACTTTCCTTCCTGATGGCAGCTGTGACTGGCTGTGCCAGAGGGGCCCTAGGAATAGAGGCACATGTGGGGTAGGACGTGGAGTCTGTGCCAGTGGGAACTTAAGGAGAAGTAGCATTGGCTACCTGAATGTGGGCATAAGCTAGTTCTGTCTTTGTAAATAGGAAAAAATAAGTGGATCTATCTCTTGGGACTTTATAAAGTTGGAGTGAGATGCACTGTGTAAAATGCCTAGCACGGTGGTCAGTACACCGTATGTGATCAATAAACATCAGCCTATAGTTTTAGGATTATTGACACTTCAAGGATGTTTGATAAAGCAGGTGTCCAGGCTGTAAGTGTGCCATTGCGAGTGTAGTTTTTGGTACACGTGCATAGCTGTCTGTGCATGGTAGTCTGTGTATGTGAGGTGTACGGGGGACTGTGGGAACAGATGGTCACAAGTTCTTGAATGTTGCTGTGGGCGGACATTTGTAGAGATGCATATATGTCAGTGTGTCCCAGGTATTCAGGGTGTATGAGCCACTGACTTGTTCCGTGGTTCATTTGCTCGTTCAGTCACTCATTCATCAAAATTTCTTGAATGCCCGCACATCTACACACAATGTAGATATGTAAATAGACAAGGGAAATATGATAGAAGCATGGGAATTAAGGGAGAATAGAGAAAGAGCATTTGTTTCAGCTTGATGTATCAGGGAAGACTTCCTGGAGGAGGTGACATTTGAGCAAAACTTGGCCAAGAGAGCAAGGCCATTGCATGTAGACACACAGGGAAAGAAATAGCAGTGTGCACCCGAAACTACAAACAGTTTGCATTGGTCCCCTTCCTCGGAACCCTTCTACCCCAAGGTGCACACCATCAATCCTCCAGAGTCCTAGGTAACATGATCATAGAACAGAGAGAAAACCCAGATGCCAAGAAGCCAACACTTTATTTGGTACAGACCTAGCATGCTGGGAGCCCCACGCCCCACGGGATGTGCCTCTGCTGCCCCCCCCCCCGGCCTCTTGAGGGCGGCCACACTGGCTGTGGACTCGGGGCCCCCGGGGAGGCCTGGCTGGTCTTTGTCTCTCTCTCCAGAACGTCATGGAGTCGGGAAGTCTTCAAGGAGGGCAATGTGTCACAGGAGGCTGGAAACAAATGCAGGTCAGAGCTGAGAAATGGGGCCTGGGGAGTGTGTTTTGGTGGGTGGAAGCCCCTGGAGCCCATATTCCCAGGTGGCGTTACTGCAGCGATGTGCTGAGTGGAATGAGATAGGAGGGGGCAGAAGGGAAATGAGTGGAGGGAGCCTGAAAGACATCCTGAAGGGCCACCATTTCCAAGTGCAGGTACCTGACATGCACTGTGGCCGCTGTGGCAGTGCTCTGGGCTGGGGTCTCTGATTCACATGCCGCTCACAATGCTACTTTGGGTAGTTGGCATTATTACCCCCATCTTCCAGCTGAGAACACAGACGCTCAGCAAGCCTGCATCGCTCGGCAGTTACAGGGAAGAACTGAGCTCTGGGGGCTTGAGTGGTTCCGAATCCCGTAACACATTTGTATAATGGGCAATGGAGCTGTATTGTCGAGCTCAAGACTACAGCGTGCAAGTCAAAGGTGGAGGAGATTTTTAGGCAGGTGCTCCGTTATCACAGCGAGCGTTGCTGGGAGGGGGGAAGGGGAGCTGAGCTTTAAAAAAAAAATGGCAGAGACAAGATGTTCTGTGACGATGTCTGCTAAGCACTGTTCCCCTTCGGGACGTGTGCCCTTTACTTGGCCTTTGAAACTGCGTTCTGTGTCCCCGAGAGCATAATAATGTAAATGAATATCAGATCTCTCCTCAGTAATTGAGAGCAGAGAGAAGGCCATGTTAAGTCAATTTAATTTGCTCTGATACAGTCCAAGCCCATCTCCGTGGAAGGGGCAATGGCTTTTTGATGGGCTGAGGGTGACTCTCAAAGTGACAGGACGTGCGGCTTGTTTGGGTCCAGGAGGCCTCTGGAAGGAGGGCTGGCGGCTGAGCCAGGTGTGGGCTGAGCACGACCACTTGACCACCTGAGCCTTGAGCCGCTGCGAGTTCTGAGCTTCAGTGACGCGGAGATTTACGGACACCGGGGTGGGGGACCCGCCACTGGGATGTGGGTTTGCATCGCATCTGAACCCAGAGGGAGGCTGTAACTCCCCCTCCGCTGCTTCCTGGCCTGCCTCATGGGGCTTTGCATTTCAGTCGGGAGCTGTGAAGTGGAAGACTCAGTGCCCTGGAGTCTGAAACATGCCCTACGAGGTGCAGTCAGGGGCCAGCCTGGCCTCAGGGCAAAGAGCACTGGACTGGGAGTCAGGGTGGCTGGGTTGGTGGCAGACTCACTGGGTGACCTTGATCTTGAGGTCCTCCTCACTTGCCCAAGAGTGAGGTTGGAGTCTGTGAGTTCCAACCCCCCCTTTAGATGTATAATTCTAAGCTCTGCCTCAGTTTGCCCTCCATAGAGGCAACCCCTTTAAAGACCCAGCTCCATCAGTGTGGCTCTGAGTTTACTCACAAAGAGGCCTGGAATAAGTACCTAAGAAAAAGTATCACCAACAAAAGTGTGGGGACTCTGGAGATTCGAATCCCAGTTCTGCCTGGGTGATTCTGTACAAGTGCCTTAACCTATATGATTCTCAGTTTGTCAACCTGTAGAATGGGAATAAATCATACTCACCACCTCTTGGGGTAACTGTGGGCACCAAATGACTGCCTGATAAACACATTCAATCAACTGGAGCTGTTATTAGCAACGAACGTCTCTTCCTACCTTTACTGCAGAGAAGTGTCAGGATCGGGACGGGAGGGGAAGGCAGAGGGAAGCACTGCTGCTCCCACGGTGTCGCTCTGGGATCTCTGTACTTGTCTCCTCCTCCCCCTTCTTGGGCCCCAGTTTCTCTTTACACATTTAATGCAAGAGTTGGACTTCACTAACGTCAAGGCCTCGTCTACGCTAGCCTGACCCTCCCCCCATCCACCCGGGCTCTCCCGTCACTGTGTGGACAGATGCCTCCATGGCTCCCCCAGCACCAGGGGAGAGGAGCGCTGGAAAGAGAACAGGACAAGGGTGGGAAAACTTTAAAAGCCCAGCGCCTCCTTCAGCACCCTCTCCGCCCCCCATGGGACCCTCACACTTTCTGATGGGCCTGTATTTTCAAGAGCAGAGAAACCGGTGGCACCTAGTGAGGGCTTCTGGTAACTTTTGCATTTACCAGGAACACATTATTTGCATAAATAGCAACACATCATTTCAGTGAAAACCTAAAAGCAGTAGCAGCAACCGGTTGCCTCCAGGCTGCCAGACCTGGGTGGACCACCTCGTTTCATCCCCCCAGGAGGACAGGCCAGCCTGTTGCTGTTACCTGAGCGGGTTCCTACTTCTGTAGGTATTTCTTCATGATGCTCTCAACATCCTCCTCTTTCCTCCCTGTCCCCGGCTCTCTGATCTCAGGGGATGTTCTCTCACCACCGTCACCCTCCAGCCGTGGGATTCTTGGCCGACTCTTGATGCTGTCGGCGCTTTTGAAGGACACGATGGAGCTGGAGGAGGAGGATGAGTCGGAGAGGTGAGCAGGGTCCTCCTTGGACTCCGGGCTCTTTTTCAAAACGGTGGTGATCCCTGAGACAAAGCCCCCGTCGGCCTCTTCTGTCTCAAAGTGGACGCTTGAATGCTGTGAACTGTCTTGCCCATCTTTGGCTGCTCGGGCCAAGGACGTAGGTGTCTCCGGCTTCCGGATGGCCGGGAGGAAGTCATCGAAACCCACTTGGGTCTTGCGTTCATAGTTGAGGCTCGGGACCTTCCAGCTGAATGGGTCGCTGCCCAGAGGGTCCCCCATCAGGTGTGCAAACTGGCGGTTCTGGAAGACAAGCGGCTCCTTCCCGAGGTCCGGACAGCCCGCATCTTCCAGCGAGGACTCCAGACAGCGCCTCCGCGGGCGCAGCGTGGGTGACAAGAACGAGCCCTTAAGCGCCGTCGGGGAGCTCGGGGTCCTCCACGAGCCAGGCCCCGATTCCAGGAGGGACTCGCAGGAACTGAAGCGGGTCTTCAGCTTCTCGGGCGGTGGGCTGGGACCCCCCACGCTCTTCGAGGAGATGCACTTCAGGCTGGTGGACCGCAGGAGCCCGGCCGACGCATCCAGGGGTGACTCGGCCCCAGCCCTCAGAGCCAGAGCGCCCTCGTTGCTGCTGGTCCTGGCCCTCCGCAGCGTGGACGCCCCGGTGGTCTGGTAGATGGGGAGGGTGGGCCAGTCCTCCAGGCCCAGCGGCGACCCCCGGCCCCTCTGCGCTCTCTTCCTCCGGAGCCCTTCCACGAACTCCGACAGGGCAGCCGATGGGCTGGGCAGCTTGTCCCTGGGCCGCGGGGACACGTCTCCACTCCAGGAAGACGGGGAGGAGGACAGCGCGCCCGACCTCTCCGGGGGCTTTCTCTGGACGCCACACTCTTCGCTGTCCCCGAAGTGGCCGTACTTTCCTCGGCGGAGGGAGAGTGGGGACGCGGCCTTGTCCCCCCAGGTCCTGCCGTGGGCGTCCTGGGCCCCGTCGCTGGCCTCCTCCTGGATCCTGCGCCAAGAAGAAACCCGCCGTCAGCGGACACCGTGCCATCTCCACAGTCGACGCGACTGAGTCCCAGAGCGCGGGCACTAATACTATTTTTCTTTGGAAATGCTGACCCCACCTGCACCCTCCAACGAACCATACGATTGAATGCGCAGACTCAAGCCGTGCAAATGATTTCTTGTCGCTTTCTGAAATGCAATTTCTGTCTATAATTAAACCTGACTAAGTACGTTTCAGTAGGTTAAAACTGCACCTCTGAGGGATGACTCAGATTTACGAGGCATCATCTCTGACATGATAAGACCTATCACCACACAGTCTGCTGTGAAATAGGTAATTTGCTTCTTGAAGACTCAGGGGCACCTACAGGAGGTTATTTATTTATTTATTTAGGGCCAAGCCCGGAGGACAGCCCCACCAAGCAGAGCCTGCTGGAGCCAGTGACCCACATATGCGCCTGAACGAGATGCTCCGTGACACCCGACTGTTTCATGGGATGCGGGTGGGATTAAAAACAAACAAACAAACAACAAAAAAAACGGTCCTTCAAAAGGGAAACAGCTCCATCAAATCATCTTGAAACCAAGACTATACACGAGAGGACAGACGCTTTCTATTCTGGGACTGCCAGGCAGAGGCATTTTGCAGCAGCTGAGCCAAAACCACTGCCTCTGAAGAGTGGGAATCTCACAGTGGGGCAAAATTATAGGCTGTAAGACGAAAAGCAGGGCTTAGAGGAGAGAGACTGGAATCCATCCACTGTTCTTTAAAAAAATAAAATCTATTTGTCCTCCCTCTAAGACAAGCGACCTCCTTCCCAGACAACAGCAAAGCTGTAATTTACAAAAAAGCAAGAAGGGGCGCCAAATGTCAGAGTTTGGGCGTGGCAGCCGGGGCCAGGGCTCAGCCTGAAGAAGGTGGGAGCGATGGTGATGCAGGTTCCCGTCGTCAGCCCCTGCTTGCTGCTCTGTCACGACAGGAAGGATTACAGGAGCCAGCCTCCTACACATAAAGGTTGGAATGCTGGCACAAGACCGAGGAAGGTGTCCTGCTCACCACAGTCTGATTATCAGCATTTCCATCCCCTGACCATGTAGGATAGTTTAGAGGGAAAAGAGCTGACCACAGTGACCCAAAGGGCTTTTCAGTCTCAGAAGGAGCCAAGCCCATGGCCCCTGGAGGTGATGTCAGGAGTGGAGAGGAGAGTACAGATAGGGTAGGGGATTGGGATCTTTTTCAGGGACCTGGGTAGGGACCTAGGCACTGCCTTCCTGACCTCCCACCAGCCCATAAGCCTCCCCTTCTGATGCTAGCAGGAGCCTCCCCTGACCCAGGACCCTGGCGATAATACTCTGTGAAAAGGTTCCCTGAGTGACAGGCACAGGACTGGCTGCGCTCATCTGTCCCTCCTCACGCCCTAGGTCAGCTAGGTGGAGAGGACCAATGTCACAGTATGGGGGCAGTGAGGAGACCACGAGATGGGCCCCAAGGTAGGCGTGTCGACGCGCTGCCTCCATCACGCACTGTCCTCACTATCCTTAGTCTTCCAGGGGGCTCAGGCTCCCGACCCCCTCCCCAACCTCCTGTCTTGTGAGTTAGCCCCTGGCTCACTCTGCTGCAGCCACATGGGTCTCCTGGGACAGGCCACGCTCTTCCTGCCTCCGGGGTTTGCATTTGCTGTTCCCTTCGTTGGATGCACTCCTTCCCCCTCCTCCTAGCCCAGGTCACCGTCCTGATCTCACAGGGAGATCAAGGGGAGGGAAGAAAAGCCCTGGGCCCCATGCCGGGCACCTAGCTCCTCAAATAATGGTTAACAGTTATGATTAATAATAATCGATAATGAATGGCTATTAATCATCAATAATTAGTCGTTAGGGCTCATTACGATTACTACTAACAACCTCTGGGTCTCTGGAGCCTAACCCACCACTGGGCTCCACGAAAGCCTCACGTGACGTCCCAAGAGGAGTGGGCAGGAGAATGAACGGGCAGGTGACCCTGCGTCCCATCACTCCCGGCAAAGGCTGGCCCCCATGTGCTCAAACAAAAGCCTCGCAATTTGCCCAGAGCAGCTGCTCCCTTCCTGTTTCTTGCCTGTCACCTTCCATCTCCGTCACAGCTGGACGCAGGCTAGGAAGGGAGCTGGAGAGCTCCTGTGTGATTACCTGAAGGGGTGTTTGTCAACATCATCACTTTAGAATCGCTCCCCTAACACATGGCAAGATGGCATTCACGTGCCTTTCTCTTCTTCATCTTTTTTTTTTTTTTAATAAACAGCTTGGAGCTGCCAGGGGCACTGGGCTGCCGCAGAGCTGACAAAAGTCATTTCCGTCCTGTCTTGGCCCTGAAAGGAGGCGGACGTGATGAATGTGTCTTGGGCGCTCAGTCTCCGCCATCATCTGTCATGTGGGGATGGCAGCACCCAGGGCTCCTGCTGCCGGGCCTCCCGGGACTCTGCCATCCCACTCGCCCCAGCTCCCCTCTGGCTGCAGAGGCCGAGACAGGGAGGGAAGAGAAGCTACAGGAGGAGAGGGTGGAGTGGGGGGAGGAGAGGAAGCAGGGGAAAAGGGCAGAAGGAGAGGAGGGTGGGGGAACCCCAGCTCTCCAGCCTGTGCTGTTGAGACCCTGCCGAGTCTCATCTCTACACCCTGACTCGGCACTGTGCCCAGCACACAGTAGGTGCTCAGTAAGCGTTGTCGAACTGAGTCAAGTCTCCCTTGGAAATCAAGTCTCCGAGGAAGAGAGAGTAGGTAGGATGAGGAAAGTGGAGGAGGGGCAAAGAGAAGTGGGGAGAAGTAGAAGCAGGACCAACAAGAGAGAAGGTGAAGTGAGAACGGATGGGGGAATGGAGAGGAAGAGACCGGTGGCGATGGAGGTGGCGAAGGAAGAGGGAGGCTGAGGGCAAGGCCAGGGGGACAGAGGGGAGGGCCGCAGGTGGGGTGTGGGCTGGCAGCTGAGGGCCGGCCTTCCTCATCTCTGACCACAAGGTGGGACAGGCCGGGGCACACGAAACCGTCAGCAGCCCAGGAGTGGGGTCTGCAGGTCGCAGCCCATGTGTGCTGCTGTCCAGGCGCAGAGGACACAGGCTCGCTGGGCTGGAGCCGTGGGGGACCTCGGCTGGGCCAGAGCAGCGGAGATGTGCCTGCCTTCCCCAAGGCCCACAAGGAGCAGCATCTTCCAGAAGGGACACCCGCTCAGGGCCCCCCTGGCTGCCCCCAAGTACTGACCACGGAGCCCTGCTGGGGGCCCACGTGTGGATGTCACGGGGTGGAGTGGGCAGGTCCCTCCTTCTGGAGCGGTCTGGTTGGTGCCTTCAGAGCCTCAGCTGGGGGGCTGGAAACCAGAACACAGTCCCAGCAGTGTAGACTCAGTGGGGGAGGGCAGAGTGAGGAGGGAGGGAGGGGAGATGGGGAAGCGGTGGGGGAGAAGGAGAGAAAGAGAGAAGCCTCGGTTTGGCTGAGTGCTGCCTCCTGGGTTTACCACCCAGAAATCCACCCACGCCTCTGCAGCATCTTTTTCTACTTCCTGTCTGCTCCACCACTCCAAGGGAGAAGTTTGCTGCATCCACTCCTTTCTGTGTGGAGACCGCAGAACTGAATCTGAATGCAGACGCCCTCTTGCAAGCTTCAGGGTGTGGGTACTAGCTCCGCTGTCTGGGTCACGGTGATCCTCTCCGTTTCTGCCCTGGCTCTGGACACTTCAAGCACATTCCCTTATCTTCCTCCAGGGGCCTGGGAAGACTCATTTTTTCCCCAGCTGTCCTCATGGGACGACTCAGCTCAGGTGGAACTCCCTTCCATTGGCATCGCGTGACGGATGGGTGGTGGCTAATCAAGACGTTGCTGTGCCTGCCTCAGCCAGGGAGAGATGTGATGCACAGGACGTACTCCGAGTCTCTGGGAGACGGGTGCAGACACGAGCTAGGCGGGAGCACTGTGATTCTCTGAGGAGGGACTCCAGAAACATCTTGGGAACTTTTGCACCTGCCCCTCAGTCTACCCCAACAGGAAGAGGCTTGTAGCATACCTGCCTGATAAGGAGCCAGCGGCATTCCTGGGCATCCAGCCACACAGGCTCCAGGCTGGGTCCGAAAGAGTTACCCCTGGCTGAGCACCTACTATGTGCTGGGCGCCGTGCTGCTGCCATGGATACAGGGGGGAACAAGCAGGTGGGCCACCTGCCTGCATGGAGCTGACCGCCACGTCCATTTATAACCTCGACGGCCACCCTGGGGGTTAGAAGTTGTGAGCTCCGGGCACAGTGAGGAGGGGTGGCACACACAGTTGGGAGTAGCAGAGGTGGGGTTCCAACCCCACAGCCAGCAGCACCCTTCTCTGGAAACTTCCTCCAAACTCTGTGATGAGATACAGGGTTACCAGGTAACATCTGTCCCTTGGAGTCTAGTCTGATTCTGCCACTCACTAGCCACTCACTTGCCTTGGGATAGGCACCCAACTTCTCTAGGCCTCAGTTTCTTCAGCTGTACAATGGGGGGAAACCAGGTCAACCCTGCAATGTTGTGGAGATAAGAGAGAGCTCCAGGAGGGCAAGAGTTTTTGTCTGTTGCATTCACTGCTCTATTCCTGTGCCTAGAACAGTATCTGAGCACACAGCAGGCATTCAGTAAACATCTGTTGAGTGAATGAGTGGAGTGCCAGAGCCCTAGCACATAGTAGGTGCTCACTAACTATGTGTTGGACGAATGAGTGGACCTTGAGTCCTCTGGCGCATAGTAGGCATCTGATAAATGTCCATTAAGTGAATTGATGAACAAAAGAATATACACAAATACTGTAGCTTTGTGGTATAGTCTGAAGTCAGGGAGTCTGATTCCTCCAGTTCCGTCTTTCTTTCTCTAGATCGCTTTGGTTATTTGGGGTCTTTTGTGTTTCCATATAAATTAAAAAAATTTTTGCTCTAGTTCTGTGACAAATGCCATTGATAGTTTAATAGGGATTGCACTGAATCTGTAGATTGCCTTGGGTATTACAGTCTTTTTGACAATATTGACTCTTCCAATCCAAGAACATGATATATCTTTCCATCTGTTTGTGTTGTCTTCCATTTCTTTCATCAGCATCTTATAGTTTACAGAGTAGAGGTCTTTTGTCTCCTCAGGTAGGTTTATTCCTAGGTATTTTATTCTTCTTGAGGCGATGGTAAATGGGATTGTTTCCTTAATTTCTCTTTCTGATCTTTCATTGTTAGTGTATAGGGATGCAAGAGATTTCTGTGTATTAATTTTGTATTCTGCAACTTTACTGAATTCACTGATTAGCTCTAGTAGTTTTCTGGTAGCGTCTTTAGGATTTTCTACGTATAGTATCATGTCATCTGCAAACAGTGACAGTTTTACTTCTTTTCCAATTTGGATTCCTTTTATTTCTTTTCCTCTAAGTATTGGTGGCTCACATGTATGAAGGCTTATTAGATAAATCAGGATATGATCATGCAGAAATGCTGGAATTTTTACTCTTTCTAACCTGCAAGGCTAAGAATCCGGGCTTCAGGAAGCAGACAGGCCTGGGTTCAAATCCTAGCTCTGTCCCTTACTAGCCAGGTACCTTGTGAAGCCTCGCTGTGACAGTGGGAACAGTAACTCCCAACCTCACAGAGACGACGTACGTCATCGGGACAGTCAGTACACGTGAGCGTAGTGGCCCACGCACACCTCCACCTGCCCCCAGCTCTTCATGCCAGGTGGATTCTGGTGCAATTGAACTTGCATATATATTACTTATTCATTTCAAAACATTACTACTAATAAATATATGTTTAAAATCTTAATGATTGTTTTTCAATTAACGGCCCCTCCCATCAGGTTAGAGTAGATTGAGGACCGAGGGCAGGTGTTCAAGAATAAACAATTCCTAGGTCCGAGCCTGCTCTGAGCAGCGCAGAAAAGGGGTGAGGACACCCAAGTGGTCTGCTCATCCTCAGAGCAAGCCAGATGCTGGCGCACGCGTCTCCAAGTCGGGCCGCACCCCCTCCCCTGACAGGCCATCCTGTGAATGCAGCTCCATCGTCTTGCCTCTAGTGCCTCCCACAGCAGTAGGCATTCCATGAATACTGGGTGAAGAAAATAATGCATGTACTTTGTATGTATCATCTCATCAGGATGTGGATGATCACCCCATCTTGCAGACGAGGAAACTGAGGCTCACCAGTGAGAAGCCATCTGCTCGAGGCTCACACTGCTCAGTGGCAGGGCCTGGATCTGAAGCCATTGCTTTGTCCTTCCACAACATCACACCCCCGCCCAGGTAGAAAGCTAAGAGGAAACCTCAACCACTGGAACTCATGTCTACACACATACATTGTTCAAAATCGACTGAGACACAATGAGTAAAACATAGAGAGGCCCAAGTCAGGGAGACACTGGTTTCACTGGCATTAGTCACAATCACACAATGAAAACCAGAATTCCCAGGTCTGAGTCTGAGCAGAGCCTGAGCCAACAGTAACTACAGGAAACTCGATGCAGATTTTTTGTTTTTTTTTTTCGCGGTACGCGGGCCTCTCACTGTTGTGGCCTCTCCCGTTGCGGAGCACAGGCTCCGGACGCGCAGGCTCAGCGGCCATGGCCCACGGGCCCAGCCGCTCCACGGCATGTGGGATCTTCCCGGACCGGGCACGAACCCGTGTCCCCTGCATCGGCAGGCGGACTCTCAGCCACTGCGCCACCAGGGAAGCCCTCGATGCAGATTTAATGACGCCATGAATCATCCCCAAAGACATGCTATCACCCCCCCCATTCTTCATCAACACCCTGAAATTAAAGAGGAAATTAAAAATGTATCGATGTTCTTTAACATCGAGGTCTGGATAGGAAACCAGATGTCCTTTGAAGATGGCCTGAAGGTACTGTAACCGAGTCCAACACAGCAGTTGATGGTCTACAATAGAAGCTGACACGGTGCCCAACACTGTGCCTGATGCGGTGGGAAACACGAGACATTTATTAAATCCCTAGAGCGTGCAGGTGAATTCTGCATCACGAGAGCCACTGTATATTGCGCCTTTACGCTCTGCAGACGTTATTCAATTTTATCTTCACGACGGTCCTCTAAGTCAGCAACTCTTATAATCTTCCTATTTCACAAATGAGGCTCAGGAAGGGTAAGTAATTTGTCATGGAATAAACGTGAATTTAAACTAAGGAATCCAGCTTCGGGATTCACGTGTCCTGACCACTCCACTCTGCTGCCAGCTGTTGCCTTTGCTCCACTTTACAGAGTTGGAAGTGGAGGCTCGGAGGGCAGATGGAGAGGAAGGAGCAGAGCCGAGGCTCTCACCTCGGCCTCAATGAGCATGCATCAATACGATGCTCAGCTAAGCCCCTCACAGGAGAAGACGGGCTGCCTCAGCCTTTCGGAGGGCACACTGTGGGTGTGGACACGGGATCAACCCACGCAGAAGGGTCAGCAGTGCGAGCAGCTCCAGGTACGCTGGGAACCGTGGACTGTAAAACGCGGCAGGAGGCTGGCAAGGGAGAGGTGAGGGGCTGGAGCCTGAGGGCACAGCCTTTCTGGAGGCGGCGGGGTGCGGTCAGGCTTTCGGAAGAGGGGTAGTAGGATCTGGTGGTGGGAGGGGTTGAGGAAGACACCCCAAGTAGAAGAGCCCTCCTACCAGCTGTTAGCTTATTCAGTGGTTTCTGCAAAACCCTGGACCAGCAAGGGCTGATGTCTACATTTCACAAGCAGAGACACTAGGGCTTAGAAAGGCCACTCGGCTGAAGGGAAAGGCTCGAAGCAAGGAGAAGGCCACGGGGCTGCGATGCCCAGGGAGGCCTGCTTGATGGCAAGCAGGAGAGCTGTGGAATAAGCCGCAGAGAGGGCCTCCGCCTGGTTATTTCTGGCCTGAAGGTGCAGAGACTTGAGTCAGGAAGCAGACTCTGTAAATCCCCTATATTCCTTATAGTATAATGTTTTTATGAGGCAAGATAGCTCTTAAGCCTTGCTTGCTGTTTTCTCTGATCTTAAGCAGGTACTGAGTCCTTGACACTTAAAAAAAATGACCCATTAACTGCCCTCAGTGGACACCTGCCCACGTATCTCCTGTGGGTCACCAGAATTTGCCTTGTCTCACCCACCCATTCTTACTGGTCACCAGGTACTAGGACCAGTGGGCTTTGAACAGAGTTGCCATCAGAATCATGCCTGAAACTCTACCAAAAAATCAGTTTCAATGGGGGCGGGGCGGTAAGGGGACCATTCTAGTTTAAAAGAGACTAAGGACTAATGGAAGATGTTAATAAGAGGGGAAACTGAGGGTAGGAAGACACAGACGGGGGAATATGGGCACTCTGTTCTTTCAGCTCAAGTTTTCTGTAAGTCTAAACCTTCTCTAAAAAAAGTCTATTTACTTTTTTTTTTAAGAGACAGACCCAAAGAAAGAAAACAACGAGATGCAATGAGTGCCCTTAATAGGGTTCTTCTTTCAAAAAGTACAGTGATACAACTTCAGAACAGTTGAGTTAATATGAATGTTGGTATCTTGGACGATACAGTGGATTTGTTCATTTTTTAGCTGCAATGATGGTGCACATAGCTAGGAGAAGTCCTTCTTCGCAGCATAAAGATGTGAAATTGCCTTAAGGAGAACTGTCATGATGTTTTCAACTTACTTTCACGTTGTTGGGCATAAAAAAAATGTGTTTAGATATAGACAGAAGTAGAGACGAAGGTAAAGATAGAAATAAAGTCAATATGAAAAAAAAAAACCATTGTCAAATTAAGGTGGAGGCTAGCAGAGTTGATGGTGCCCAGACACCTTCATTGCTTAAAAAAAAAAAAAAAAAAGAAGAAGAAGAAGGAGAAAGGAGGAGAGAGAGAGAGGGAAAGGGGAAGGAAAGGACACTTTACGAGTGATTCTATTGACTGATTAAAAAAAAAAAAGAAAAGAAAAGCAAACATTTTTACTCGCCCTTCAATGTTCAGCCCCACCGCAGCCACTTCCAGAAGCCTTCGCCCACCTCCCAGGCTGGGCTAGAGGTCTCCTCTGGTCCTACAACCCCTGTGCTCCTCCAGCCTCTATCCTCTAATTGTTTGCTTGCTTGTTTATAACTCCCAACAAGACTGTTAATTCTGAACTAGACTGTATTTTTCTTCTGTGAATTCCCAGGATCTAGAAGAGTCCCTTAAGGGAAGTTCGTGGAGTGGAAAGAGTGAAGGAATGGAGGAAAAGAAAGATGAGGGATTGTGGGAATGAAGAAAGAGGGGACAAAAGGCTCCATCTGCCTCATCTGGCTGCTTCATTCAGACCCCAGCAGCCCCACTTATGGGTCAGCCAAACCCACTTCTTTGAGATTAAAACCAAGAGATTCAAAACCAACTTCCAGTACACAACCTAGAGGGGATTCCTCCTATGTCGAAACCCAATCCAAAGCCTGGTTTTATTTCTAGAGAATTTTATCAACTTCAGAATTGAGAGGGAGCTGGAACCACATCTGGTTTGAACCCCTCATCGTCCCCCTGGAAAAACAGAGAAGGAGAGAGCCTCCGGGGTTCACAATCTGATGAGACGGGAAAGTACTGGCTCTCAAACTTGAGCCTGCCCTCTGATACAACCTCCACAATGTCCTGAAAGAACGAACTGGGTATGTAAAATAATCAAATCGGATTAGAGATTCAACTTGGGTTCAACAGATTTTAAATAAATTTTCAATGCTTTCTTTCGCTTTCTATGCGTAGACATTAGCTCAGCTGAGTACTGTACAATGGCAATAAGCACATGAAATCTCTGACTTCTTCATAAGAGCACCCAGCTCATCATAAAAATGCATCCTTAGGCGAGTGGAAGTTACCATCCATCCGCTCCTGCTTCTGGCCATTCAGGATCACTTGTGGAGTGCCGTGACGCCAGCTGCTGCTGACACTGAGGTGAATAAACCTTGCCTTCAGGGAGCTTATAGTCTAGAGGGGAAGGCAGTTCACCAACGTATGACTGGAGGGAAGTACGAGTGACCCTGCATGTCCTCCTGGGCACGGAAACTAAGGAAGAAATGTTTACTGAGCAAAAGGAGTAGAAAAGTCTCACTCAGCATCCAGCTTGATAGTCTAGTTTGTATCAGAGAAAACTGCTACTTAGGAAAAACAGAAAAGCTAAATTTAAACTTAAAGGCATTGGAGAGTTCAGAAAATAGGCTTATCTAAATTCAGAGCAGAAATTAGGATGGTGGTTACCTTTGAGTAAGGAGGAGGTCACGACTGGACCAGATACGAGAAGGTGTTAGGGGGCTAGCAACGGTCTGGTTTCAATTTTCGTAGTTATTACAAAGGTATGACCAATTTTTGAAAATTTCAAAAGATGCAGTTTCCAGTATGTATGTTTTGATAAGTTTACTTAACAAAAGTTTAGCTCAGTTAGAGAACCACAGACACTACAAGAATGTCCTGAACTATCCGTGATTAATCCAAATGGTTTTATGCAAACTTGCGTCTAACTTAGGTGAGCCTCAAAATTCCAGAAAGATTTGCAGATCCATCATATAAGACCTGGAGCTCTGGATAGAAAACAGCCCTCCTTCCCATGGAAGCCTGTCCAAGAGTGATGCTGGCTCCAAAGATAAACCCCGGACAGAGCCAGTCTTCTCCGGCTCCTCACTGGCTCAGGCCTTGGGTCCACGGTTAGTATGTTTGCATTGAAAATTTCCATGCTTCCAGTTTCCACATCTTGCCCACTAATCTTCTTAATACTGATAAAACTGAAAATAACCCTTTTGTCCTAGGAAGACATAAAACCAGTTTCGTGAGAGGCTCATTCATTAAGTACATTCAGGATGGATTAAAATGATCCTGAGCTTGGGGCTTCCCTGGTGGTGCAGCAGTTGAGAGTCCGCCTGCCGATGCAGGGGACGCGCGTTCGTGCCCCGGTCCGGGAAGATCCCACATGCCGCAGAGCAACTAAGCCTGCGTGCCACAACTAATGAGCCTGCACTCTAGACCCTGCGAGCCACAACTACTGAGCCCACGTGCCACGACTAATGAAGCCCTTGCACCTAGAGCCCGGGCTCCGCAACAAGAGAAGCCACCGCAGTGAGAAGCCCGCGCACCGCAACAAAGAGTAGCCCCCGCTCACTGCGACTAGAGAAAGCCCACAGCAACAAAGACCCAACGCAGCCAAAAAAAGACAAAAAAACAAACGAAAAACCCCCTATAGTCTCGACCTTTTTACTGATTCAAGCCCGCCTTATCCTACATAAAAATCCACGGGGGTTGATCAAAGGAGGATGGTGGTGTCTAAATCTTTTGCTTTTTTTTAAAAAATTTATTTATATGGTTGAGCTGGGTCTCGTTTGCGGCGCGGGGTCTTGGTTGTGGCTTGGGCGCCTTAGTTGGGGTACTCGAACTCTCAGTTGCGGCATGCACGTGGGCTCTAGTTCCCTGACCAGGGATCAAACCCCAGCCCCCTGCATTGGGAGCACGGGGTCCTATCCCCTGTGCCACCAGGGAAGTCCCTCTTTTGCTTTTAAACTAAGAACCACAAGCCAAGAGTATGGGGCTGCAAATGTTTACAGAAAGCAAATTTTTCCCTGAAAAAGGAAAAGTTGTAATGCCGTCGTTTAGCCAAATGAAAAAGCAGTTGTGTTAAATCAGTACCAAAGCAAACGATACGTACAACAGTAATTAGCGAAGATTACACAGTAATTAAAATCACGATGATTATGTGAGTGGGAATAATTTATACAATATCTCCACGCTCACACTGCAATATGGTACAAGTCCAATAGCAACAGTGCAGAGCCATGTTTGGTAATAAATTCAAATCACAGCATCTCTAATTATGTGGTGACAGATCGGTCATTGAAACTGAGGGATAAATAAAGTCTCTGACCAGGATACACACAATTTTATTTGGACTTCCCAAGGCTACCAAATGGGGATCCCAAACACTCCCCATCCCTCCCCCAACAGAAGGAGCCCCAGACCATCAGGTTCCCCCACTATATTCCAAAAATTCTTGTTCCATGCTGCTAGCAACTTGCTCTGTGATACAAGACAGTTACCCCGTCTGGCAAAGCCACACTTGGCTCTTCATATCAGCATCATCCTTCTAATCACCCTATCAGAGTGATTAGAGAGGCCATCTAACTTCCATCCACTGGTCATTTATTTGCTCAATGCATGTTTACTGAGCACCTACTATGTGCTAGACACCGTGGTGGGTGCTGAGGTAAGAAGGAAAAGAGAAAGCTTATGTCCTTAAACGGTTCACAGCCTAATGAGGGAGACAGACACCCGAACGTATGATCCTAACGTATTATGGAAAGTGCTATGGGAGAGGGAATCGTGGGGTCTGCAGAGCCACGGCAGAGGGGCATGTGACCCAGCCAGGGAGTCAACGAAGTCTCCTGAGGCAGGTGAAACTTGTGCTGAGTCACAAATAAGAGTTCATGGGCTTCCCTGGTGGCGCAGTGGTTGAGAGTCTGCCTGCCGATGCAGGGGACACGGGTTCGAGCCCTGGTCTGGGAGGATCCCACATGCTGCGGAGCAACTGGGCCCGTGAGCCACAACTACTGAGCCTGCCCGTCTGGAGCCTGTGCTCCGCAACGAGAGGCCGCGATAGTGAGAGGCCCACGCACCGCGATGAAGAGTGGCCCCCGCTCACTGCAACTGGAGAAAGCCCTCACACAGAAACGAAGACTCAACACAGCCAAAAATAAATAAATAAATAAATAAATAAATTAATTAAAACAAAACAAAACAAAAAACAAATAAGAGTTCATGAGGTTAAGAAACATGGGAAGGAGGTCCAGTCAGAGCGAAAACATGGACACAGGACCAAGGGTGGGAAACAGCACAGCGTTTGAGGGAGCAGCATAAACCGTTCGGGGCACAAAGCATGAAGAAGAGATACAGGGAAATGAGACCAGAGAAGCAGACAAGACCCAGGTCACAGAGGGCACGGGAAGCCCACTAAGGTGCCTAAATTCCATCCTATTCTATCCTGTAAGGCAGAGGTCACAAAAGGTTTTCTATAAAGGACAGATAGCATATATTTTTGGCTTTGGGGCCATACGATCTCTGTTGCAACTACTCGATTTTGCCATCATAATGCAAAGGCAGTCATAAAGAACATGTAAAATTAAAAAAAAAAAAAAAAAGAGCATGGCTGTTGGTCCAATCAAACTTCATTTACAAAAGCAGGTCAAGGGCCATAGTTTGCCTGTGGGTGGTAGTTGGCTGACTCCTGCTGTAGGTGACGGGAAGCCACCGAAAGCAGATTTTCATTTGAGACAGATCATCCTGGCTGAAGCTCAGAGGAGGGACTAGAGGAGGGTGGGGTCGGAAGGTCTTTGCCAGAGTCTAGAACAGAAATGATGGTAGCCTGACTTCAAGGTGCTGACAGTGAGGATGGAGAGAAGTAGAAAGGGTCAAGAGTATTTGCTTGGCCACTTCCCTGGTGGTCCAGAGGTTAAGACTCCGCGCTTCCACTACAGGGGACGTGGGTTCGATCCCAGGTTGGGGAAGTAAGATCCCACATGCTGCGCAGCCCAGCCCAAAAAAAAAAAAAAAAAAAAAGCATTTGCTTAAAGGGGGAGGGGCAGGATAAACAAGATTTAGGGATCAGCTGACTGGGGATGAGCGAGAGGGATGAGAGTCTCAGATGAGTCAAGGGCGCCAGCTTGGGTGGCTCTGTGGATGACAGAACCACCAAATGATACTGATGACATTGGTGGGGGAAAGGGAGGAGTCTCCCCTTGGATACGCTGGGTTCAGACACCAGGGAGACATCCAGGTGGCGAGCTTCTAAAGGTAGGCGGTTAGATATGATATATGCGTTTGAAACCTGGGAGAACTAAGAGCTGGAGGGCTAGATCTGGGGGTCATCCGCTTACGGTGAGGGAGTTAAAATCACAACAGGATTGCCTGGGACCAGGTGGAGAGAAAAACAGCCGGTGAGAGCAGCATCCCGTGATCCCCAGCACTGGCGGGGCTGGGGAGAAGTTTGGGGAGCTCCAAGGAGCAGAAACAGCTACAAGGCCGGGCAGGCAGGGAGTTCTGAGAAGTGTCTGACAGAGGCCAGTGCAGGAGAGAAGTCCAGAAAAAGATCAAGACTGGAGAACGTCCCCTGGTGTGTCCCTTTGGGAGCCGCTGACACGGTGAGAAAAGTTTCAGTGCAGTGGCGGGGGCAGGCTCAGGGCTGGAGGAAAGTGAGGCAGAAACGTGAGGTGAGTGAAGACGGTGCATGTGGGCCTTGCTTTGAAGAAGCTTGGCTCCAAAGGGAAGGGAAAGGTGATGGGTGAGGACACAGTTAGAACGGGGAGGACCCAAAGGTGCTTATAACCTGTGGAGAAAGGACAACCACAAAGGCAGAAGTTGAGGATGCAGGAGACAGAGGGGATGCTGGGCACGCTGCAGGGGAGAAGGGACAGCGGGATATGGATGCGACTTGAACAGGACTGGATCTTATCTTCTGAGACCAGAGGGAAGATGAGGGCAGAGAGAGATGGATTTATAGACACCACAGAAGTTCAGGCCATGATTTTCTTTTCTTTGAATGAACCAGGAGTCTAGGGTGTCTCCATAGAGTGAGGAATCAGGGCTGGAGGAAAGTCAGGATGGTTTGGAATAACTGTCCAGTAAAATGAAAGAAACAACGGACCACTGATAAGACATCAGCATCTGAACAGCTGGTTCAATTAATGCCCATCAGTGCGTGGACCCTGCAGAACTGTGTGAGTGACCAAGGCTGGGGTTCTGTGGGACGTGGGGATGGGGGTCTAGACAGAAATGGGGCTTGGACCTGCCTTGGAAAGCCTGAGGTGCTGTGAGGCCCAGAGGGGAGAGGAGAGAAGCCTTTCCTGGAGCACTCTTCCGGCAGGGCAATGGCCTGGAGGGCAGGAGGGAGAGGCCAGGCACCCTGCAGGGCCGGGGAGAGCATAGCAGCCCTGGATGCCCTGGTACCACCTGCAGCCGGCCGTCAAGAGAGAATCCTGAGCCAAGCGTGGCTGCCACCATCAAGCCCATAAACTCCCTCCCCGGGGGCCACGGAGGTAATTTAGCATCTCCGTCACCAGTAGCTCTTGCATTTATCAGTGGCAGCTGCATGATTCCTGGGCTGGAAATCATAAAGCTTTAGGTGTATTTCTCTTGAGCTGACATCCCCTTATAAATAATACAAGAAATGCTTTTATTTTTTTGGCAGAAGACTGCTTTCTCTCTCCTCTTTTTAGAGTGACCTTCTTTCTCAGTCAAGTTTGGGAATGCCCAAGGGACTCATATCTTGAGCCCTGTGATGGGCCAGGGAATACGGGGGGTGCGGGAGCACACAGGAGCCTTGTATGCTATCCTGCCTCCTCGCACAAACAATGCCCGGATGATCTGGTAGCATCTAGTCAAGTTTAAAATGCAAATTCCCTTTGACCCAGAGAATCATTTGTCCGTGTGCATAAGGACGTGTGCTTTTTTTTTTTTAAAAGGCTTACAGGTTAATGGCAAATATCCTGAACTCAACTAAAAGTGAAACAAGAAGACTGCAGTTTAGTAAACCCATGGCATCATTTAAAGTTCTTCTGCAGGAATGTAAAAGAATGAGATAGACTTATGTGGACTGATAGGGAGAGATCTCCATGGTATATTGTTGAGGGAAAGCAGCACTTCGTAAGAATTTAGAGCATAATATACATAAAATAACATCATACCATTTATGTGTTTTAAAAGCCCACAAAAATGCTATGTATTTCCTACAAGTACATGTATGTTTATAAATACACAGAGAAAGATGTGGAAGGATACACGCCAAACTGAAGACGATGGATACCTTTGGGAAGGGAACTGAGGTTAGGGTGGTAGCCAGGAGGACTGTAGCCTTCTCAGATATATTCTAAGTTCTTAAAAGGTAGAAGGATTTACAGATTATAAAGCTGGAGGTCAAGGAACCTGAACTCTGGGTTAGTCCTTACTATAAGCTTAGGTAAGATATTTCCTTCTGCAGACCACAGTTTTTCCCATTTATATAATGAGAGAATTGGACTAAATAATCTGGTGGTCCCTTCGAACTCAGAAGTTCTAGAACCTTTAAATTGTAAACGTATTCCAAGGACAAAGCTTAAAATTTTCAGGGCTTAATGCCATGGAATCTGGCACCCAGTAGGCACTTAATAAACATCTTTTGAATGGATGTTGAATGTTGAATAAGGATCCTTATACAGTTTTAATATTAGTAACAGGCCAGCTCTTTGCCAGTAAACTCTGCCAGGTGAGCGATCCACCTCCTGGATAAAAGTCAGAGTCATGGCAGTGTGGCAAACACAAATACAGGCTTCGGAGGCGTTCAAACCTGGGTTCAAATCCTGCCTCTTTCACTTACTTGCTGAATGACATGGAGCAAATTTCTGACCCTGAGTCACAGTCAATGATGAGCTGTGACCAATTACAGTTAGTATTTCTGCTCAAGTGTTGATGTTATGGTCAGCTATTCATTCAACAAACATTTATAGAGCACCATCTGTGTGCCAGCCCAAGGGACACCAACATGAAGAAAACTGACAAGGAGCTTATGGTCTCTTCTTGCCTCCTGCCCCACTGCTGCCCTTGGTGCAGGCCCCTCTGCTCTGAACTGCAGCTGGACAAGCCTGAGGACTTGGAGGGGGAGCAGGCAGGAAAAGGGGTACTAGGCTCTAGAGAGGGCTGCCTGGAGGCGCTGCCCGAGGCGCAGCTACAGGAACTGGGGTGTGGCCGTCTTTGCCTCAATCAGTTGTTCCCTAACCTCTGGGCCTCAGATCCCTCTTGTGCGACATGGGGGTAATGACATCAGTCTCCTGGGGCTACTCTGGGCATCAAATATGTACCAACACTAATAAAGCAGCTAATTTTCTTGAGCTCTTTCTAGGGCTCTGAGTGCATCCTCTCATTAACCCTGACAATGATCTACTCACAAGAAAACACGAACAGAGAAGTTAAGCAACTCGCCCCAAACTTATGGTTACCAGGGGGGAATGGTGTGGGGGGGGGGGATAAATTGGGAGATTGGGACTGACATATACACACTACTATATATAAAATAGATGACTAATAAGGACCTACTGTGTAGCACAGGGAACTCTACTCAATACTCTGTAATGACCTATGTGGGAAAAGAACCCAAAAAAGAGTGGATACATGTATATGTATAACGGATTCACTTTGCTGTACACCTGAAACACAACATTGTAAATCAACTATACTCCAATAAAAATTATTAAAAAAAAACAACAAAAATTTGCCCCAAATCTCACAGCTTCAGAGGAGCGAATGTGGGATTGGAGGCCAGATGCTGTGACTTCAGTCCGTGTACTGAAACCACTGCGGCCTCCCACCTCCCACTCACACGGGTGCCAAGCAACTCAGGGCATAATTCCTTACCATGCAGCCTAATATAATTATAGTTGTGAAACTTGGGTACTATGCTAATGAGCTCTCACATTCCTCCAGTTCTGCTTCTGCTGCCTTATACATTGGCTGATGGGGGAAAACAGAGGTATTCAGTTATCAGGAGAGAAAAAGTCCTCATCATTTGAGTTCATGGAGGACATGACTCTTTCTCCACACAGGTCTTTGTTTTTAATTAAGGGCGGTAATCAGATAAGCTTGCTTTAATTAACTCCCCCAATGCACCCCATTCTCAGAGCCTCCCTTTGATATTTTCGACATCAAACCTTTCAGCCTAAGATTATCAGCAGACATGTGCCAGATATTTTCCATTTCCCGAATATGCCCGAAAGCTTGGAGTGAACTTCCACCCCTTTCTTTTTGTAGAGACAACTCCCTGCTTCAGAGCAAACACGTTTCAAGTCAGGAAGGGGTTGTCTGGGTTTGCGCCATTACTTTGTGATTTTTCTTTCTATCTTACCACATTGGTTCCTCTGTTATCACACAAGCATTTGTGTGCCTTTCATCTTAATTACGCATCTGCTTAATCCATAATTTCTGATTTGTGGCCATTAGCTCCTAATTACAAGAGGGCTGCCCTTGAAAAGGAAAACCACACAAGCTGAGCAGAATGGAGCTGAAAAGCAAGAGGAAAGATGGATTGAAGTCCTACAGCGAAGGCTGAGCCCTGGGGCCCATGTGTTGGAGCAACATTGTTGCCAGTCCTATAGATTTGTGAGGGTCCCATCTCAGGCTGTGGCTGAATTTGTCTCCTTCTATGGTAGGAAAAAAATATAAAATTCTGACATTCAAACAAAGCTGAAATTTCTGAGGAGGAAATCATCCAGCCTAACAGTTTTTATATGGACTCCCCATTAAAAGAAAAACAAAACCAAAAAACTTTAAGTAAATATGTTTATAGAGAAAACTTTAAGTCCAAAACTATCTATAAGTGGAAAACTAGTGGGATTTGCCTTAGATAGAAAACAACTATAATAAACCCACAGCTAGTTTTTAAAATGTTCACCCCCTGCTATTTAAAATCATCTGGAAAACTGTGCTTTAGGGAGGGCTGTATTAGATTCTCATCATTTCACCTGTTTGGAGCAGTAAACACAATTTTATTTCCTGTTTTACAGGTGAGGAAGTGAAGGCTCAGAGAGGGTAACTGGTCTGCCTAAAGTCACACGGCTAGGAAGTGGCAGGGTCATACCTCAAACTGGACCATGCTTGTCCTTGTCTAGGACAGAGGAAATGGAAGACTTGAACAGCAACCTTCAAAGCCTGAGATTCTTTCAGCTATTGGTCATCCAGAGGCAGCAGGGAGATACTCTTACCTGGGGCTGAGGGTACAGCTGCTGATGGCTGACTGTCGAGAGGGGGTCCTCACCCTGTCTGTGGCCAGGGACAGAGTACAACTCAACCAGGACTGCAGACTGCCCTCTGGCTGGGAGCTGAGGATGGAGACGTTATCTCTAGAACCAGAATGCAAGATATCGTCAACATGATGACAACTACAGTAACAGCAATAACTAGATAGTCACCCCTTAGCATGAGCCAGGCATTGTGCTAAGTGCTGACATGCATAACTTTAACCAGTGCTCACAATACTGTCCCTGAGCGATGGGAGCCAGTGCTGCACCTCTTACATAGATGAGAGTAACGGGATTTGGGGATGCCAGCTTGGGTCTTGACTAAGGTCACCCAATTCCAACGCCCGTGCTGATAACCACTGCTCTTCCTTGGGAAGATAAGCACTCTAATATAGATGCTGAGGTATCTCTAATTTTGGAGTAAAGTTTGGCACTGAATTTCATACCAAATGATATGGTCATGGAATATGTCAAGTGTGAAGGCCTTAACTCCTCGCCTACCTAAGCTGGAATGTCTTTGGGGACAGAGACTTAATTGTAGGCCCCCTATTTCTGAAAGCAGCACAGGGAAAGGCCTGTGTGGGCCTCTCATTGCTGTGGGTATTCAATGATTATTTTCTGGTTGATAAATTCACTCAAATATATATTATATATAATATATAATAAATTTATACATTGATATCTACACAAATTTGTTTGTTTGTTTATAGAGCACTCTATGCCAGGCACCATGGGAAGGAACTATAAACATGAACCCAACATTGACCCTGCCCTCAACACCCCATTTTAGCAGAGTAGACATCTATATAAATAACCATAAAAGAAAATTATCAGTGCTGTAGATAAAGACAAGGTAGGTTCTAAGGAGGACAAGGAGGGAGCCTTGATTTGCTTCTTGGAGGCATAAAGGAAGGAATCAAGTAGTGGCAGTTGAGCTACATCTTGTTTGAAGGTTAGGGCTTGGCTACACAGGCCTGGAAGGAACAGCACACACATAGGTACGTAAGGCACGGACGATATGGAAAGCAGGAGTCCCAGGTGGAGGGGGAAGTAAGGGTCAGAATGTGCAGGGCTCAAATGTCAGTCTAAAAAGTCTCTTCTGAGGCAACGGGGAGCCACTGACGGTGTCTGAGGACGGTGGCACGGCAAGTCATGGGCTTCTCTTTGTCTGCGAGAAGTTGGACGGTTCAGTAGTACCCCCGGGGCTACATGTTATGGCCATGGGGTAAGAGCTCTCGTGGGCACTGCGGATAACTCTCCAGGTGGGTGTGGATGTTTCTTCTGCAAACTGGACACAGAAGGCCAGGGGCTCGTCTTGGGCTTTGGTGTAATTGGCTCAGTTCTACTCAGGGTTAACTTACATCTCTTTTCTGCCACTGCCGCTACAATCCACTGCTGTCTGGACACTAGAAGAAGGCACAAGAAAGAGTCTGTTATCCTTGTGCTGCCAGGGGCTGGGGAAGAACCCAGTCTTTGACGTTAAATAAACTTGGGTTTGAGTCCCACCTCCAACCTTTGCCACTGTGTGATCTTAGGCAAGTCACTTGTCTTCTCTGAGCCTCCTGTGGTCTTTTGTAAAATGTAGCTAATAATCGCCTTCTCCCCCAGAGTTGTGGAGCAGACTGAGATAACCCTTATAAAGATCTCAGCATGGTTCTTGGCAAATAAGCAATGTTAATTAAAGGGTAGCAACCATTACCACTCCTCTTGTTTTAGTACAACTAGTACTGCTATTAATAGCATCATAATTGTCAATGAGCATTTGCTCTATATTCTTTGCGAGTGCTTGCAAATCAGACACGGGGATGCGGTGGTCGGCTTTCCCAGTGCATTCTGGGAAACTCTGAGCTAATTACAATAGTAGCTACTCTCTTGAGAGCATCCCTTGATTCAACAAATACGCATTACACTCGATCCCACTAACCACCTTGCCAGTCTCCCTCCTGGAGCTGAGGAAGCTGACACCCTTGTCCAAGGTCACGCAGCTTTGAATCCCCCAGGTCTGTAAGAGCTACTCAGCTCATGCTCTTAACCAGAGTGCAACCACTCAGTGTACGGGTGTAGACACCCAAACCACAAACCTCAGACACCTGAGCCGTCATTTTAACCCTGGTTCCTCAGGCTGGGACCTCCCAGCTTTATTTTTCAGTGAAATCTGGGCAATCCCTTCCCAGAAACCCTGGTCACTTCCTCTGAAGGATGCACCTGCAGCTCCTTGGTCCCTACCCTCAAGGGTCAGTCACTCTCGGGGTCTCTACTAACACCTATTCATCCCCACCAGACTGAAAGAGTCCCTCACAGGCCAAGAACACATCTTATTCGTCCCTTTAGCCCCAGGGCAAAGGCTAGAGCAGTTCTCTCAGAGGATGCCTGGTGAATCCACTAGAAGAGGGGTCTGTAAATGACGGCCATGGGTCAAATCTAACCTACACATCTGCTCCTATAAATAAAGTTTTATTGGAACACAGCCACCCCCACTCATTTGCATTCTGTCCACGACTGCTTTTGCTCCACGGTGGCAGAGCAGAGTAGTTGCAACAGAAACCACATTGTCTGAAAAGCCTGAAATATTTACTATCTGGCCTTTTAAAGACAAATTTGTCGACCTCTCCAGTATTTACAAAAAGCACCTTTTGTGAACGACCCCTTGAGAGGCAGAATAATGACCCCACAGATGTGAACATCCTAATCCCTAATCCCAAGAACCTATGACTGTGTTTCCTGACATGTTAAAAAGGGCTGTGCAGATGTGGTTAAGGTTAAGGATCTTGAGACAGGGAGGTTATCCTGGATTATTGGGGTGGGCCCAGTCTAATGACTCCAATCCTTAAAAGCAGAGACCTTTTCCCAGATGTGGTCAGAGGGACACGTGGCTATGGAAGAAGAGTCAGAGATGCAACATTTCTGGCTTTGAGGATGGAAGGGGCCACAAGCCAAGGAATGTGGGTAAACTCTAGAAGCTGGAAAAGGCAAGGAAACGGATTCTCCTCTAGAGTTTCCAGAGGAACACAGCTCTGCTGACACCTTGATTTTAACCCAGGGAGATTAGACTGGATTTCTAATGAACAGAACTGTAAGTTAATAAGCCATAAAATTTGAGCTAATTTGCTATGACAGCAATAGAAAACCCCTGCAATAGAATAAAAGTATCTTTGTGAGTGACCCTAAATCTTCTTGAGGATCTATATAAATTTTTTCTGATTCGGCTTTTAAACAAACTATTTAAAAATACTTAAAAACTTTAACTGAAGTGGACAGTGTGAGTAGAACCAGCTTTATTCCTGCTGGTGGCCTGAGTCTCTTCTAAGGCTCTATGCACTGGAGCTGCAGAAGGAACACCAGACTGGGAGGAAAGGCAACTGAATCCTCGTGTTCTCACTGTGTGGCCTTGGCCTCCTCTCTTCCCTGTTTGGGGTGTCCGGCGTGTGAAATGAGGCGTTTGAGCCAAGATGCTTGGATGCTTAAAAATTATGTGCAATGGAGAGGATGCACTTAGGCCCCTAGAGCAGGAGTCCTGGGCCTTTTATGAGCATTTTTAAAAAAGATTTATTTTTATTTACTTATTTAGGCTGCACCAGGACTTAGCTGCAGCAGGCGGGATCTTCCTTTTCAGTTGTGGCATGTAGACTGTTAGCTGCGGCATGCGTGCACAGAGTCCTACTCACTGGACCACCAGGGAAGTCCCTATGAGCATCTTTTATGAAGACCATGGAACTTCCATTTCCCCAAATGCACAAACACAGACCCAAATTTTAGTGCAGTATCTGAGGGTTCAGAGTATAATCTCTAGAACTCGTGTGTGGACACCCCCTCCCTCGACCTACTAGTTCACAGACCCCAGTTAAGGACACTGGTTCCAGCTGACCAACGAAGCTAAAATGTGGTAGGCAAGGGTCCTGGGAAGCAGAGGGAGGGGTTTGCGTGAACAGGGCTACATCTTCTGAAACGCTCATAGAAAGACAAAAGAACTGAAGGGTCTTGCGGCCCAAGCCGTAGCGTTCAAAACTGTGTGGCATGCGCCTTAAAAACAGAGAGGGTGAGTTGTACCTGGAACAAGGTTTCTCGTGCCCGCAAACAGGGAGGAAGGACAAACACGGGCCGCAGTGGGGGTGGGACTTGAGGCATGATGATAGAGAGGGAGGGGCTTCAGGCCCATTTCCCACCCCAGGAGTCCATGACCCTGATTACAAGAGGGTGCGCCCAGAGATCCTGGTGGGTGCCTGGGCAAGCTAATGTCTCCATAATCCTAAGGCAACTGGCCTTGAACTCTGTAGGAGACAAGGTCTGGGCAGCTGGGCATACTTCCTCACCCACTTCATTGGTTCGATCTTTAACTGAACCCGGCACAGGACTGTCTGCAGAGCACAATGCAACTAACCAAGGTGCAGGCTGGTGTTAATTCAACTGGCACAACTGGACATCTCAAAGTAAATGAGTCTCTAGTCTGGGGGGAAAGAGCCCTTTCAGAAGGGAGCAAATTCAAACACTGAGTCCACCCATGGGGAAAGGTCCTCTCTCACTCCGATCAGAGGACGGCTGTACTTCAACCTAAGCTAGAATTTTCTATAGGAGTTTGCTTTGGTGTAAAAGAGGGGATTCTTCTTAAAGGAGTTTAAAACCCACTGACCCTTCCACCACAAGAAAGAGTCTCTGGACTTCAAGCTCCATGAAGCAGATCCACGTTTGCCTGTTCGCGACCATACCTCCTGCCCTAACATGGGAGGTTCTCATCGATGATGGTGATGATGGTGATGATGTTGTTTATCTGTTGGGTGGGCAAGCAGGGGCCCAGGAAGGGCAGGTGACCTGTCCATGGTCCTGATCTCCTTGGCAGTGCAGCCAGCACTGGAACATGATATGTGGTGCCTGGTTTTCCCCTCATCTCCTGACATGTGGTCAGTGGTTCTTTCTCTTGCCTTGGTGCATGTGACTTTTCAAGAGGAAGTTGGGCCAGGCACTTGTGGACAGGGGGATTGCTGATGAGCAAGAGAAGTAATTAAATGTCTTCTGTTGTATTCCTTTCAGGGGAGTCTTCGCTAGACAACTCCAGCCTGAATGCAAACATTGCCTGGGAAGTAACACATGAATGCACTGGCACCACATCACAGTGACAGACACAAGTTCACCAGAATGACAGGCCAGTTCCTTGGCAGAGAACAAAGACCTTGACAACAGAAAGGGGAAAGATGGAGTACGTCTGACATGACAGCAGAGCTTAGTCACTGGAGGTGTGTGTGATGGGGTCAACCTGGAAATCAAATCCCGGCCCCATCACTTACTGTGTGAGCTGGGGCCAGTTTCTTGACCTCTCTAAGCTCCAGTTTCCTCTTCTGTAAACCGGGGGTGATAATGGTTACCAACCTCAGAGAGTTGTTGTGAGAACTATGTATGTGAGACAGGTAGGCTGCATGGCCTGGCACAAAGTAAGTGCTCAGGAAAGACTATTAGCACAATGAGCATGATGCCCTGTAATGCCGGAGTGGATAAAGCAGTTTGGAGCCCTCATTCCCCACGAACCCCACTAGCTGGGTATCCAGGCCTTCCAAGCTAGAAAGATGCTTAGAAAGACAGGTGTCCTCTGTGGCATCATTTAAATGTGCTATTCTGCATGAGGGCCCTGTGATGTAACTTGGATGTCTCAGAATAATGGAGAAGTGCTTTAAGCTCTTCCTTCTAAGCAAAATTAGGAGGTAAGAGAGTTGTGGGAAAAGAGACGCGGGCAGTCCCAGAGCCCGTCCTACTGCGTAGCAGGGACCGTTACAGTCTGACCAGAGCCTGGGCCCACTGATGAGTAAGTTAACTCAGAATTATGCCCTCAGTGGCAGCGGCAATCTTTGGTTAGACCCAGGTCTTTCTACTTGTCCCGCCGCAGCCTTGTTTCAGCCAAGTTAAAAGGATGTATGTTGGAAAATGTACAACTTACACTCAACACAGCAACAGAGGACTCCTTTCCAGGGCCTTCATCTCAGATGGGGCCAGCTGGCGTGGAGATACTCTTGGCTGACCCAGGAGTCAGGGGTCATCCACTGACCTCTCCACATTCCGCCCCCCACAAACTCCCAGCCAGGGTGATGACAGAGCAGCTGCAGACCTTGGGCCAGGAATAGATGGGGCTGTCAGCTGATGCACCCCTCCCTCCATGAGTAATGAGCCGGCTCCAGGCCTGGGGGAACAGCTTAAAGCATTCCTCCATTAATCTAAGGAGGTTGACGCCACAGTCTAAGTTACACCACCAGGGGCCCGGTGTAGGCGGGTACGTGTTTAAATGCTGCCGCACTGGCCACCTGGCTTTCTGAGCACGTAGCCACGTTTCCAGCCTGGAAGGCCCGTTACACTCGGATCTAATACCCAACATGGGGAAATGCGACTTTTCATAATTTGAACAAGTCTCCCAAAGAAACTCACCTCCAGCTGAAGCACCGCTCGCTCTCTCTCTCCCAGGGTGGGTTTGAATCCTAATTGAGAGCTCAGTTTGGAGACAGACCTCGGCCCAATCCCTCAGGCTCCAATCCAACCCTCTTTACCCAGGCGATGAGGCAATTAAGAGGGGAGTGCAGGGCTGAGCTGTCAGGATGGGCAGGAGCTCAGGCTGGCCCTGGGGCAGGAACTGGGGCTCTGCTCTGCCCGCGGCTCTAGAACCCAGTGGCGCACTGTATTTCTTTGTATTGTTGATAACCAACTTAGCTGCGCTGCGGCCAGACAGCATGGTTTGCACGACACTAATCCTCTGAAATTGAGACTTGAGAAGTGCTGAGGCTTCTCTGTGGCCACTTTTTCCCAGTTTCCCCCCACTCCTATGCTATTATTGAAACCCACGCTCTGTGGAAGTTTCAAATCTAAGTTACAAGACAGCGAGTCAGGACCAAGGCCTACTGAGCATTAGGAGACGCTTTCCGAAAACCACCCTGGGCTCAGGGCTGGCTTCACAGGCTTACAGCCCGTGCCCAGAGGGGCCTGTGCTTGGTGTGACACTCTGCTGTGACTGCCTTGGAATTCCGAACCGATTCTGAACAAGAAGCCCCACGTTCTCATTCCACGGTGGACCCACAGATTGTGCCCGTCAATCCTGCCCGGGGTTCTGGGGCGCTTCACGGGGACACGGTGGGCTTCCACGGGCCACTTCGAAAGGGGAAGACAGGTGGGAGAGAGGGAAGTAGCAAGAGGAAGAGAGCCTTTCTTTCCCACTGATCTCACTCGGGCACACTGGTCAACCCTCACTTCCTAGAACATTCCTCATTTGCCCTGACTCACTTTTCTCCAGAGCTCCCGCATTTGGCTCCTTCTTTTTTTTTTTTGCGGTACGCGGGCCTCTCACTGTTGTGGCCTCTCCCGTTGCAGAGCACAGGCTCCGGACGCGCAGGCTCAGCGGCCGTGGCTCACGGGCCCAGCCGCTCCGCGGCATGTGGGATCTTCCCGGACCGGGGCATGAACCCGTGTCCCCTGCATCGGCAGGCGGACTCTCAACCACTGCGCCACTAGGGAAGCCCTGGCTCCTTCTTTTAATCCAGGTTTCAGTTCAGTTCTTCCTCTCAGAGAGGCCATGTCTACCTCCCGTGTTATTCATCAGAGCTCTGCGTTCTCTGTCTTCGTAATTCCTACTGTATCCCAGCATTTTATTCGTCAGTCTGTCCACTGTATTCATGGGTGGGGGCACACACACACACGCGCACACACACACACACACGCTCGCCCATCACAATGTGGGTCCACGAAGGCAGAGACCATTCCTGTGCTCTCCTCCCTCACTACTCCCTCAGGAATTTAACTTCCGCCTGACCTCGGGCAAGTTACTCAATCTCCCTGTATCTCTAAGATGGAGAAACATGATAACAAGAAGCAAGTGGAATAAGACAGACACTCGGCACAGTGTCTGGTGTGGAACAGGCAGAATCAGTCCCATGAATGAATGAATGGAACTAATGACGGCTGAGCCCCTGCCAGATAAAAGGTACTAAACCTGGGTTGGATTTTTTCACTTACTTCTTATTATCAACCCGTCTTACAAATGAAGAGACTGACGCTCAGAGAGGTTGAATAACTCACAGAAGGTCATGCAGACATACCGCTGGATCCCTGACTGGAAATCAGGCTGGTTGAAACGCAGCGCCTGCGCCCTCCCCAAGCTGCCTCCACTTCCAGTTGCAAGAACCCCATGCATCGCCTGGGCTCTTCCAGGTACAAGATGCATTTCTTCACACCTGGGGTTCTATGATCATTTCACCCCTCGCACAACCCTGAGACGCAGGTGAGGGCCCCTCCAGTGTCGGGAAGTGTGAGTCAGGTACTGGGCAGACGCTGGAGATTCGGACGAGGAAAAGGCACCAGACGTCCAGCCGAGACGAAGATGTAAAGCCCCAGAGACAAAAGATCATGAAAATGCAGACAGAAAGCTAGGGTTCAGATTGGATCCCTGGGGGCCCAGGGACTAGAGCTCAGAAGAGCTGGATGGGAACCAGGGGGTGAGCACGAGGCTTGTCACCTGGAGCAAAGACAGATAAAAATATCTCCTATTAGAAGGAGGGTGCAGGCAGGGTCCCTTTAAGGCCTAAGGGGATCCCCTATAAACAGAGACCAGAGTGATGTCTGTAACCACCTGTGGCCTCACTGCCAGGACCTCATGCGCCAGGTGAGAACCTGCTCCTTGTTTTTTGTCACACCTTCTGTCCAGCGTGTCCCTGCACCTCCAAGCCCAGACTCTCTGCCTCTTTCCAATCTTGTTATTTTTAGAACTTTTATTGTTTATTAGAAAAGCAATCTATTGCTATGCAAGTAAAAATGGTTTAAAAGTTTTGCTCATTCACACACACACAAAAGAACACAAAATACTAGTATATACAGCCATTAATTCCCATTATGATTAATGCAAAAGTCCTAGCATTTCTATTAATGGAGAGGCCAGCCAAGCATCGAGCGGGTAATACTGACGCCAGGGGTTTGTAATTACAGATGTTAGTTCTGTTATGACACTAATAAAACTGGAGGAGGGGAGGCGGAGGGGGTTCTCAGGAGGCTCAGGAACGTGACCCTGAGCTGGAAGCGGCTGCAGCGTCAGTATTAGCCGTTTCACCAGCAATTTGGCAGCTGTGGAAACTTGCAGGGCGTGGGAGAAATCCTTACAATGTCTGCGTGGGAGCCATTTTTGCACAAACTGAGGACGTTTGAGATAAAGCCCTTGATTTAGAGGCTAGAACATGGCAAGTCCACTGGGTCTCTGTCACACTGATGCTGAGAATGAACATCTTCATGGGAAAGTCAGAGGCTACACGCTGCCGAGCAGCTGTCACCAGCCCAGGACTGCATTAAGGAGAGAATGTGCTCACGGCCTCCTATTGGGGTATAAAGTACATGACTCATACGAGCGAAATCTCCCAAAGAGGACGCTAGTACAGCTAGGGACGTGTGTGCATGCGCGTTGCAGAAATTTGAGAAAATCTACATAAGCCTGAAAAAAATAAAAATTTAGGTCACCAGTAATGCCTTCCCAATGTATTAGAACGTTGGTGTGTTTCCTTCCAGTCTTTTTTCTGGACTGGGCGTGGTCAGCTCTAACACAGATGCCTGGTTCTTCCCACGGGCTGGACCACAGCCCACACACAACTCTCTCTCCTCCCCTGCTGCCCGGCTCACCCACACCTCCTGCCAGTCGGCAGCTGGCCCTGCCCACACCCCAGTAAGAGGTGGCTGGCTGGTCCCGGGAGGAACCACACCTGACGGGTAACTCGGGGCATCCCGCCCCTCACCGTCTCGTTGTCTGCACAAAGAAAACGTCTCTCCCTGTCGCCCAGGCTTTGCTGCAGAGGCTGAGATGGAGGTGGACACGCCACAGCAAGATGGGCAGCTATGATTTCCAGAGACATAACGTGTCAAGGCTACAGAGGGAGCTCAGGGCGACAGGACGCCACGGGCCATCCGCAGGGTGACAGCCAGGACTGTGTGCCCGCCGGGACACCTCCAACCACTCCCAGCGGGGCAGCCCACTCGTGGCCTGTGCAGCCTGAGACTTGGCTGGAGGCAGCGGGAGGTGGCCTATCTGTCCTCTGAGGGAGGAGAGAAGCCCTGACATTGAAGCTGAGGGCCAGCGCTCTAACCTTGCACCCTTGACCAGCTGCTGCCTCTGTGAAATTACACTCATTACCCTGTGCAGACACGGCCACACTCCTGCAGCACTTACACGCCCCGACGCTGGTCACCTAGTGACTCACTCCAACCTCACTCACAAGCGACAAGGCGGGGAGTGAGTGGAGTATACGGAACGTCCCCTCTATAGGTCAAAAGGGGTCAACTCTTGGCCATTTCATGTGGTTTGCCCGGTAGTGCTATGTCCACTTTACAGATGAGGGAATTAGGCCCAGACTGGATGTGTGACCTGCCCGAGATCACACACTGGAGGACACTTTGCAGCCATTCCTCCAGACCGTCTCCCCAAAGGCTCGGCAAACCGGGCTCTAGGCGTTTGGCGGTAACACGGAGACGTCACCACCAGCGGAGAAGCATCCTGCCTCTGCTCGCCTGAGGCGGCCAGTTATTCCTCCCACGCCCCGGCGCGCCTGAGTCCCCGGACCCCCAGACCTGAGAGGGGCAGCACTGCCCACCGGAGGCTGCAGAGCTCCCCAGGGTGCAGCCCACCTGCCACGCCCAGCCCCAGCCGCCTCCTGGTAGCTTACCTCTCCGTGTCGCTGTCGCTGGATACCACCTCTTCCAAGGCTGCCTGCAGGTCGGCGATCCGCCGGATGGACGTCTCCAGGTCTGTCTGGAGGGTCTGTCTCACTGCGGCGAGCTCCTCCACGTACTTCTCCTGGAGACAGAGGCCACAGCACACGCTGGCCTTGGGCGAGACCCCCACCCGCCTACGAGAGCTCTGGGGAGGGGCCTGGCGCTCACTGGGACCCTGTGACGTGGCGCGTGCCCACGAGGGGCTCTCTCTATGGACAGGCTCGTGGACCCTCAGATGCTCTGGATTTTACAGAGGAGGAAGTGGATGCCTGGGGGCTCCAGGGCACGGCCCCGCACAGAGCTCACTCACCCACATGGGGGGTGCCGGCCCCAAGTGGACACCCTGGATAGATGGGTCAATGGATGAGTCAATGTATGTTTCCCAGGAGAGTTGCGGAGGCTGGTTCTGGAAGCGGAGTCTCTGTCCCAGGGATGGATGTGGAGCGGGAGATTGGGGGGAGGGCAGAACAAGAACGGGTCCCTCACAGCTCTGTCACCTAGACCCCCCCCAACGTTCCATCCTCAAAGGCAGCAAAAGGCAAAGATGGAAACCCCAGTGGGGCTCCCCGCGGAGCCGGCCAGCACCGCTGGTGCTCACTGAGACCTTTCCATGCCCAGCATTGTGCTCAGCGTTTCACGCTCCTGGCCTCACTCACTCCTCACAAGTCTGGCACGTGGCTCTTTATTACTGATCCCATTTCACAGATGAGGAAATGAGGCCTGGGGGACCGCAAGCTCGAACTGGAACACGAGCTGGAACCCAAGCTTGGTGCATCTGACTCTCCATGCTCATCCCGTTACTTTCTGCCCTGACTGGATTTTTGTCCAGACTCCCTGGAAAATCTCTGACTTTCATTTGTAACGCTATTCCCACGCTCCTCCCCTTTAACACAATGACTGTCAACTGAGGGTGAGTTTGCCCTCCAGGGGACATCAGGCGACGTCCAGAGGCGTTTCTGGTTGTCACACTTGGGAGTCTGATGGCATCTAGCAGAGTAGAGGCCAAGGGCGCTGCCCAGAATCTTACAACGCACAAGGCAACCTCCACCATGAAGGATTACTTCACACAAATGTCAACAGTGTCCAGCCTGAGAAACCCTGGGTTAAACCCAGAAACCCACCTTCTGGGAATTAATCCCATGGGGTGTAAACTAAAACACAGAGCAAGGCTCTGTAACCAGGGATGCCTGGGGCTGTGCTACTGATGACACGAGAGGCTGAGAGCCGCCTTGTCACCTGGCAACTGGGACTGGTTACGGAAATCACAGCGCGTCACTTTGATGCTATTAGGCAGACGTCAACATTAGAAATAAGGATGGTGGCAGTATGGAACGCCTTCTGTGAAATACCATTAAGCAAGCAGAAGAGGACAGAGAATATCGTGCCCAAGTCTACGTGCGCATAGCACACATGCAGCTGGGAAAACACTTGGAGAGTTGAGAATATTTATGGATGGGAGCAAAGAGGGGTTATGGATAGGATTTTTCTTTTGAGCTGCTCTAATTATGTCAAGTTTCTTTTTTGACTGCTGTCTTTTAAGAAACATGTATATACCAACTGATGAGAGCGTGAAGGGGTGAAAACTAAGAATTGAGGGTCAATCTAAGTACAATTCCCAGCTCCCCACGCAACCCACTAGCTGTGGGACCGGAAACGGTTCACAGTCCCTCTCTGAGCCTGGGATTGTTTTTCTTTATTTTGTAGATGAGGAAATCGAGGCCACTGAAGTCACTCAAGGCTGCAAGGAGGGGAACCCCGGTCTGCCCCGCTCCCAGGCCAGTGATCTTTCTGGGGCTCTGTTTGCCCGCCCCAGTGAAAGCCAGCGGGGACCAGGGCTGCTCCCCGTCACAGGGGCGCGCTCAGCTCCGCATAGCAGACCAGCTTGTCCATTCACGGTATTGTAAATCTGTGCCTTCACACTGACTTTTGAGTCTTCTCCAATTTGAGAGAGAGAGCGAGCGAGCAAAGACCAAGAAAGCCAAAGAAGCAAGCCCAGCTGACGAGGGAGGGGGCGACGTGGAGAGGTGGGGGAGAGGTGCCCTGGGTTGAAACAGCCCGCTGTGAAATCCCCATCTTGGTGCTGACAAGGTGAGAAATGGTCTGAGGCAGGGCCCCAGGCAGGAGGTCGGTGGACTGTCAGAGGAAATAACACACCGTGGGACGGTGAGGGGGGTGTTCGCCCAGGAGGCGAGCTTGTCAGCTCATAAAGACACCTAGGAAAATGGCTGGGCACACGATCCCAGGAGATTACAGGAGCGTCGCCCGAGCGCTGCTTCTTGCTAGTGGGCCGGGATGACAGCGTCCCTGGGAGGAGAGGGGACGAGGCACCTGTGTATCTGTGAGACATGGAGATGCTACCCATGTCCATGTCTGGGCCATTCCAGGCACGTGGTGAACGTTTCTTTTAGAGATGAGGAAACTCATCTCTCACCAGAACAGCAAAAAGACCCACCCAAGGTCATGCAGCTGGGAGACCACAAAACTAGGCAGCCAAGTCTTGGGTTCTCAGGTGAGGCCCTTAGGCCACACGAGCTGAGAGAGAAGAGCCCAGATGTCCCCTCCTGGTTGTGCCTGGGTGACCTTGGCCCACGTCAACGTCACACGGAGGGAGCAACGAGGTCTTACAGTCTCGATCCGCGAGAAGCCTCCTGGCGGACAGAGGACAGGGAAGGGAAGGATGCTGGGTCTCAGGGACAGGTGGCTCTGAGCCAGGACCAAGCAGGTGAGCAGAGGAAATAGGGACCTGAGATGCATCAGATCCATAATATCATGAAAGTGAAAGTAGGCTCTGGAGCCAGGATGCCTGGGTTCGAATCCCAGCTCTACCACTCACTGGCTGTGTGACTTTCAGCAAGTTATTCAACCTCTCTGACCCCCACGGGTAAAATGGGGGCAGCCGTAGTCCCCTTCCCAGGGCTGTTGTGAGGATCGAATGAGCTTGGCAGAGAGGAAAGGCTTGGCCAGTGGTGGCATCGCTACGTCTTAACGCTCAGAGAACGACGAGCAATTGTGTGGGTGTCCCCACGTCACGGGGGGGGGCGGTTTGCCAAGGTCACGCAGAGAATAAGGAGGCTGGCATGCAGGGCTCTGAAAGCTTTCTCACCATCTGCAGAGGAAAGACGGGGGTGGAAAGCAAGGGCAGCTTAGAGGATGAGTTAGCTAGACAGGGCGAGGACAGCTGAGAGCAAGAAAACCATCAACAGACAGGTGAGGCCTGTGGTGCCGGGGACCTGCCGCTACTGCCTCCCTCCACTGTGCCCCTTGCCCTCCGCGTCCCACCCCCACCTGCCTGGGGTCACGCCTCAGGCTCAGCAGGAACCTCCCAGGGAGACGGATGTGGGAAATTCAGAGTCTGTAATCAGCGAACCTCTCCTGTTTCAACTTGAAAACCAACTAGTCTGCTGACTGCCGAGGCCAAGTCATCGGGCGAAATGGAT
>NW_021703765.1:67763865-67794651 GCF_005190385.1 Monodon monoceros
CTGCTGACTGCCGAGGCCAAGTCATCGGGCGAAATGGATGCGGTGCCCACACTGTCTCCTGGGGGCAGACAAAACAAGGCCCAAGCCAGAGACGGCTCGAGAGACATGGAGGGGAGGGTGGTGCACCAGGAGAAGGGGGCACAGGGGAGGCCCCCTCTGGGGCCTTCTTCCACCTCCATGAGCAGCAGCGCTCAGGATCGGGTCAGGACTGCTACGCAAATGGGATTGTGTTTTGAGGCCAAGTACGAGCTCGGTCTTCTCTGTTTTACTCTCTCTTTGCGGGCTTGGAGCAGGAAGAAGTTGTGGGGGGGAAATTAGGGAACAAAAGTATTTAGACAGTAAGATGTGTACAATAGAAACCTACTAATAAACATACCATATGTCCATATTACTCCACAGCTACAATGTAGTGATATACATTGTAACAGACACACAACATGCTAACGTAGATTATTATATATTCATTATATATATACACACACACACACACACACACACACACACACACACACACACTGTCATACCATTCATTCAATAAGCATCTACTGAGCATGAACTACGTGCCAGCAGCACTGATCTAGGCACAGGCAGTGCAGATAAAATCCTAACTCCCATGAGCCCTGATCTTTCTGTATTGCTGCCATCTAGAACAGAGCAGGCACTCAATATGTCTTGGGATTGAGTGAATGGCGTTACCGCATGACTGTAAGAGCTGAATGAAGGAGGGATACACACTAAGGCACACATAATACACACCACGCACACAGAGATCAACACAAGACTACGACGTATGTGTACGCGCCAGCCTCCCCTGCATCACATGAGAGAGTCATCAACCCTCGTTAAACTCCCAAGCTGCTCCCCCGGAACGTGCTGTGTGGAGTTGCCCGTGTTGGGAGCAGTTTGTGCGATAATCAGTGGCTGCAATTAAAATCATCTCCCTTGTGATGTCCCATTAGAGGCTAATCTTTGAAACTGTGGTCCGGGATCCCTGCCCCGGGCATCTCAATCTGCAGGACCCTCTCCTGCCTGCAGATGCACAGGACTCTCCTATGTCACTTTCTGCGCCTCTGGAGGTTGCCTCTCTAAACTCTGGAGGTGTCCCGCAAGGCCTCCCAAAGTTAATTTCACCTAATTTATATTATAGATCAGACTATCTCAAAACATCCTCAAAACCTGATGAAAATTCACCTTGTTATTCTTTTCTGATGTGCTAATGACAAATAGAAACTTCATGTTACAGAGCCTGGTGTTAAGAAAAAATTATACGCACCTGCATATGCTGTGTAACTGTGTATAAATGTACGTTTATATAAAGAATACATGTAGTATATAGAAATGTAAATGTATAAATGTAAATACATAAATATGTGTATGTGTGAATGTGTGTTCTCATGTGTATTTACAGATTCACACACAAATATTCCCAGTCTGACACATAGCACAAACTTAATAAGTATTTGTGAATAATTAATAAATGAACGTATTTATTTCTATTTCTCACGTGGGCAGGCGTGTTACTAAATGTTTGAAAAAAAACCTTCTCACGCAATCTTTATAAAAACCCTCGGAATCACATACAATATAAACACATAAAAAGTAACGTGAGAACATTACAACAAACTCGTTGCAGAGCTATTATCTCTGTGCAGTGAGATATCAGGTGATTCCCACCCCCCCTTTGTATATTTCTCCCGATATTCTGCAAAGAATATGATTTACTTTTGTTATCAGAAAATTAAAAATACAGGACTTCATTTCTCTCTGCACTGCAATCACCAACCCCCTGGTCCACCCGCTCAATGCCTCGCACGGCAGCCTCATTATCCCCATTTTTCAGGTGAGCAGGCTGAGCCTCAGGAAGGTTAAGTCACTTGCCCAGGGACATGCACCCAAGACATGACAGGCTAGAGTGGACCCAGGTCTCCTGACCCCAGCCCACAGCTATTTTCCCCTTTGCCTCTATTTGCTCCTGCTTCATCCAAGGATGCCTGTGTCTCCAGAGCTGGGGGGAGTCTTCCCAGAAAGCAAGGTTATGAGGAACTTCCATTGTTTCATTCAAATTGTCCAAGGGTCACTTGCCTGGGAGAAAGGAGGCTATGGGGGAAAGTAAAGGCCCCGTGCATTGTGTCCTGGCAAGAGCTCCAAGGCCATATTGGCAATGGAGTGAGCATGAGCAGGAAGCGTTCAGTTCCATTTTGGGAAAGAGTTGGGGCGCCCCTTAGGAAACCCCAAGTGATACATCAGATTCTCTTATTTAAGACTGAAAAAGAGCCCAACCTCTAGCTGGAAGGGGACTAAGGAGAAGGTAGTTGTCACTAGACAATCTCCTTTCTTCATAATCATCCTGCAAAGTGTTTTCTTTTAATGATGTGGTGATACAGAGAGACTCATCAAAGATCCCAAAGTCACCCAGCTAGACAGTGACACGTAGGTTCAAGCTCAGGCCTGCCTGTTTCCAAAGGGTCAGGAAACATCATGACTCCTCCTATTCTTTTCTTTGCCTATGGCAGGCATGCCTAATCGATCACTGCACAGACCCAGGCAATGTGGGGCCTGAGTCCTTTCTCTGAACCACCAAGCTGAGTGCTTCACCCCAGTACTGCCCTGTGCTCCATCCACCAGCATCAACTGGAACTCCCAACTCTGCCACACTTCAAATGATCTCAATCCTCCTGGAAATGCCTCCTGAATTCTCAAAGAAGACACTTAATATAAGTTGGTTGCGGGTGGGGGGGGGCTGGTATTTCTGGTATTTCTCCTTGAATGTTGATGAGTGCTCTATGAAACTGAGGGAAGCTGAAGCCCAACCACACTTAGGAAGGGACCCTGGCTGGTGGGGAGGGGGAGATGCAAACTACCAACAACATGGGAGCAGCAGGAAAAGCTCTGGCTTTAGGATGAGATGAACCCTGAGGCACTATGTGAATTTTGAAGAATTACTAACCCTTCCTTAACTTTCAGTTCCTCATCTGTTAAAATGACAGTGTTATTCTGCAACAAACGGTATTGCAAGGAACAAGTGAAATAATGTAAAACTGCGTATATCTGGTATACCTAATACTGTGGCACGTACTTGATACATAACAAAGGTTCCCATTTCCTTCTTTCAAAGTAAAGACTCCGAAAACATGAAACCTGCAGGGACTGTATAGTGAGGATAGCCTCATTTCTCAGAAAATGAATTCTATGAACCTGATACTTTTCTGTTGAAGCCAGAAAGATTTAATGCAATACCTCCAAGGAGCCTGTATCAGTCAGGAAAATAGAAATCACTCTAGATCATTCAGCCAAAGGAATTTAATATAGGGAATTGGTTTTTCAGGTGATGGAAAAGATGAGAAGCCAGAAGAGATTAACAACTACAGGAAGGCACTGCCAACCTAGGGCTGGAAGGAAAAGCCAAAAAGTTGGGCCATCCAACGGGCAACAGCAGGGCTGCCCAATGGGAGCTGCAGTCAGGGAGGAGGGTGCCAAATGGGATCCGGAATTACAGAGGCTGGGCTGCAGTCAGGTATGCCCCCCACCCCCGACCCCAAGGCAGTGCGAGAGAGGGAGAAATACACTGGTTCTTCTACTCCTCCTGTCTTTCAACTGTCCCTCACTGCCGTTCACTTGGCTGAACCTACCAGAAGGCAAGCTCTTCAAACAGTTTAGAGCACAGCAGAGAAACGGTGGGAGTGAATCTGAGAGCAAACGGGAGAATTCCTGGTACAGAGCACAGAGGCATCTGGGCTATAGCCAGGCTTCATTATTAAAAACAGATGAGGGTGTTTTCAGTCTGTAAAAATTCATCCAACTGGACACTTCTAAGATTTGCACACTCTTCTAGTTGTATATTTCAAGGAAAACATTACAATAAATCCAGAATTAACGACTGTCAAGTGTTACAACCAAATGCTGGATTACAACCCCCAGTCTGGATTATTTATTGCTACATAACAAATTGCCTCAACACCTAGTCACTTTGAAATATCAAACGTCATTCTCACTCATAGTTTTCTGTGGGTCAAGAATTCAGAGGCGGCTTAGCTGTGTGGTTCTGGCTCATGGTCTATGGTAGGATGAACAAGGCCCCCAAAGATGTCCACATCCTAATCCCCAGAACATGTGAATATGTTCACTTAGATGGCAAAAGGAATTTTGCAGATGTGACTAAATTAAAAATCTTAAGATGAGCGTTTATCCTGGATTATGTGGATAAGCTGGGTGGCCCCTAAATGTAATCATAAGGGTCCTTATAAAAGGGAGGTGATAGGGTCAGTGGGGAAGAAAACAGTGCTGTGATGATGGAATCATGGATAGGAGTGATGCAGCCAGGAGCCAAGAAATGCTGGCTGCCTCTAGAAGCTGGAAGATGCAAGGAATGGATCACCCCCTGGGGCCTCCAGAAGGAGCCAGCCCTCCTTTCACCTTGATTTTAACCCCTTAAGACTCATTTTGGACTTCCGACCTTCATAACTATCAGAGAATAAACTGTGTTATTTTAAAGTTACTATGTTTGTGGTAATTTGCTGCAACAGCAATGGGAAACCTACACAGGATTTGTCACGATGTCACAGTGAAGATGTCAGCCAGGTATGGTTGTCTGAAGGCCGCCCTGAAGCTGGAGAGTCCTTTTTAGAAAGCTCACTGACATGGCTATCAGCTGGAGGCCTTAGTTCCCTGCCACGAGGGCCCCCACTGAGCTGCTTGAGTGTTCTCATGACATGGTGGCTGGCTTTACCAGAGCACGTGATCCAAGGGAGAGCAAGGCAAATGCCAAAGACCTTTTATAACCTAGCCTCCAAGTGACATACCATTGCTCCTGACCATCTATTGGTCACACAGACCAACTCCGATACAGTACGGAGGAGGCTACAGGGGGGTGTGAAGGCAGAGATGGGGACCGCTGAGAACCTTCTTGGAGGCTGGCCCCCACAGTAACACTGACGCTTCTTCACCCACAGGCCCCAGCTCCAGTGACTCCCTCACCCACAAAGGAAAACCCTGTAGGAACCCTGAGCTGCTTCTCATTTCTTGGAGCACATCTGTTTATAGGTTGTACGATGTCCCCCCCAAAGATATGTTGAAATCCTAATCCCCAGTAGTTCAGAATGCAACTGTATTTGGAGTCAGGGTCTTTACAGAGGCAATCAAGTTAAAACAAGGTCATGAGAGAGGGACCTAATCCAACATGACCGGTGCTCTTATGAGAAGAGGGAAATTTGGAAATGACGACAGTCATGCATAGAGGAAAGATGATGTGAAGCCATAGAGGGAGAGCGCCGCGTGGAGACAAAAGATTCAAGAGTTGCACCTATAATCTAAGGAACATCAAAGATTGCCGGCAAACCACCAGGAGAGAGGCATGGGACAGTTTCTTCTCTAGCGCCTTCAGGGGAGCAAGGCCCTGCGGACGACATCTTGATTTTAGATTTCTAGTCTCCAGGATGTGAGACAATGCGTTGCTGTTTTACCGAGCTACCCGGTTTGTGGTACTTGGTTACAGCAGCCTGAGCAAACTAACGTAACACCGTGTGATCTTTTATTTTTCTTTTATACATCATTACCTTTCTTTTCTGGTTCTAATAGGGTTCATTACACAGAATTTAGAAAATAGAGTTGCCAAAGGAAAAAAAACATTAAAAATTGCCCTTCAGTCTGTTACCTCGGGGACAGCCCCTCTTGATGACTATGTTGGTGTGTCTCCATCCTGTGTTCACTTCTTCATGTGTGTATAGACACATCTATTGGACACGCACTGGGGCAAAAGAGTTTAATAGGAAAGGGAGAATGGAGTTAGCCAGGCGGACAAGCAGGGGACCGTGGCGCCCCTGCCCTGCCAGGACTCTCCGGTATCTCCAGGCAGAAGAACGCGTGGGGCTCCAGGCGCCTGCTTGCTATCTTTCATTTCCCTTCTCACTTTTCAAGCTGATTGTTTTAAAATGCCCCCAGCTACTACCTGAGGGCCTTTATCGCTTTCTGGAAAGTTAATATTTTAGGTAACTTGGGCTGTTCTAGATGAGAAAGAGCCAGCCTGCAGAAAGTCTCAGATGTATTTGCTACGCACGTCCATGCATCACGTAAACATCTGTGGACACACACACCATATACCAGGGGCCCAAGCTGAGGCTCAGGGCAGGAAGCCACCTGGCCAAGGTTGCTGGGGCCACTGGGTGGCAGAAGCAGAACTGGAGTCTTTCCTACCCAGGTCATTTCTCTGTCAGCAAGTGTGTGCCTCTCTCCTTTCTCTGTTCTCACACTTCGGATGAGCCATTTTTGCCTAAACCCTGGCTCCAGCTACTCAAGTCATAACAGTGCCATGAGAAGGGGGCTCCGAACTTGATTCTTGTGGTCCCACGTTTCTCCTGATGGGTGGGGAGTGGCAGAAGGCACAGCCTCCTTGGAAGGGCATGAGACCCTCACACACAGAAGGGGAATGTGGCTGAGGGTCTTTGGAGCCAGCAGGATGGCAGTGGGGAGGGCAGGGTGATCAGGCTTCAAGGCACCAGTGGGCTGTGAGTCTTAGGGTCACAAGGTTTGCAAATAAAACTTTTAAAAAACCTCTCTAAGGTTCCTTACAGTTCTAACTACTCAGAGCTGGTAGCCCTCCCAGCCCTAGAACCGCCCCAGCCTGTGACTACTGCTGCAGCACCTTCAGAAAGGGACAAAGAACTGTCACCGGAGTGCAACTCTCTCAAGGTTGGCACCCACAGGGCCCTCACAAAACCTCCAGCCGCAGAAAGACATCCTGACCTGGCGTGAATCCAAACACCCCACTCCCCACTTCCCAGAGCTGCCCACCCAACTGCTTCCTGCAAAAAGGAAAAAAGGCATTTCATTTTTTTCTGCTCCAGTGCAAATATGACATATCTGTGCCATCTGATTTTCCTGACAAATAATTACATCAATGTAATTATGCCTCAAATGCGGAAATTCTCTGTACCATGTACACCGACACCACACTTCCCTCATCAGAGGGCCGTTGCTCCAGGCAGTAATTATCAAGCCACCTTTGACATGTCTTATTTCAATTTAAATGGAAATGAAGCTCATAGATCTTCCCAGCCCACGATCCCACATGACTGCAGAAATAGAGACACTATTGAAACTTTGAACTTTGAATTACTGAACTTTTGAACCGGACTCTGAAACTTCTCAAGTGGCCTCAGGTTTTGCATCCAAAGAAGTTAAAGTGAGAGAACAACTTATTCCTATGTACCCCTGGCCCCTTCTCTGATCCTCAAGTACAGTATCTCATATCAACACAGTGGGCTTATCTCTTGCCTCTTTCCCCAGCTCTCCATCCCCTGTAAATTTAGTCTTCATCACCAGCTCCTGAAGGTTCTCATCGTCTTGGTCCTCCTCTTCAATCCAGCCCCCTCTCCAATCCACCTTCCATACAGCATCCAAGGGAGAATCTTTTTTTTTTTTTCAAGGGAGAATCTTTTTAATCCAATTGAGTCCTCTCCTGCTTAAGAGACTTCAGTGCCTCTTCACCTCCCCAAGTCCAGACTGTGCAGTTGAGCCTATCAAGGCTTTCACAGTCTTTCTTCCAACTCACCTTCCAAGGTTCCTCTCCTTCCATGGCCAACAGTGCACCCACACATCAGTAATTCCCACAGTGCTCAAACATGCCGTGTCCTTTCATGCCTCTGTGCCTTTGGACCTACCATTCCTCCACCTGGAGTGCTCTTCTCTACTCTGACAAGTGAACTCCTATTCATCCCTCAAGACCCATTCCACAGCCACCTCTTCTGGGATGGCCTCGCTGGCTCCCCTGGGTAGAATCAGCCACTTTCATCTCTGTGTTTTGGGACAAGTCACTGAGTTACGCATACACCTCCATCAGATTGTAATTAATTTCCAATTTCTAATTTCCTGCTATACTGAGCTCCTTATGAGTAGGGCTATACTCAGCCTAATATCTCAAATGCCTAATGCAGTAGCTAGAACTTAGAAGTCACCCCATAAATATTCAGCTTTCAATTCTCCCAGCTCTACATTCACGGTGGGGGCCGTAGGCAGCGGGTCTGACCACCACAGGTCTTCAACTCACACAGACATGGGCTTGCAACCCAGCTCCACCACTTGCGGCATGACTATGAGCAAGCCTGTCACCCACTTCCCTGACCCTCAGTCTCCTCACCTGTAAAGTAGGAGTACTGACAGCATCACTGTGCTGTGGGACTAGCTGAGGACTCATGCGTGGAAGGTGCTTGAAATGTCAGATAAAACACAGCAAGTTTTATGCTCGATAAACATCAGCCCTCTGTCCTGCTCTCAGAACTACTGGGTGACACCTTGTGAAACACAGCAAGTTTGGGGGGGTCTCTTCTCCCCCTCTCCCCCATTCCTCCTGGCCCTCCCACACGCCTCATTTAGGCATCTGGTGACCTCAGTCTCACACCCCACCGGCCACACCATTTTAATGCCCCAAACGTGGTCCCCCACATCCTTCCAGTCCCCTCTCCACCAGAACACTTTCACATTTTGTCCCACTCCATCACTGCCAGGTCCCAAGTCACGCAAACATGCCCCCACATCAGATAAAATCCTGACTGCCAATGTGCCGACCCCCCAGGGCAGGTTAGGTCTCATCCCTGCCAGCAACCGTATGTGTCCAGAGCGTCCCAGGAGAGACGTGGCAAGAGACTGCAGACACTGCTCACAGATACAGGAGTCGGAAAACGGCCCCCAAATAAAGTCACCCAAGCCAGCAGTGACCAAAGTGACCACATCCCAGCAGCTATGCCAGGTAGCCACAGCCAGCGCGAGTCAGCACAGGGGTGAGGTGGAGACCCACACCAGACTCAAGACCTGGCAACGAGCCCCACATCCGCACTGGCTCCCCAGGCACCAACAAGCACACCCTCGAGTCTGTCCCCTCAACTCCATCAATATCAGTTCCCTCCCGATCTTCAACACAGAATACTGCGAGGCTCGAGTCACATTCAGGTGCTTTGTAAACTGTGACGAGCTGAGCGCATGTGAGACATTATTTATCACACTGCTTCTTCCCTCTTCACATCTCCTTCTTTTTTCAGACACATCTGATGGCCTCATCACAACTAAAGCCCTGGCCGGCGTTCTCAACAAACCAAAGTACCATCACGAATGAACTCGGGTGAGCGGCGAAAGCAATCCCTCCCAGGTAAATCAACCCCCATTAATGGTCTTGTATTATTAGATACGTTCCCCGCAAGAACTGATCAGGGAGAACAAGGACCAGAGAGATATTGGTATTGGCGATCAAGGCCATCCTGGCTTTCCTTGTGCTTGGACCAGAGACAATGCCGTCTCGCTGAGAAACAGGTGAAGGAGCTACTGTCAGAGAAAACGGCGCGTGCGACACAAACAGCAAAAGACACTGATAAGCAGCGGGTGGCCAGGCGTGAAAATGACCAGAGATGAAGACAGTGACCTCTAGACTTGATTGGCTTCCATCTGCAGAGGCAAGAGGATGTCACAGAGACACGAACACCCTGGCCACGTTTCAGACTCGGAGAAATTTCCACCCACCCATTGGGAAATGGACATTTTTGCTAGTTACGATTCTCACTTATTCATGCCACTTTTGTGAGACGGTTTCAAATGCTAACTCCTCTAATTCATGGGCACTATGTGGCCTCTGGAGAGGGGTTCTGGATGGATTTTGATTTTCTGGACTGAAGAAGCCTGAGCTAAAATGCAGGGTTTCTCAACTTCAGCATTACTGCCATTGGGGCCACATGAATCTTTGTTGGCGGAGGGAAGGGAGTGGTCCTGGGTGTTTCAGGATGCTTAGCAGCAACCCCGGCCTCTAACCCACTAGGTATCAGCACCACCCCGCCCCTAAGTTGTGCCAACCAAAAATGTCTCCAGATACTGTAAGATATTATTACTTGAGTGGCAAAATCGACCCCAGGTGGGGGCCAAGCTAAAGGCATAATGGTAGGTGGGAGACATTAATTTAGAAGACACAGACTCTGGATCACACCAATATGAATCTGAATCCTGAATGAGCCACTTCCTGCTGTGTGACCTCATCTTACAAAACATAAGCCTCCCCTTCCCGTGACTTCAGAGGCTTTGGAACAAGGAGAGGGTATCATGTAGGGCCAGCCACTCCCAGGGAGGTCCGTGTGCCAGCATCACCAGGACGCCGGTCACAAATGCAGGCTCTCCAGCCCTGTCCCAGCCCTGCTGACTCAGGTTCTGCCTTTGAACATCCCTGGGTGATCTGTATGCACTGATGCTTGAGAAACACTGGCACTGCGATTAAGAGCATAGGTTTTAGTGTCATGAGACTGATTCCATATCCCGGTGCCAATCTTTCTTAGCTATCCAGCCTTGGGCAAGTCACTTCACCTCTATGTAAGCCTCTTTAAAATGTGTAAAACAGAGATAAAAATACCACCTCGCTCCAAGGATTGGAAGTGCCCATTTAATGAGATGGGGCATGAGGTGGGCCACAGCATGGACAGGCAGTACATGTCAGCTCCCGGGCTCCCAGCAGGAAGACTCAGAGACCCTGAAGGAAGCTCCCTTGGTGCACTTTTTTGATCTTCCCTTTGATGGAGTCTAGAATTACAACAGCCACGTGGCTGCTCATGGTCCATTTAGTCCTTTACGGACCCAGCAGGAAGGAAAAGCAACCGCCAAGCGCTGTGCGCTCTCTCCCCGCACATCTCAAGGTTACGGCCTGGTGGCACGTGCCTTGGGGAGGGACAGCCTCATCACATCCGCCCTGCAGCTGGGCCCAGGGCTCTCCCGGGTCTGTCCGTCCTGCCCTCGCAGCCGCTCAGGGTCATCTCCTGCTTCTCATCCAGAGGCTTGGCTCCGGGGAAGGCAGGCGTGGTTCCAACGGCTTCTCACTGGTTTCCCTCCATTCAGAGACAGGCTCTCTGGCTTTCTCCCAGCGCCAGGGAGCACGTCAGCCACAGCCCCTTGAAGCTCTTTCCTCCCCTCATTCCCTCCCTGGAGGCCAGATGCTGTCCTGGGAGAGACATGGTCTGAACTAGGCAAAACCATCCTCAAAACGGCCCCATGTCCAAGTGGGGCCCCTAGGAACCTCTAAAGTAGGTCTGTGAGTTTACTATGCAAATCCCAGTACCTGAGGAAACCCTTTCAACTTTTATGTTCCAAACAAGGCGCAAACTCTGGCTCCTGGGATCATATCTGGCCTGTGCCTGTTTTTGTAAATAAAGTTTTATTGGAACACAACTACACTAGTTTGTCTTGTCTACAGCTGCTTTCAGAGTTCAGAGGTTGAGACAGAGGGACTCTGTGGTCCACAAAGCTGAAAGTATTTACTACCTGGCCCCTGTTCTAAAATCCTGAGGTTCAGACTCCTCTAGTGGTGCAGTGGTTAAGAATCTGCCTGCCAATGCAGGGGACATGGGTTCAAGCCCTGGTCTGGGAAGATCCCATGTGCCTCGGAGCAACTACGCCCGTGCGCCACAACTACTGAGCCTGCGCTCTAGAGCCTGTAAGCCACAACTACTGAGCCCACGTGCCACAACTACTGAAGCCCACGCACCACAACTACTGAAGCCCGTGTGGCTAGAGCTCGTGCTCCACAACAAGAGAAGCCACCGCAGTGAGAAGCCCACGCACCGCAACAAAGGGTAACCTTGCTCGCCGCAGCTAGAGAAAGCCCGCAGGTTCTCAGTTTTGCTTATGCAAATGTCTCACCGCAGTAGATAGCTGAACCCTTCCTGGGTGTGTAGTTAACTTTTGGGCCCCGCCCTGGAAGGGTTAAGAAGAAAGTGATTCTTCTTAAAGAATTAGAAGAAAGGAAGAAGAAAAAGAAAGGAAGCAGACGGTGTCACTGGGGAAAGAAGACACAGAAGCAAAACCACCAAATCACTGATACAAAGGCAGGGACTATAAGCTAAACTAGGCAGCAGACGGTGTGATTAGGGTCTGGATGGGAAGAGCCCTGTGTCTCCCTTCTCGGCCTCCTGCTCCTCGCCTGTAACAGAGTCAGGGTGAAGCGCCTACATCAGGGCTCTTCCTGTCTGTGTGGGTCACCTGAGGGTCTTGTTAAAATGCAGATCATGGGGCTTCCCTGGTGGCACAGTGGTTGAGAGTCCGCCTGCCAACGCAGGGGACATGGGTTCGTGCCCCGGTCCAGGAAGATCCCACATGCCGCAGAGCGGCTGGGCCCGTGAGCCATGGCCACTGAGCCTGCGCATCCGGAGCCTGTGCTCCGCAACAGGAGAGGCCACAACAGTGAGAGGCCCGCGTACCGAAGGAAAAAAAAAAAAAAATGCAGATCATGACTCAAAGGCGTGGGGTGGGGCCTGAGGTCCTGCAGCCAAGGCTGCTGGTCTGAGAATGACACTTTGATTTGGAGGTAGGTCACGGGGACTTTGGGAGAAGTAAATGGCAGAATGTACAAACCACGTTTAGGCCTGACACAAATGGTAGGCTGTTATAGAAATAATAATCATAACAGCCACAACAATGACAACAATAAGTAAATACAAACTATACATAACCCAACTTAAAATCAACCTCCAGCTGACGTCCATAACAGAAACCATAAATATGTAAATCCACAGAGTCACAAAGCAGGGCTGTGTTTACCCTTCTCCTACAAACAGCAATCTCCTCCCCCCGCCCACCCCGTCAAGTGAGTCTTAACTATTAGCATCATCACGCAAACGTCAGAACTATCCTGAAGACCTTGTCTAAAAATCGCACCAGTTAGAACACAGAGATAATATTAGCTTTGAAACACAGTGTCCTTGACCTGCAGACACAATCTTCAATGTTGGCCTCACTTTAAACTACCCTCATTAGCTACTCATTCTAACAAGAGATGTGTGTACACAGAAACTTGATTTGTGTCCTTGTGATGGAGATGGGTGGGCTGAGCCAGGGACAGCATCCTGGAGTGGGAGGGCCCTGGTAGAAACGGACAACAGAAGGACCATCCTTGGGAAACTCAGAGCCGCTAGACCTTCAAATGAGCTACAGAAATACTGGCATCACCGATCCTGTCGCTGTAGCAGGGGCCAACAGGAAAGCTCCAGGCAGTCTTCTTTCATCAAGTTTACTCCCTCGTGATTTTTAGCAGGGGTGAGGAGGTGGGTACTAGGGAGAGCTACACTTTATTGACATTTAATATGTGCAAGACACTCCGCTAATATCCAGGTTACCTTAGAGCCCATTTTACAGATGAGGAAACTGAGACTCAAAGAAAGCAGGTGACTTGCCCTGTACACACAGTCTGGAAGGGCTAGAGCCATGATTTACATCTAGTTCTGCTATGCATTCCCTACTCTGCTTTTCCTTCCAAAGGAGCTTAGAGCAGCAGTTGGCAAACCACAGTCTAGGGGCCAAATCTGGCCCACTGCCAGTCTGTCTTTGTAAATAAAGGTTTATTGGAACACACATGCTCATTCATTGAGGTACGGTCTCTGGCTGCTTTTGTGCTACAGCAAAGATGAGTAGTTGCGACAGACATAGTACGGCCTGCAAAGTCTAAACTATATTTACTACCGGTCCTTTACATAAAACATTTGCTGATCCCTGGCATAGCACATTTCATTGCTACTGCGTACAACCTCGTGAGGTTTGGCCACCCTCTCAGAAGAAGTGAAAACCATCTTATTTCCTGAGTTCTTTTCCTTTTGTTTGCTGAGAAGTCACATCAGTCGTCTTTTTTCCCCCACCTGCAATTAGCTCAGAAAGGCTGGAGCCTGAAGGATTCCTCCTGAGTGTTTGTTTATAAGCCTCCTTCCAGCAGGACGCTGCATATCTAAACCACTGCCAAACTTTAATAACAGCATCGACTGCATCACCTCCCACCAAAAGCGAACAGGAAGCCTGGCTCGGCTGCCCAGCTGGGTGGATGTCAGCTGCGGACAGCTGCAAATTGCCTGAACAAGGACAGATGTAGCTTGTCTTTGCCTTTCTTCTTCCATGTGAAAACTTTTCGGGGTGACGATTAGACTGCTCTTAGGGAAATGAATGTGTTGATTCTAATTATGTGAGCAGGCAGGCGGCAGAGGTGACATGCAGCAGGATGGGCTCCAGGTCATTTACCTGGAATGCAGCCAAGGCAAGGCTGGGCAAAGAACGGAATTCCAATGAAGCTGGTGCCCAGGACACTGAGCACAAAAGGAGGCATCTATGAACCCATGGGTCACGGGGGTGGGGGGAGAGCACGTGGGGGACAGAATTCCCAGAACTGTCCAACTGGAAATGATTTAACCACTGCCTAGGCTTATACCTCTGCTCTAAAGCTCAGAGCTTGCCTGTTCTCGAGGGGGGCTCTTCTGTGCTCTCTGCTCTGGGTCTCACTCTCATGGCGATGGTGGTGATGGGAATGAGGATGGCGATGGTGGTAGTGGTGATGATGGAGGTGACAGTGATGATGACTGCTTGGTCTGAACGCTGGCCCTCCACTCCATTCATAGTTTGAAATCCTAACCTCCAAGGGGATGGTATTAGTAGGTGGGGCCTCTGGAAGTGATCAGGTCATGAGGATAGTGCCCTCATGAATGGGATTAGAAGGCAGAGACAGTCCTAGACCCTTCCACTATGTGAGGACACAGCAAGAAGGCACCAGCTATGAACCAGGCAGAGAACCCTCGCCAAAATGCGACCATGCTGGTGCCTTGACCTTGGACTTCCCAACCTCCAGAACTGTGAGTGGTAAATTTCTGTTGTTTATAAGCCACCCAGTCTATGGTGTTTTGTTACGGCAGCCTGAACAAATTAAGGCAGTGATAACGATGATGATGTGACAGTGAGTTTGCTTTATGCCCTGTGATAAGCATTTAAATGCATTATTTCATTAAATCTGCCTTGAAATGATGTGATGGAGTTGCAATGACTATCCCTATTTTATAAGATAACAGAGACACAGAAGTTGAGCATCTTGACCAAAGGCACACAGTAGGGAAGTGACGGCACTGAGATTTGCACCTAGCCTCCTGACTCCTAGTCCTCTGCCACTTCTGTCAAGCTCCTACTTCGTTTGGCGTGCATTTTTTACGCCTCCTATGTGCCAAACAATGTTTGAGGGCAAAAGTAAGCAAATTTTTTTTTTCTGATAAACTCCGTTTGCTTAAGCCAGTTCGAGGTTTGTCACTTACCACCAAAAGAGCTGTAATTTAGACCACTTCACTCATCCATTTCTATTTCTACATGCTTGCAATTCCAAATCAGCCAATTCTCCCCCCAAAAACATTTTCTTTACCATTGCTTGGTCTATCCTCAAGTTCTGAGGTCTCCATCTACTTTCTCATTGTTTAAGTTCAGCCACAAAAGACAAAAAAAGAAAAAGGGCACCAGAAAGAGATGAATTGTTTTTCAAACCAAATTATAGTCTGGAAATGAATCTAAAACATTCAGAGTCTGATCTGGGGCTCCCTGGGACCACTATCGCCTGAAGATGTCCAACTGGGACAATGATTGTGCTTTCAGTCGTGAAGATTAACCTTCCCAAGCCTCTCTGACATGCAGTTAAGTGTGGCTTAATCTCATCTAAACAATTCCAATTGGATTTATTTTAATAATTTAATGTACACCTGCACCGCTCAATGTCTCCTCCCACTTTTTTTTTTTTTTTAAGTAACTTTGGGAGGTTAAGTTACTCTAATTTCCACAAGTCTAAGGTGACGAAAGTTCAACTGATGAAGTCTCCAGGGACAAGATTCGTACTTGCTCTTCTGTTTGCCTCCTCCAGACTCCACTCGCTATTTGTAACTGGTATTAGCAACTTTCAATTCTGATTAATTACTGGAGTGTCTGTTTCCCTTTGTGGCACTTTCACTTGTGGCAGAAACAAAGCCACAAGTCAGGGTGTAATAGACCCAATTATTCCTAGGTAGGCTTTTGTTAATAGATTTTATTATCTAGATATCTCATCTCAGAGGCAGACGCAAAGAAACTCATTTCGTTAGATGATAACACCTCTTGAATTGAGACAAGCACATTCACCACCTGGGATCAGGAGAGCCTGGAAAAATTCCGTTTCAGAAATATGTGTGGGGCTGGCAACACCCGGTTCTAAGTCCCTTTTAGGACCAAGTTTCTTTTGTATGGAAACCTTTGTGGGGAGACAAGCAGAGGAGCCCACAGTGCCTGGAAGTGGGGATGATACAAAGGCCCACGTTCTCCCCTGCCAGCTGAGAGCACAGGAGGCCGTGACTAGTGGGGAGGGAAGCAGTGTGTGAACAGGGAGTTTATAAAGGCGTTGGGCCATTTTGGATCACACTGAGATAACGGGACAGTAATTAGGAGAGCTATCTCCCTGTCAAGAGAGCTATAAAAGGTGTTATTTATACCCTGCTCATGGCCCCAAATGCCCTCCACATGGAATGCCTTTTTAAATACTTCAGTTCTCAGCCAAAATACTTCATCTTTATGCTCTAAAGTTCAAAAACACTGGCGGGAGAAAAACACTGAGAGCTTTTTAAAATGAAACCCTTAATTCTGGGTTTGGTGGATATACCTCCGGGGGGTGGTGGGGCAGGTTGTGGGAGGGGTCTGTGTTCTGACCTAGAGTTTGAAAACATGGGTCTTTGGGCGGCCAAAAAACAAAACAAACCAAAAGTGAAAACAAACACGAAAACTAAACAGAATCTGGCTTTGGGCTTCCTGAAGCCCTTACCAGCTATGGCCAGATTCTCAGAAGACAAGTGAAAGAGAACCAGAGAGGAAGAGGCAGCAGCCAGCACGCCTGCAGGGAAAGTTATGTGACAGGCGGAGCGAGAAGCATGGTGTGGATTACTCGCTTCAGTCTCTCTGAGTAGATCTGATCACACCCATTTCATACATGAGGTGAAAGAACGTCCTCCTCAAGAGGACAGAGTTCTCATAGTGAAGTAATCTGGCTTAAAAAGAGACAGTCAGTGAGCGATGAGATTAGATGTGAGAGCCTTCGGACTCCACGCTTCTGCTGCTTCTACTCCGAACCAGGGCAGGGCGACCCCACCCCAAGGAGACTCCCACAGACTGGCAAGAGCTGATTGCTGAGTTTTCAGGAATTTTGCGAGCCAACTGTTACACAAATACGTATTAAAAATTGAATGTCAACTTACAATTAAATAAATCACATTAAAGACAAAGGTAACACATACTCAAAACACACTGCTTCCTAATTTTACTAACATTCTGCCCATGCTTTTGAAGTTGTTTTTGTCCATCATGTCTGTCCAGTGGAGATGCCATGTAACAGTACTGCTGGGCGTGGCTTCCCAACATCGTTAGCTGGAAACCAGCCCCGGGGGGAAGATTTACACCACAGAGACTGGAAAACACTACAGACCAACTGGGATTCCACCTACGCTGGAGAGCCGGTTGTTAACCCTCTGCCAGAACACCGCCACCCCAAGCTCTTCTCCTGGTGATCTAGCAGAGTCTTCCCAGATCCCAGTTCAAAGTGAACCTCTCCATTGCATCCATGGGAGGCTTTCTCCTCACAGGAAAATTCACCAACACAGAAGGGAGACATCCCCTCATCTCTTTTAGGCCTCACATTGTTTTCATTTCCCCCCCCCCGAAAGTGGAAAATATACCCCAGAGTAACACCAAATAAATAATTCATGAACCATATATAATTGATGCTAGGTTTAAAAGAAGTAGAGCCATGAGTGGTTGTCTATTAACTATTTATGACTGCTCGGGCTGCTGACAAGCCAGGCTTGGTGCGGAGGTCTCACCCATGCTCCCATGTTTTATTTAAACATTATTAAAAGCACACAGGCTGCAGCGAGGCCTTCCGTTCCACTGAGAATTAGACTCTGCTGCGAAGTCACCTCTGGGTCTCGGAAAGGTTAGGACTGGCTCTTGCTGGAACGGCTACTGTCTTTTTCCTTCATGCGGAGGGTGTTAGGCTGCCTCTTCCGCCCACCCTTGAATTTTTCTCTTTTGATGTGACCCCCACTCCAGTTTTTCTGTGACCTGGGGCACATCACATCTCCCCTCTGCCCTGAGTCTCAGTTTGACCATCCGTAAAATGGGGAGTATCAAAGGCGTTTACCTTAAGGGTTACTGTGAGGATGAGATCAGAGCAGTGATTATTAATAGGGTGACTTTGCTCCCCAGGGTATATCTGCCAAGGTCTGAAGGTTTTTTTTTTTTTTTTGGTCACACATCTGCCTTTATTGTGAGCAGCCAATGGGACACTTCCGGCATAGTAAAAAAAAAATCAATTTACAAAAGCAGGGATTCAGTGAAGCCGCCTGGTTGGAAGCCTTGGGAACTCATACATAGATGCTGACCCAGAGCAGCAGGAAGAGGACTCCAAAGCCCATGAAGAGTGAGGCCACTAAAGCGATGAGGAGCTCTTTGTAGATATCCCGAGTGGACGTGGTGGAGGTGACCTCCTAAGGGAAGGACCAGGTGGTGAAGAACAGGCCAATGGCCAACAGCACCACGGTCAGATGCGGACAGACAGCCGGGTTCACTGGGCTGCTGTATCTGCTCATGTCCTCAAGCTCCGTTCTGCCGGGCCCAGGGTAATCCACCGCTCTGCCACCGGGGGAGATAGTTTTGATTGTGAAGACTTGGGTGGGGAGCTACTTGCATCCGGTGCGTAGAGGCCAGAGATGCTGCTAAATATCCAACACAGCACAGGACAGCCCCACATCAGACAATTATTCAGCCCAAAATGTCAATAATGCCAAGACTGAGAAACCCTAGATTACAGAATCAAAGGCAGCATTAATTTTTATGACTCACTTTTAAAAAAGGTATTGAATGAGGAAATACCACATGTCTAAATCTTCTGAGGGAGAGAATGGGCTTGAGCTGGTGAGATCTTGGTTCAGATTCTAACTCAGCCACTTAACTGGGACTGTGACTTTGGAGAAGTTGCTTCAGTTCTCTAATCTCAGTTTCTTTATTGGTGAAACAGGCATAGTTACCTCAGACAGAGAGGCTTAGAAGAGAGATCTCACGTAAAGTCCTTAACCTAATGCCCTGCACGCAGTCAGCGGTAAAGCACTGGCTCTCATCAACACTGCCCCAGCCATCGTGCGCGCAGGACAGGATGCGGCCGCAGAGCTGGCAGACTTGTGACGGAGTCTGAGTGGACCAAGAAAAAGTCATGGGAGGAGTGAAAAGAAAGGGGAAAGAAAACAAGGGAGCATCTATTAAGTGCCTACTGTGTGCTATCATTGGGCACTTTCACCTACACCATCTCATTTACTCCTCACAGCCTCCCAATGAGATCGGTTGTATTTTGCTCCCAATTTACCGATGGGGAAACTGAGGTTCTGCAGTGTTAACTTAGCCACCCGAGGTCTCAAACTTCAAGTCCAATGCTCTTTCCACCAGCCTGCAGTGAGCTGAGGTGTCCTCCCCAAAATCATATCCACTTGGAACCTCAGAATGTGACCTTTTTGGAAATAGGGTCTTTGCAGATGTAGTTAGTTAAGATGAGGTCATACTGGATTAGGGGAGCTTTAAATCCAAGGCCTGGTGTCCTTATGAGAAGAGAGGACACAGAGACAGGGCAGAGAAGAAGCCCATGTGAAGACGGAGGCAGAGATTAAAGTTATGTGGCCGTAGCCAAGGAACGCCCGGAGCCCCCAGAAGCTGGCGGAAGGAGGAAGGAGTCTCCCTTAGAGCCTTCCGAGGGAGTGGCCCAGCTGACACCCTGACTTCAGACTTCTGGCGCCCAGAACTGTGAGACAACACACCTCTATTGTTTTAAGACAACCAGCTTTCGGCAATCTGTTACAGCAGCCCTGAGAAGCTAATACACACCCTCCTTCTTCCCAAGAGGAGCCAGAACAACTGTGTGAGGAAATGAGAGAGAAAGAGAGAGAGAAACCACATGTCCACACCCAGTCAAGTGAGAACTTGTCCAGCAAGAGAAGCAGCGGGAGAGAGCAGGTGGCAGTGGGGGGAGGGAGGGGTTTTGTAGCTGGCGGCCAGTGGGGGAGCTGCAAGGAGAAAGAAGGAAGAGAAGTAAGAAAGGTGGAGGTGAAGAGTCTGTGTTTACATCCCGATATGTGGGTTTAATCTCTGCCTTTCTGGAGACCTGGGCATGGCCCGCCACACGGCAGGCGTGCCCTAGACGTTTGCTGAATGCAGGTCACAGACGATGACGAGGTTGAGACGACCACGATCAGATGGCTGCCTGCGCAAAGCTGCTGGCCAACACTGTATCCTCCGTGCAATCTTCTCCATGTCTCCCGGTTCTACCAAACCACTTCCTCCTTTGCTCGCACATCCCATCCTGTACCAGAAGTATTTAGAGACACATGCATCTCCTCCTCTGGAACTTGAGGTCTCCAGAGGCACAGTCCCTGGTCCATTCACGTCTGCATCTCCCATAACATCAGGCACAGGGACGGGTACATGGTAGGACGCAAAGTAAAATGTGTTGATCTGAAAAGTTCCAATTTTTAAGATAATTTTTGAGCTCTTCTCTCAAAAGGTAAAACTTCAAAATGCTGTGGAAACTATTCATTCAGCAATTTCTGAGAATCTACCTGTGCCTAACCCTGAACTGGACACCAAGAGTCAAATAAAACCCACCCCCCTCTCTCAGGTGCTCCCTGTCTAGGAAGACAAGAACACAAGCAATGACAATAACCCGTCTGAATGGGGTGAACACAAGGCGATGTGGGAACACAGAGGAGGTACGTAACTTAGTGACGGGTGGGGGTAACAGTGAGGGCTTCCTGGAGGTGAGCTCTGACCTGTTACAGGCTGAGCAGGCGGGCAGAAGGATGCAGGAGGACAAAGGTGACGAGCCCAGAAATGACCTGGCGCTGGGGCCTGACGCCTTTGTGCTTGAGTAGATCACGCGAGGCGACGAGAGGCAGACAGCCAAAGGCAGAGGAGTCTACAGAGGCTAGATTTCTGCAGAGAAGTGGGGGCTTTGCTCTGGAGGCAGTGGAGAGCCATGGAAGGTTTCTTAGCAACACAGTAAGATGTGTCCCTGCTAGAATGACCTTTGGCAGGAAGGAGCCAGAGTGGAGGAACAGTGGGGAGCCAAGATACAAGGTAACTGTACAGGCCCAGACCAGAGGGCCTGCAGATCAAAACAGAGACAGAGGACGCGCGGCCGGGACTGGAAAGGATGGATTTGAAAAATACCTCAGTAGGATAAAATCAGCAGGTGTGGCCATTAATCTGTATGACTCAGAGACAGGTGGGCCACCGTGATTTCTAGCTTGGGTCACTGGGTGCTGAACTAAGAGTGAGCAGAGGCGCCATCTAAGGTTTTCAGGGGAAAGTTAAGACTATAGAGAGTCAGGCCAAGGTGCTGAAGGGTAACCCGACAGGTGTAGCCTCCAAAGCCAGTGCATCTGGCTGAAAGCCGACAGAGGGCAGGCCTTCCTGTCACCCTCAACTCTAACTCTTCCAACTGTCCTTGACCGCCCTTGGTCACCCTGACCTGGGGCTGAGGTGGTTTCCCCTGAGCTCTGTAACTATTGAAAAACAACAGGATATAAACCCACGGATAAGCTGTCTTGCCACCCCAGTGGAAAAAGGACTCGAATGACTTAGAGCCAGAATATTCTTTTCTCCATAATGGTTTCTGGAGTCGCCAGGAATAGTGCATTTACGAAAATTAATGGCAAAACCTCATTTTTCTGTTTTCTGGGAAGAGAAGTTCCATCGGCGGGGTAATTGATCCTGATCTGGACATGCCGGTTTGCCAGCCCGGGGTGTAAATCATTCACACGGAACAACCCGTGGCCCTTTAAACCAACACCAACAGTGACAAATGGGACAGGGTGGAAAGGAACACTGAGGCGAGATCCATCAATATCCTTCCCGCTTCTCACCAGGGCCCAGAGTGTGGGATCCTTTTTGGGGTCTCCACAGCAGAGCCATTTTTCAGCAGGGTTGGGTTGGGAGGGCAGCGTGGTGTCCCAGTGAAAGCTTTAGCACTGGACACGCAGGGAGGCCGATCCCAGCTCCGCCACTCCTGACTCTGCAGCCCTGGGCCAGGCACCCCTTGCGTCCATACCTGCTGGGGTGACGTAAGCGTGAAAGAAGATGACATCTGCAAAGAGCCTAAGCCCAGAGTGACTCAATCAGTGTTTGTCCAAGGAATGAATGAAGGAAGGAAGGTATGCTTGGCCCAGGGAGTTCAGAAATTCACTATCCCTCCCAGAGAGATGTGAACTTTAAAAATAGAAGATGAAATGGGCAATGGTTTACTCAAAGGAGTGATTTGTGGTGATGACCGGGAGCATGATGCCAACTGGTCTTCTAGGAACCCTCCAAATCCCAGCACACAGACCCTTTGTTTTGCCTGTGAAATCTCTGAGCGACCACTGCAGAGAAACATAAAATACACAAGCAATGGCCGTGGCAATACCTCTCCCTTCAGCACGCGCTCCTCAAGGGTGAGGGTGTGTCTTGTTCCCTGTTGGTCCCCAACATCCAGCACTGGGTTTGGCCCAGAGTAAAACCTAGGGATACATACCAATCGCATGAATGAAAGAACCAGAACCCTGACTGACTGCCTTGCAGGTGAAGCTTATCGAGAACACATGGCACAGAGAAGCTCCCCCCTTACCCTACAGGGGTAGGGTGGAGGAAGGGAAGTTGGTGGCACAGACATGAACCTGAGAGGTGAGATGTCACCTCCTGGGATGCCTGGAAAAGTGCCAGGATGCCACGCAACTCTGAAAATGACAGTGTTCACTGAACTCTCCCACTGAGCAGCATTCTGTCCACACTGTGAGTGTGTAAAAATCAGGGACGTTATGATTCCCCGCCCCTCCCCTCCAATGCCCATCCCCATGCCAGGCCCAGAGTTGGTGTTGAATGAATAAATGGATAAATGAGAAAGTAAGAAAATATGATATCCTCTCCTCTCCCAGAGGAAATATCCCAGGGCTCAAAGGCAAGGGGCCTACTTGAGGGCAGGTAGGTTGGTGAGCTCGGGACATCCCCTGTTAGGACAGGTCTGCCAGCGTAACACTGTCCCCGTGAGCCCTGCCCATGCACGGAATCACTGCAGAAACAACCGGCTGTGAAGGAACACGCCCTCCCTCCGTAGTGGGCCGAAGGGTGGCCCCCAAACGTTACGTCCTCCCAGAACCTGTCAATATGGCCTTATCCAGAAAAATGGTGTTTACGAATGAAATTAAAGTAAGCACCCTGAGATGAAATCAACTTGGATTTAGAGTGGGCCCTAAATCCAATTACAGGTGGCCTTAGAAGAAAAGGCAGATGGGCATCTGAGACATACACACACAGGATGAGGAACCATGTGAAGACAGTGGCAGAGACTGGAGTGACCCGGCCATAAGCCAAGGAACACCCGGAACCACCAGAATTTGGAAGAGCACAGAATAATTCTAGCCTGGACCCATCAGAGGGAGCATAGACCTGCCAATACTTTGATTTCTGACTTTTGGCCTTCGCAACTGTGAGAGAATAAATTTCTCTTGTTTTAAACCACCCACTTTGGGGTAAATTTCTAAGGCAGCCCTGGAAAACTGATACACCACCCAACCCCAAACACACCAAAACAAAAAGAATAGTTCAGCCTCGGTAAGCTTACCCAGAGTCTTACAAGGAGAAAACAGAGAAAGATGCAAGTCTTAATTTTAGCATACACATAAGCTTTGTGCTTTGCAGTTTTGACCCATATATGGGGGTTGCATTATTATCTTTTCCAGATTTTAGGGCCTTTAAAGATCTGAACATGTCCCTGGGAATGGGGGTAGGGAGAGGAAAGTGAGAAGAGAGGGGAGGGGAGGAGAGGAGAGGAGAGGAGGGAGAGGGAGAGAGAGGAAAAGAGCAGAGGGGAGAGGAGGAAAACCACTATCTGATGTGATGGGAAAGCCTGGTGTCCGGCCAGTTGAAGAAGACATTGGAGGAGGAGTGCTGGGGATGTTCTCTCGCTGCAGCCAGAGATGGCAGGAGGGGACACAGCTGCAAGAGCAGCAGGGCCGGTTAATGAGGAAGTTAGCCCGGCAGTTGGAAGAAAGAGCCTTTCCCTCTCCCAGGGCCAAGGCGGGTGGAGGCGCTGCCAGTCACGGGGCTTGGATCTCTGTGCGGAGCCTCACCTCATCCCGACATGACAGCCGGGCTGCTGGCTTGTCAGGGGCAGAGCTATGGGGATGACACTGGCCGCGGGAGGCAGTGGCCCGGGAAACACACTTGCTGCAGGAGGACAAGGTGGTGAGACCTGTCACAAAACCAGAGCGGACAGGGCAGGGAGGAGACGACGACGGTGATTTAAAGCCCTCTGGGCCGAACGGCAGCACGTTCTGGGTTGTCTCAGAGAAGGCTCTATGGTGGAGGGCAAAGGGGATGCCAGATGCCTCCCAGGCTGCAGAAGCGGAAACCTAGAGGCTCGGGGGTATCTGGGCTCGCGGGGAAAAGGAGGAGTGGGCACTCTCAGATGCTCTGTGATCCCTGCAGGAAACTGTTCTCAGAAAAATACAGTGAACAATGGAGAAACCTTCCCACTGGGAAGGAAACAAATTTTAAAATGCGCCTTGGGCCACACCAGGGGACAGGCATGGCTTAGTGAATAAAAGTAGAGACTACAGAGTTGGACATACCTGGGTTCCAAGTCTTACTTGCATGTGGCCTCAGGCAGGTGAATGTACCACTCTGGGCCTCAATCTGGCACGTGTGTCCCCGTGCCTCAGTTTTCCCATCTATTTCACAGTACTAACAGGAAGATTTAAACAAGAAAGGTTTAACCCAGAACCTGGCACATAGCCAGTGCTTAATAAATGGTGGGTTTAGCATGATTGTTTTTATCTTTTATCTTTGTGGTTGCTGTTAACAGCCCAGAAAGACCTCTGACATTTACAAGGTATGACCTTGACTAATTATCTCAGCTCTGTCAAGCCTCAGTTTCCTCATCTGTAAAATGGGATAATAATACTGACTTCACAGGGTTATTACGATGCTTACACGGCATTATGGGTGCTAAGACTCCATGCAAGGGAGACATTTAATAAACGTTGGTTCTCTCCTCTTTGCACGAGGCCGCCCTGCCTCTGGAGGAGAATGTGTGAGGCAGGAAGAGAAAGTTCGGAGTCTGAGGCACAAAGGTAGCTGGAAGTCATCCTGCAGGAGTGAATGCGACTGGCTCACTTTGGACCTGCCCCTGGCCGTTTGCAGCCCACGGCAGTGTTGGCTCACAGCCCATCCCCTTCCGGTTTCTTCCCTGCTTCCGGTCTACCCCCAAAGGCCCCAGGGACCAGGCCCTGAGGCTTCCATTCAGAAGGAAGGAGGGCTCCCCTCCTGAACCCTCCATCACAGGACCACACTCACCAGCTCCATGCACCGCCGGCTGGCCTCGGCCTCCCGCTGCACCAGCTCTTCCATGTCCACCTTCAGCTCCTCCAGGCGCCGCTGGTAATACTGGCTGCTCTCCCTCTGCTGGGACTCGGCCATGGCTGCCCGTGAGAGCTCCTCACCCATCTTCATCAGGCTGTCCCGAAGCCGGACCACCAGGACCTGCAGCCCAGGCAGAGAGCACACGCCCATCCTGGAGTTAGAAGCCTGGGGCCCGACACAGGATGCTCCAGAAAGAAATCTTTTACTGAGTCTCTGTGCGTTTTTATAAAGTAATCAGGGTAATAACCCTGATTTCTGGTACAAGAATGAAGGAAACATAGAAAATGATAGCTGCTATTCTGAAAGGCAGTGTAGGTTAGTGACAGATGCTGAATTCATGTTCTGGGTTCAAATCCTACCTCTGCCTCTTCCTGGCTGTGTGACCTTGGGCGGGTTATTAACCTCTCTGAGAGACAGGATGGTGTCCGGGATGCTGTCAGGGTTGAACATGTTAAGTTACGCAGAAGGCTTAGCTTGGTGCCTGGCACACAGGATGGGCTGGGTAAGGGCTGGGAATTAAGATTTATAGAGACCTTCATTCAGCTCAAGGTTTGTGTGGTGGAGTGGCACGGTGGAAAGGACACTATACCGGGGGGTCCAAATCCCTTCCCCAACATGGATTCTGGCTTCCCGATTTGTAAAATGAGGAAGTTTGAGCAAATAATCTCCCATAAGCCTGAGCTCTAACATTTCATGGCATTTTTCTTTGTGTGTGTGGGGGGGGTAGAAATCCACAAGGACACAATGAAACTATGAATAGAGAGAAAAGAGCCGTGAGCATCACCAGTGCTACAGAAAACCAACCCAAGGGCTGTTCTGCAGAATTCATCAGTTGGCCAACAAGTCTGGAACCAATCGATTCTGATGGGTAAATACTCGAGTGATGACATAAAATGCAGCCCACATGAATATTTTAGGTCCCTGCTAAGGACTCTGAGCCCCTTTCCGGATCAGAGACTGAATAATGGCCTAAAAGAAAAGCTTTATGATTTGTTTCCTCTTTCCCCTTTCAACTGGAGTTTAGCAACGGTTTCAAAGGGCAACAGGAGGGTCATAAGAAGAGTAGTCCTCCAATTGTGTCCCCAAGGTACCCCATCTCAAGGACCTGGGATTCTACTAAATTCCAATAATGATGGCGGAGGGAAAAGCGAATTTGGAGATAGAATCTGCCATTTAAAGTTACTCTACAATTGTTTTCTTCTCTGCTATCACTTGACCATGCTAGAATCAAGCAAAAAATGATATGTGATATAGCTCAAATTATGTATTTAGTCATTTAAAATATAGTAGATCAAAGTTTCACGGTGATCTGCAGAGACAATTATGCCTTGAGGGATCCCTTGAGCAATTCCGAGAAGCACTGAGGGCCAATGCAAAGAATTTTTCTCTGGTCTTCATCCAGAGCAGCCTTCTTCGAGACCAAAAGCCCAACAGGGGATTGGGAGTAAATGTTTCGGAATGAGAAGAGCAGCCTCCCATTGCTCAGACATACCGTCGCCCCCTGGCTGCAGGGATATTAGAACCTGAGACCAGGATGGAGCGAAGGTCAAGAGTCAATCTCCTCCCGTCACTGACACTACCTGGCTTTATCTTGAATAACTCGCTTGACCTCTCTGGGGCCATCTTCTCATTCTATCCTGCATGCCCCATGGGGCTGTGATGAACATCACGTGGAATAGCTGATGTGGAAGGTTTTGGCAATGGTGACCTCCTCGGTAAATGGCCCATGCCATTGGTGTACAGAGCTAAATGCGAATACAGTCACTGAACTCCACCCCAGCCCATCCAAGTCTTACCTGTCCTTCAAGGTCCAGCACCAAAGCCACCTCCTCCTGTAAGCCTCCCTGATTCCCCAGCCTGAAAGGACCTCCATCCTCCAAACCTCACAGCCCTCTCCTCCTTAGTATGGGTATTTATGTACATATCTTACCCACATCTCCTACAAAGCTCTATGCTTCTGGAAAGCAGAATCTATTTAATACATCCGTCTTCCACACACCCAACACAAAGCCTAACACACACTAGGGGCAAAATAAATTTCTGCTCAAAACAAGTGTCGGGTGCATACGTGGATGAGTGAGTGGATGGAGATGGGCAGAACTGGATCAATGGATAAAAACATGGACTGGCAGAGGGGTCAAGGTCTGAAGGAAAAAAAAAGAATAGAGGAAGAGAAGAAAAAATAGAGAAAGGAAGAAGAACAAATGGAAAAGGGGGATGATGGATGGACCGATGATGGTGGATGGAGATGGAGACAGAGGAGGTGACTAGGCTGAGTGAATGGGGAGCCTGTGGGACAGTGCGATTGAAGACAGGAAGGAGGGACGGAGGAAGGGAACTCAGGAGATGGATGAGTGATACAGATCCAGACAAAGGCATATGAGTGGGCAGATGGATGGAGTTTACATGAAAGCCCTCATAGCCCTAGGCCTGAGCAATATTTACATGCCAACAAGTACCTCAAATCTCTTGATCTGCACTTTCTGGAACCCCATCTTGTTCTCCAGGTCACAGATGACCGCCTCCTGCCTGCTGACGATGGCTCGGTCCACGGTGGACTGCTCCAGGTACTCAATGCGCATCTGGGCCACCTGCAGCTGGGGACACACCCAAGAAGGCCACTGACCACATGGCAGCCCTGAGTCCCAGAATCGGGGGTCCCAGCAAGACCCAGCCCCGGGCCCATCCACGCTGCTCCTTCTCCGCTCAGGTGCACAAGCACGAACTGCTGGATCCCAGCTGAGGACCCCACACGGGACGCTGCCCCTTCCTGTGCCTTCAGCTTCCAAACAGGCCTTCCAGTCAGTGCCTCTCTTACCTCTTCCTCCTGCCCTGATGAAGCACCAAGCCGGTCAGTGGACAGCGAGCTTTAGCATCAAGAACACAACCAAGAGCAGGTGTGGGAGCCAAGCACATATTTCGGGGTTCCAAACCTGGCTCCCCACTTTCTAGCTGGGTGTGTCGGGCAAGTCAGTGTCTTCCCTTGAGGCTTGTTTCTTCATTTTTGTGTGTGAAGGAGATCAGTGCCTGGTACACAGCAAGCACCCAGCAAGTGGCCACTCCTGCTGTTATTTTTGTCCACTTGCTGTCACTCTGTGCCCAGAGATACTGCTGGAGACTAGGTCACTCTGACAGCCACGCTAAGTGGGCACATGCAATGGTTCTAGAAGAGCTTTGAGAATTTCATGGATGATAGCAACCCACTAGGTAATGAGGGAAATTTAGGGGTGTTTGGAGGAACCATGACTTCAAAGGAAGATGTCACAAAGGATGGTGATCCTGTCTTGCACAGACCAGACCCTTCTCCTTGGAGCCATTTCTCAGGGGTAGACATCCTGCACGGAATCCCTGATGAGCCTTACTACGTGGGGCATCTATGGACCCTGAACAAGCATGGGTAGGAGTGAGTGAGTGTGTGTGTGTGTGTGTGAGTGTGTGTGTGTGTGTGTGTGTGTGTGTGTGCCCTCTCTCCCCCTCCCCCCCTCCTGTCTCCCCCCCTTGGGTTTGTCCTCAATCCATCTGTCATGCAACTGACGCTGAGTGAATGAATGAATGACAGTTCCCAGGATCCTCCCCTACAACACAGAGACTCTGAGCACGTACTTGTTCTTGAAGCTTCTGCTTCTCCTTCTTGGCTTCCTCTAGCTGCAGCTGCAGTTCCTGGATCTGCCCAATGTCGGCAGCAGACTGGTAAGACGAAAAATGTCACATTGAGACCACAGGCTTTGCTGGAAGTCCCTTCTCCCCCTGCCCACAGATGTCTACGTGTCACAGAGCATGACAACAGCTGGTTCTAAAGGGCACCTCACATTCTCCCCAGTATCCCTCATCTCGGTGTGCACCCAGTCACTCCCACCACACAGGCCCATAGCTTCGGTCAACTGTCCAGCGCTTTATTATACACCCTTGAGAGCCCAGACAGAATGAGCTGGCTGCGGCACCAGGACCAGAATTCTGAGGGAAGAGAGCTATTCTAGGTCAGGTAACTGGGATTCTAGACCTAGATACCAGCCTTGGCAAGCCACAGAACCACTCTGCACCTCAGTATCCCCATCTGTAAACTGGGCTGATAGTCTCTGCTGAGACCCTCTACATAGGGTTTGTCCACAGATTAAAATGAGGCAATGGAGAGTAAAAGTCCTTTAAAAAAGAGTTGAACCAAACTGTTGAACGCGACTATCCCCAAAGAAAAGAATTCCAGAAGATAGGAGGGCCCCTAGCTTTCTATTTTCCACAGGTATTTATTATTTAAATTATTTATAATGGGCATATGAATCTACTGCTTCTGTAAATGAACAAATAAACTTCCATTCTGAACGAAAGTAAGTGTGATTCACAGTTGCTATTTACCTGTGTAGCACTTATCCCTCCAAGGTCCTAGCACTAGGGAGTGGCCCGACAACAGCACCTTCTTACTGTCCCCACCTACCCCCCCCCCCAAGGCCACCAAGCCTTCTTGCAGCAGCGGCCACTACCTGAGCAATGAGGTCCTTGTGCTTCTGCATGAGGTCGTTCAGGTCATCCTGGTCCTCCTCGATGTGCTTCAGGAGGTCCGCCCTCTCAAACTGCAGCCGGTACAGTTGCTGGTCCACCTGCGGGGGCAGGACGATGGTGGGCGAGAGAAAGGGGGGTAAAGGGGGACTACAGGGGGCTGATGAAGAGCAAAGGCGGGGCTGGACTTCCCTAATGGTCCGGCGGTTAAGACTCTCCGCCTCCAACGCAGGTGGCGTGGGTTCGATCCCTGGTCGGGGAACTAAGATCCCACATGCCGCGCAGCCAAACAATTTTTTTAAAAATTAAAAAAAAGAACAAAGGGGGACTTGCCTGTCTGTGTGTGTGTGTGTGTGTGCTGGGCCTGCCTGCGACTGCGTGAATGCAGCATGTGTGTACGTGAATGGATATATGACCGTGTAAGCCTACCTGGGAATCTACATGCATACAGTTTAAGTGTGCATGGTGCATGTGTGTCAGTGATCTCAATAAATATGGCTAAAGTTAAATGTGTATCTTACCTATGAGGGCATTTATTTTATATGTGTGTCTGGTGATTTCGTATGTGAGTGTGTACATTCATCCTTGCGTGCGCATGTGTGTGAATGTTTGCGGGCAAGTTCCCCTTGATCTAGCACAAATAAAATCTGGGACAAAAGGGCCAACGGGGATCTTGAGAAAAGCTTTTGCCAATAAATCTCTAGCTCTGTCTAAACTTCGGATTTCACATGTTGCGTATAAATTTAAGCCAACCCTGTACATCCAGACGGGGCACTTAGAAACCCACACCTAATCTTCACCAACATAATAGATCCATAATATATGTTCCTTTGTTCCTGTTCAGCACTGAGCACACAGCAGGCCCATTACAGATGGCTGGGTCTCTCTTAGGAGTGAGCCCAAGTGGGCCCACAGGACTACCCTTGGCTCTTAGAAGAAAGGATGTGAAGAAGTAGCCCAACAACAGTGACCAAGTGCTCTCGGGGTGTGTGTGTGTGTGTGTGTGTGTGTGTGTGTGTGTGTGTGTGTGTG
>NW_021703765.1:67794661-67809731 GCF_005190385.1 Monodon monoceros
TGTGTGTGTGTGTGTGTGTGTGTGTGTGTGTGTGTGTGTGTGTGTGTACAGTAGGTCTACAATAGATGGCCAGGAGCTGCTTCCAGTGGTGGGCACAGTGTGGGCTCACAATAGATAGCTGTGCTCCCACTTCAGGTGCTGAGCGAACAACAGGCTCGTACTGGAAGCATCCCCATGGGGCTGAGCACACACTGGGTCCACAGCAGGGTTCCTAGCCTCCCTTCGCACAGGTGAGCACACAGCTGACCCTCACGTGTGCCCTTACACCTTTGTAACGCTCAGCTCTGAGTAGGCTGCCTGTGCTCTCGGAGCGTCCAGCACCCAGTAGGTCTACAATGGATGTCTGTACCTCCAAGTACAGTACAGTGAGTGCCCCGGTCCCTCCTCTAATGCTGCGCACACAGTAGGCACCCCACCCCGGGAGGGACCGGTACCAGGCTCTTGCTGCGGGTCACGCTCTCCAGCTCGCTGTGCATGTTCTCCAGGTCGGCCGTCAGCGCCTTCTGGGTCTTCAAGGCGTCCTCACACTTGGCTTCACTCTGCTGCAGCTGGACCAGGCAGGAGGGGGAGAGGAAAGGGAGAGAGGCCTTGTGACACTGTCTCCTGGAACGTCCCTCCCCTCCAGCCCAGCCCGGCCCCTCCCAGGCAGAAGAGTACTTTACAGGCGACCCCCCCTCTTCACGGGTGTTCATCAACCCACAGAGGGGGAAGCAGAGGTGTTTGCAGTAGGGGCAGCTGGGTTCTGAGCCCACTCAAAACTGAACTAGCACTGCCCCACGAAGTAAAGCCAGGCCACCCCCAATTCAGCGCCAGGAGCGAGTCCCCAGTTCCATTCAGCAGATATTCGCTGCCACCCCTCAGTGCCAGACATGGGGCTTGCACAGAACAGTCAAGGTGGCCCCTGCCCTCCCGTGGGGGAGACAGGCACGGACAGGGAGTGACAGCACCTCTGAGGGTACCAGGAAGGGGAGGGTATGGGGACCCCGGAACACAGGATGGGGGCTGGGAAGCCTTCCTGGAGGAGGTGCGCACAGTTCATTCAGTGGGGACTTGCCAAGTAGACATTTTTAACCAGAGTTGTGAACCCCTTTTAAATGGTAGGCAAAATATTGTGTGTGTGAGCATTTCCTGGTACATGACTTTCACTAGATTCTCGATGGTTAAGAGCCACTGACTCAAAGTTTCTCCTCCTCACTCTTTCTCTTCCTTCCGTCCACATGTACACAGCAGGCCTCCTATCCTAGCAAAGTGGGGCCATGGAGATAGGTACAATGACCTGTGTGGCCCCAGAAGACAGACATTTTCCCCCGGAGAGAACACATTCACGCACGAACCCTAAGTTCGTTCTGTGATTGAGTTTCCCTGATTTCTGAACCCTAGAATCTCCAAGCAGAAAACCACCTTATAAATCACTGAAGGCAAACACTTGAGGTTCAGAGAGGGGTGGCACCTTGTCTGAAGTCACAGAGCTACAGGAGCAAAGACACCACTTGTATCGTCCAGACCAGCTCGCTTTCTCAACTGCCAGGCCACTGTCCCTCCCAAACAGTAAATGACATTAAGGCTGGTGCTAACAGGGGAAAAAGAAAAGCCAACTAGACCCCTACTGAAAGGACATGCACACAATCTGATCCCCGAGGCCACCCAGTGAAGGGGGGCGCACTGATTTATGAAAGGAAAATGAGGGAGCCAGGGCAAAGGATGCCCCAAGGACAGCTGACCAAGGCGGGGCTCTGTGGGGAGAGTCCGCCTGGGACCATTTTCATCTTCCAAACTGGGCAGAGAACATCTTCCTCGGAATGTCCAGGAGCTCACCCCAGATGCCAGAAGAAGAGTAACGACATGGGAGGTGGGGAGCAGGCAGGCTGCCATGCGTTCCAATATCGCCCGCCAGTCCTCCTGGCAGATCTGGGAGGTGTGCACTGCTAATACCCCCATTACGCGGGCTGGGAAACCGAGGCCCCAGCCTCCTCCCGCAGCTTTCCCACACGGCACCCTAATCCCAGCCCCACCCCACTGCCAGCAGCCTCAGCCCACAAAAGCCCCATCTTCAAGGCGCCAAGGAAAGCGTATTTCTGCAGCTGGGCTCCGTGCTGGGCCTGGGAGGAGGGCTCGGTGGCCCATTTCCCTCAGCGACTGGAAGGGATCAAGACACACTGAGAAAAATGATGTGGAGCAAGGGAGGTGACTGGCGTTGTTAGAGCATAATCGACAGAGGAAATGAGAAGTCAGGCGCAGTCTCATCTTCCCTGCAGGCGACTCCAGGGCCTCTGGGAAGGCCGGGGGCGGTGGGGGGGTGGGGTGGGCTGGGGATGGAGGGCTGCCCAAAGCCAGCCCTGGATTCACGCATAAGTCAGAGGCCTTGCTAAGGAGAGGCATTTAAACTAAGACCTAAATGATGCAAAGGAGACAGCCAGGTAGAGCTTTAAGTGGAAAGGTGCCCTGAGTGGAGGCAACAGCAAGTGCAAAGGTCCTGAGACAGGAACAGGAAGGAACTCGGTGCTGCAGAACAGTAAGACAGCCAGTGGAGCTGGCCAGCTACACAGAGAAGGCCAGGAGGAGGCGATGCTGAGGAAGCGGATGGGGATCACATCAGTGAGGCTTGTGAGCCAGGACGCAAAGCTTAGCTTTGTCTTTGGTCTGTAGGAGAACCACAGCTGCTCTCTGAGGACTGAGGAGGGTGGCATGATCTCCCTCTGGCTGCTGCGGGGAGGAGGGGCTTTGGCGGACAAGAGTAGCAACAGGGCAGCCGGAGAGGATGCTGCTGTGGTCTTCCAGGAAGAGGGTGGCGGAGGTGCTCCAGTCGGAGAGGAAGGAGAGGAAGTGGAGAGAAATGGAAGGGTCTGCACAGGGCGGTGTGCAAGGAACAAAAGAAATGGGCAGGCAGGAGCAGATGGGCCAGCGTGGGAGAGGATGTCAGATAACTAGTAGTGGAAGGGAGGTGTCCGGCGGGGCCCCGCTGCCAGGCCAAGTTGCTCGGCCCAGGGCCAGGAGGCAGGCGAGAGCCATTGTGAGTAGCTCGACAGGGCAGAGCCGATAGACAACAGCAGTTCCCATCTGCTGAGCCCCCCTTCAGCTGAAGGAGGGTTTCATCCACATGATGCTGCTGGATCTCTGAGCCCCTGGAGAAAGAAGGCTCTATTTTTATCCCCATTTTACAGATGGTACACCTAGACATGCTCCTTCCTTTCCCCAGTCTCCCTGGAGCAGGCAGGGAGAGGGACGACTTATCCCCAGGCAGAAAGGAGCGCAGAGACACCATGCGGGCAGTGGAGGGCCTGCCGGCATTAGTCCTAGCTCCCACTGGGCTGGAGAGAGGATTATCTCGGCCCTGATGGTTTGGGCATGAGTGGCCACACCGGCTACTGTTGCTTGGGGACCATTTCCAGGGCACTGGGCTCTAGCTGCCTTGCTTCACAATAGCGCCACAACACCTCTAGGAGAAAGGCGCCACCGTGGGGACCAGCTGACCTCGGAGGAAACTGAGGCTCACTCAGGGGAAGCAACTTGCTCACAGGCACGCAGCCAGCAGCAGAGAAGCGTGGTTGTTCCAACTCCAGAGCCCAAACCTTAACCACTGGGCTCCGCTGCCCCCCATGGAAACAGTAACATGGATTAAAATAAAGAGAGAATTCCAACTGCGCAGAAAACAGCCCAGTGGCTTGGTGCTACCATGGAAGCCACTCAAGCCGTGTCACAGTGACCTGAGCCAGGCGGGGACTGTAGAATGAGAGATAGACACATCAGGAAGAACGGACAGAACTTGGAGTCTGAACCCACGTAGTGGCGCCGAGGAAACACATCGTGACCGGAGCCTTCCAGGGACGCGTGAGTTCATCCCAAAGGGAAGAGGCAGGAAAGCAACCCGTGTGGCATCTGCTAAGCACCAAGCGCACCACGAGCGGGGCCAGAGCGTGGGCACTGGGGCCAGACCTGGGGGGTCTGCCTCTCGAGCCAGTCACTGAACTCACCACGCCTCAGTTTCCTCATCTGTAGAGTGGGGACGGTCACATCCTACCACCCGTGCGGGATAAACCAGTGAAAACGTGAGCGTGCTTCGCACAGCACCCGGCACTGAGAAAACGCCAAAAAAGCAACGGTGGATGTCGCTGTTGTTTGTCTCCTTCAGCCCTTAACAGCCTGAGAAGTGGGGACTTTTAACCCCATTTTAGAGGTGAGCCAAGTGAGCTGTCAAGGTCACAGGGCCAGGGGGAGGCAGGGCCTGTACCACAATCCCAGGGAGGGCTTTTAGGCTTCCTGGCAGACTGGGATGTATGCAGGGAGGGTGCCAACCCCAGAGGCACACAAGTCAAGCAGGCCCAGATTTTCGCTGGGCCTGGGGCTATTGCAGCAACACTAGGAATCCCCCAGCCTGTGGCCTCCGCCGGGCAGGCCCGGGATTGCTGCTGGCGAGCCGTCTTAATGCTGAGCTTTAAAAATTTCCATTTATTACACTTCAGGGAGCAGGAAGAAATACGGGCCATCTCGGGCTGATTTTCCATTATGGTTGACGTGGCGTAAGAATAACTCACTGCACATTGTTTCCATATTGGGGCTGTTTGACGTTTTTATGAAGTCAGGTGGCAAATGGTGTCATGGCTGAGATCAGATCCCTCAGCGGTGCGATGCTGCCGCCGCTGCTCTGACAGTGTCTTCCCGGGAGGAGGTCTGCTGGAGCAGTCAGAGAGCAGCCGGTTGACAAGCGACTCCTCAGGAAGGGCTCTTGGGGTCCCACCTCCAGCCCTGGCAGCCAGCCTGGCTATGAGGATCCCACACCCCTTTCAGCTCCAAGTCACCATCCAGTCCCCATGGACAAGCCCTCCCAGGTTCCAAGCAGACCTCCACAGCATGGGGTGGGGAGCGCTGGGGGAGTAAAAGGCCCCCCGGGATTTCCATCCCTCTCCAGACCCAGCGTGGGGCAGGACCCACAACGGGCTCTCAATGACACAACTGATTTGATTTTCGTACAAGTTCATGTTTTTCTTTCCTTCCACACCTTGTTTCTTGCAAAATCAATACAATAACTTGCAAAGTATGTGGGTACAAAGCACCAAAATGCCTTTAACAGCCAGAAACTCGTCTCCCCCTCGCACACGTCCGGTCACGCTATCATTCACTCATTCGATCAGCCACCCTTCCCCAGGGGCTGCTGAAAGGCAGGGTGTCATTTCCTCCCCAGCCCCTGAGCCAGGAGCCCTCTACCAAATGGACACCTTTGTGCATGAACGAGGGGTGTCGAAGCTCTGGGGACATGTGGCCTGGGGACATGTGGTGAGGTCCTGACTCTTGGACCAGTGTGGGAGGACACTGAGGGTCCTCAAAGCCTGAGTTCTGGGGGGCAAGGTGAGACGAGCGGCATCCAGGCTCGAAGCGCTGCAGCGGCCCGGGGGGCTGCCGTGCACATGGGTTAGGAGCCTGCGCTCTGACACGGTGCCAGGCGTGGCTCTGCCGTCACTCATTTAACCCTGACGACAACATGCGGAACTAGGGTCAATGGCCATTCTTGTTGCTACTGTTGAGGAAACTGAGGGGTAGAGGGGTGAAGTGACTTACCTCAGGTCACCCCGGTACTACGGGGCAGAGCTGGCAAATGGAACCAGGCAGCCTGGCCGCCAGGCTGTTATGCTGCACTCCCGTGACAGCAGTGCCCACCACACGTGTTCCAGAGGGAAAATCTGGTGATGTGACTGCACACGCCTGCTCTCATTTCTTTTGACAGCAGCATCCTATCTTCTCTGCAAAGAATGTCCACCCCCCAAATGTCCACGATGGGGCCAACTCTCCTCCCTGAAGCCCAGAGAAGATTGCATGCAACTCAGCCTAGCCAGGCAGAGCACCACCTCCTGCTGGCCATAGTAGTTGGTTGTGGGACAACAGCACGACTGACACCAGGATTTTGTCTGCGACTATGGACACAAGATTGGCTCTTTCTGATGCAGGATATAAGCTTGGAGTGTCTGGGGGCCCTCCTGCCACCAAGAAGGAAGAGACTGCCTAAGAATACAAGGTGACATCAAGGTCCTTGAGGCAAGAGACACATTCTTGATGACATGGTTGGAGCACCTAGATCCAGCCAAGCCTGAAGGCAATCGTAGCCTCAGAACTTTTCAGATATTTTGGCCAATAACGTCCCTTTTTCTGCTTGAGCAAATTTGAGCTGGGTTGCTGTTACCCAGAACCCAGATACAGGATGAGTGAACAAGTGAGAAGAGCTGATACACACACAGGGTCAGCCACAGAGTAAACAGTCAGAACTGTGGTGAGGGTGCCTGCTGATGCTCTTCTGTCACAGGCTGGATCAAATAGCTCCCTCCAAAACCCCGTGACAGAATAACAAACATCTATTTAGCTATTCTGTGTATGGATCCCTCCTCAGAGGGGGATAAATAGTCCCCCTTCCGGACTGTTCAATGGGGAGAAGAAGGAGGAATGGACTTCTTCAGCACCAACCATATCAGGCACGGTATAGGCCTTGATGCTTATTATGACCATAGCCCACAACAGCCCTGCAAGGGAGGAATCAGCCTGGGCAGGGGAGTGACTTGCCCAAGGTCAGAGTCAAGTCCATGAGACACTAAACCCAGGCTGTTTCTGGGCCACCACCAGCCCCCTCTGCACACAGTCTTTCTCTATTGCTGAATTCATCTCAGGCGTTCTCTCCCCAGCACCCACCCCCTCTCATTCAGTGGGAGGGCGATTGAGATTCCCAGCACACAGACAGCAACTACAAACCAATGAATAGCATTACTCTCCCATGCAATGCCATCTGCCCGCTTTAAATACCTGGGTAAAATGTTTGCTCTGGACTTATTAAGCTACGAGATGAGTAGGCTCGACACACGGAATGAGGTGGGGAAAGAGGGAAACTTCTGATATTTCAGCAGAGCGGTTAGAACCTGGATTTCTGGGTCTGATTGAACAACTCCGAAGATTTAAAAATACCACATTGCAAACACCACGGGGAAGTGCTCTAAGAAATGGTGGCTTTGGCAGGCTGATCTCAACACATCCCAGGCCTCGACATCCCATCAGTGCACTTGGAAGAGTCAACCTTCAGTAGGAAGGCTTTCCCTGAAGGGAATCGCCCATATCTCAAACTACAGACAGCCCTGATAGGGAACAAATCTAGTAAATGCAACATATTAAAAATGTCAGGTCAGGCCCACCAATGGTCTCTCCAACTCAGAAGTTTGATGACAGTGGCCTCAAGGGAAAGTGCCTCAGACCATATGGTGGTTACGCTCTGTGTCCTTGATCTCCAACTATTTGGGCATATACTAAACATTCCATGATTTTCCTTACATTGTGCTAGACGACCATCGCTTATGGACGCACTGAAATGCCTTCTGAGGATTTACCGTTTCTATCATCTTCATCTTCCGAGCAACACTAATCATGATGAGCAGTGGAAGGATAACTGCTTTCTGTGGATGCTGACCACGTGTCTGTTCACTTGCAACATGAACCGCGTCTACGAAGTACACAGTTTCATCTTCATTTTATCGATGAGGGAACTGAGGCTCAGAGAGGTCAGTTAATTTGTAAAGGTCACACAGCTATTAAACGGTGACTGGAGCCAGGACACGAACTGAGGTCTCTTTTAAACGCACGGCTTTTCCTTGTAAGCCCTGTGGTATGTGCTTACCACCTGCTGAGTAAAGCAGGTCTCCTTTTACTTGTTTTAAGTCTGTTTCTTTGAGGGTTTAGGAGTCCTTTCTAATTTTCTATCGTAGGATCTAAGGACGGCACAGGTCCTACATGACAGAACAGACTTCAAGAAATTTCCTTCCTGACATCCCTCTGGTGACAATGGATTTGTAACACACAGGTGCTCTCCAAAGAGAGAAAGAAAAAAAAAACAAAACACCTGGAAAAGCAGGATAAAATACTCAAAAAAGATTCTCGCTGCCCCCATCCTATTCATGGCCCCCTCCTTTTAAAATTATATTCCAGCTCTCCTCTAAATAATCAGTACAATGTCTGAGGGCCTCCACGTCTGTCTTCCCGCTGGACAGCGGGCTCTGGAGGGTCACTGGGTCTTGCTCACCTCTGGGGGCCCACACAGTGGGGACTCCACACCCACGTGCTGAGGCAAGGCCGCGAGGGCAGCTCAGCGCATCACTGAGCCGGCCCCTGTCAGCGGGGCTGCCCACGTCTGCAGCCTGAGCTGCCCACCACCCACGGCGGCTCGCAGGAGCCCCGAATGCCCCTCGGGAGGCCACCCGCGGCTTGGCTGCCCCCAGCTCCTCCTGAGCACAGATCTCTGACCCCGATGCCAGCAGGTGTCCAGAGAGAGGCTCCATGGGAAGGACAAGGGGCGGGGGCAGGACCCTGCCTGTAGGAGCAGATGAGCTGGATGGGGAGAGCAACCACAGACACGTTCAGCAAACCCTGGGGCCCCGAGCAGGGCCCTTTCTGTAAAGCTGGAAGGAAGTTTGTCCAGGTTACACGGGGCCAACCCAGTCAAGGCCCAGCTTCCGGGTGGGCAAGGCAGAGGGTGTTCTCATGAGACTTCCCTTTAATAAAAAGGTTCTTTTGCACACACAAAAATACACACATACTTGCAAAGCACCAGGAGAGATTAAGTCTTCCTTCCTCACTTTACGAAAGGAAGCTCTGAAGCCGCCCACCCTCCCCGCCTGCTTGAGACAGTGCACACTGGGGAGGAGCTGGATGGCCTCCAGGGGTGCACGCTACGGAAATGCACACACATGTGCCTCCCCCATGTAAGAGAGCGTGGGGAAACGTTCATAGCAGCTCTATTCCTAACAACCAAAATCTAGATGACTTATTTGTCCATCAATAGCAAAGTGGCTAAACTGTGATACAGTCTCATAAACCAGCAAGGAGAATGAAGCAGCTAAGACATACGGTAACATCAGCAGGTCTCGTCTGTATCAATGGAACAAAGGAAACTAGACACAACGCGAGAACAGGCAGAGGATGGGAAACAACGCGAGAACAGGCAGAGGATGGGAAACAACGCGAGAACAGGCAGAGGATGGGAACTCAGCCAAGGGGTAACATGAGCGGATGAGTAACCGAGGAACAGCTTTTAAATGCGCATCTGGTTCATTGGCTTCTCCCCTAAACCTACGGGTACCTTTTGACAACAGGTCTTACGGAGAGGCCCAAATTACTTAGGGCTTGAGGCGCTGGCTCTACGGTGACCAGCTCACCCCTGTTTGCCTGGGACTTTTTTGGTTTTAAAATCAGAAGTCCCGTGTCCCGGGAACACGCTCAGACCCACACAAATCCAAATGGCTCTGAAGTGAAAAACACGTAGCTTCAAATTCCAGGGCACCCAGATGGAGGAACCTTCCACCACACAACTGGCCTGAACTCTCCCAAAATGCCAGTGTCATAAAATACAAAGACAGACTGAGGCTCTATGGACGGTATCACGAAACAGCACAGGCTGTTAACACATTCTAGGCTGGATCCTGAACAGGAAGAAAAACTGTTACAAAGAACATCAGTAAAACAACAGGTAGAATTTGAATAGTCAGCAGATAAGGTCAGGGGTCAGCAAACTCCTCCTTCAAGGACAAGCCAGACAATATTTTAGGCCGTGCAGGCCGAGAGGCAAAACTGAAGTATACATGCAGGTACTTATCTAACTGTAAATGTAGCCGTTTGAAAACGAAAACCATTCTTAGTTCTCAGGCTGTAATAAGAAAAACAAAAACAAGACAACAATGAAAAAACAGGCAGCATGGGCTGGATTTGGCCTGTGAGCCATAGTTCACTAACCCCTGCATTAGAAAACAGTATTTTATCAATGTTAAAGTTTCCGATTTTGATTAGGGTAAAGGGACCTCATGTCTGTAACTTGTTTTCAACTAATTCAGAGAATGTGATTTAGTGAGAAAATGATAAAGCAAATGTGGCAAAATGTTAAAAAGTGAGGGCTCTAGGTGAAGGATCCAAAGGAGTCCTTTGAATTATTTTTGTCATTTTTTGGTAAATTTGAAATTCTTTCAAAGCACATTATTTAAAATACATCCCAGTTGCCCCCCAAACTCTGTGACTTTGGGCAGGATTCTCACACGCTGAGCTTCCTCCCACATAAAATGGGCCTAATACCAGCTGCCTCCTAGGGAGACTCACCCCAGCCCGTGGGGCCCTGTTCGCGCACAGAGCACTGCTGTGTGCAGACACGCTTCTGCGCTCTGGCCCCAGAGAGGAAAGGCCCCTCTACTCATGGAGCTCACTGCATTCAAGTGGGCTGGGGGCATCAAATTCGGTCATGACCTCTAAGTGCTTGGCCCTGTGCTGGGCACGGTGTAGGCCACGGATGCTTGCCATCCATGTTCCCGTGGTTATGACTACGCTGGTGGGTGGCCAGGCTGCTCTGGGGGCCTGGCACTCCATAGCTAAAATAGTACCAGGCCCTCTGGGAGAGACGCATAGACGGTGCTCCCCGTCTGCAACGAAAGCAGCCTTTCCCCACATCATTCATCACAGCCTTGGAAGTGTCAGTGTTTGTGGGGTGAACAGGCTCCTGATAATCATGTTTTTAACCAATTACAATTTGGACTTTATCTCCTCTGACAGGAGGTTATGTTAATATTGAATCAATTCACTCCAACACAATCTTTTGTTAGAAAAGTCTCTTCAAATAAAACATCCAGGCCACCTGTTCTGTGGTTCCGGGCTGGAGAGAAGTGTTCCCTAAGTGCTCGCTCACACGAAAGACTCCTGTCAGGATCTCCTCCCAGAGCTTGCTGGTTACCTTCAACGTCTCATGGAAGCGCGGGCGACACCTGGTGACCACCATCCTGATTAAGGGCACTGGTGATCCTCAGTCGTCTGCACGCTAGCAGGGACCACTGGGGGCTCACTGTGTGGAATATGCACCAGGCCTAACGGCCCACCTGAGGGACACGGAAGCCGAGCTGGAATCCCCCAGTGGAGGGGCCTACAGGAACACTGGGGCTTCCAGACGGGCTGGGAGAGCCCAGAGTGGGCAGCAGGCCAACAGGAGGTAAACTGGTAGTTCGGGGTGCTGGTTATCATACTGCCAGGGGTTGAAGTCAGACTCTGCAGGTTCCAGTCCCACCTCAATCTCTTCTGACCTTTCTGTGACTCAAGCAAAGAGGTAACTGTGACAGAATGATCTGGACTGTCCTGGGGGAAGCCCAGGAACTCGTGAGAGAAAGGAGCTGGGCCCCTCCCCCAGACCCTGGAGGTCAGAGATGGGTCCTAGAGACGAGGCCCAAACCCAAGTTCGGAGGATGACTAGATGCCCGTCAGGCAAAGAGGTTCAGTGGGAGAAGCGAGTGTCCGGCAGAAGGCATGGCTTGGTGTGGGGACCCCAAGACGGTCTAAGCTGCTGGTCAGAGGTGACGGGAAGGTAGGAGCTGGACTGTGCATCTTTAAAGGTCATGTTGAGGCACATGGACTGTACTCTGAGGGCAATGGGGAGCCGCTGGTGGATCCTGAATGCAAAGAACCATGATTGTATTTATATTTTAAAAAGCTCTCTCCAAAGATCAGGGGGCAGAAAGATTGCTCCGACAAGACCGAGGCCAGCAGACCTGAGAGAATTCCAAATGAGAGATGCAGGTGGTGTGTGATAAGAGGGGAGAAGCGAGGAGGGGCCAGATTCCAGAGCTCTTTAGGGGGAACAATGGCTGAGACTCAGCAACAGCTTTGTCCTCAGGAGGAAGGGGGGAACACGGCCCCCTGGCATGAATTAAGTAAACAACTGAAGAGCTCAGTGCAAACTCTTCTCCATTTAACAAAACAAAACAAAAAAAGCAAATAACATAGTTCCTTTCGGGAGGAGGCAAAGGTCAAGGCGTGAATCAAATTTAAACAAAAAGCCGTCACTGCCCGGGAGCAGACACAACCTTCCACTTTCTCCTCGGAGCCAGGTGCCGGCATCTGCTGCTCACAGATGTTATTTATGCACAGCGATTATCTCAATGATATATCTTGGTTGTTGGAACTGCTTCTGTCTCCAGATTAGTCTGTTTCCAGTGGAAGCATTTCACGGGAATTGATTAGTACTTGCTCCTGAAGAACAGGTGTCATTAGACCCACCCCACACATGGCCTCGTCTACCTGTCCACGAGGTCTTGTGAAATCCTGGGCCCAGGATCCAAAGTCTTCCACCAGCTGACTCCGGGGGGTGGGACGCAGGGGCCAGTGGGCAGCTCTACATTTAAAAATCATTGTCTTATAGTTTTCAATTTAGAGAATTCCTTTGAATCCAGGGCCTAGGGTTCTTTATACCAGCCCAATAGCTGGGAATATCAGGCTCTTTTTTTTTTAGGTAAGAAAAAGGAGCCTCTGAAAGGCAGGGTGACTTGCTCAGAATCATACAACTAATTAAGTAGCAGAGGCAGGATCTGAACTCACAAGGTGTGTCTTTCCTCCAGGAGTCTTCCATGTTTTATCCCACAGTCTTTAGCCTCAGGTGTTAGCTGAGACGGAGCCAAGTCTCCCAATGGAGGGAAACTGGGCAGAAAGAGCCAAATAATCTTGTCGGGATTCTAGACGGTGGGGCAACGGGCAGAGGGGAATGCCTGTCCACCCGGGAGGAAGGCAGGGGCTCTGGGAGATGCTCTGCCTAGGGGGACCCTCCCATGCCTCTGGTTGAGCCCGGCATGCCACACATCACTGCTTCAGTTGGGCCTAGAATCCTGCTGGGTTTTTTTTGTTTGTTTTGCGGTACACCCGTTGCGGAGCACAGGCTCCGGACGCGCAGGCTCAGCGGCCATGGCTCACGGGCCCAGCCGCTCCGCAGCATGTGGGATCTTCCCGGACCGGGGCACGAACCCGTGTCCCCTGCATAGGCAGGCGGACTCTCAACCACTGCGCCACCAGGGGAGCCCCTGCCGTTTTTTTTACAAGCACTTCTGACCGTGCCCTTCCCTGCTCTGTAGCTCTCTATGGCTCCCTATCACCTTTGGGATAAAACCCAAACTCCTTAGTTGGGCTCACTAAACCGTTCACGAGCTGACTCTAGCCTCGCTGACCGACATTACCCTCCCTGCCCTTCCTCGGGGAACGCTGCACACCAGCCACACTAGGCCAAGCGTTAGATGCTCCCTGTCTCCTCCCACCCCCGCCCTGGTGCTCCCTCCCACAACGCCCATGTGCATCTCACCCAGCCAGCCATTCGTTCCCACCTTTAAGCAGATAGCTGAAGCCACCAGCTCCTCTCCCACAGCTAAATCAAGGGCATCCCCTTCACTTAAACCCCAACATTCCGCCAGGAAAGATCTCATCACCCTGCTGGCTGCAGTCTGCTCCTAGGTCGGCCTCTTGCCTAGACTGGGAGCCCCTCTCGGGAAGGGTTCTTCCTTATCCCCGCAGCCTGGCCTCGAATTTGTCCCGAGTGGACACCTTATCAGGATCTGCTGAACGCACACAGTTCACTAACAGGTGCTTTCAAACGCATTCCCTCATCTTTGCCCTCAGAGAGAAAACCTTTCTCTAGGTTACCCGGCACCATGGTTAGCGAGCTGTAGAGGCTGCAGAGGGTGTTCAAGCTTCTCAAGCCTTCGGGGGCTAGACCTCATCGCCCCCGACCCCCACAGGCACCTGGGACATGAGGCGATGACGATGCTCCGCTTCGGGACAAGGGCTCACAGAGGTCCTGTCACATGGCGAAGGTCACGACATTAGCAAGTGCAGGATCCAGTTCTCCTGACTCAATATTTAATGAATTATAAAACTGGTTGAACTAGGCTCTGTCATACCAATATAACCTCACCATCAGTTTTCTCATCTGCAAAATGGGCCTATGCCATGGAACTTGAAAGTGTGTTTTGAGGGGTAAACAAGGCCCATGATTCCCAGATGGTGGTCCTAAGACCAGCACTGGAATCCCCTCATGTGACTGTTGAAAATGTAGGTCCTGGGGTTTCCCTGGTGGTGCAGTGGTTAAGAATTCGCCTGCCGATGCAGGGAACACGGGTTCAAGCCCTGGTCTGGGAAGATCCCACATGCTGCGGAGCAACTAAGCCCGTGCACTACAGCTACTGAGCCTGTGCTCTAGAGCCTGCAAGCTGCAACTACGGAGCCCACGTGCCACAACTACTGAAACCCGCGCTCCGCAACCAGAGAAGCCACCGCAATGAGAAGCCCATGCACCGCAACGAAGAGTAGTCCCTACTCGCCACAACTAGAGAAAGCCCACACGCAGCCATGAAGACCCAATGCAGCCAAAATTAAATTAATTAATTAAAAAAAAAATGTAGATCCTGGGTCTCAATGGGAAGAAAAAACGAGGAGGGGGGCCTGTAAATCTGTGATTTTTAAACGGTACTTAAGTTATCGTATGTGCAGCCAAGTTTGGGGACCCCGAAAATTCCAAGGAAAAGCCTGATACATAGTAGGTGGTTGAAAAATGTTAACATCGTGGGTACAGAACTGTCAGCGCTGGCGGCATTAAGACATACGCTGCTGTGTGCTGTTGGGTAAATTACTCAACCTCTCAGAGCCTGTTTCCTTATTAGTAAAGTGGGTCAAAAATAGCAATAGCCACCTCCTAGGGTTCTGGTGAGGACGATCTAAGTAATGCACTTCCAGCCGCCACACTGACCACCTACCAGTCCCGTCAGCTCCAAACCAGCCCCCACTTTGCCTCCTCTCACCATCCCCACAACCATTTAACCCAGGAGACCCTCTCCTCCAGCCTAGAGAGGTACTCTAGCCTCCTAATGGCATGCACTCATCCCTCCTCAATCCCTTCCCCACACAGAGGAGTGATCCTCTGAATCTGATTATGTCACGCTCTGCTCAAAACGTCCCGACGGCTTCTCATCACCCCCGGGAATAAAATCCAAACCTCCCAGGCCCCGCACGTTCTGGTCTCTGCCTGCTTCTCCTTCTCCCAGGGGAGGTTAGCTGATCACCCAAGCTAAATGAGACCCCTTGCAATTCCCTATTCCCTTTATTATTTATAATAACCCCACTTATTTCCTTTACTACCTGAATTAAGGTGTGGGATATTTGTTTGTTTGTAACATTGTGTGCTTGTCCTCTTTTCCAGCAGGCGTCGGTTTCAAAGGGAGAGGACCACGCCTGCCTGACCGACCGTAACACACTTAGACCT